>NW_016810178.1:2462820-2497815 GCF_001698545.2 Rhinopithecus bieti
TTTTTTTTTTTTTTTTTTTTTTTTTTTTTTCTTAATTAAAACACCTTCACCACAATCAAGGTATTACACATATCCATCATCTTCAAAAATTTCCTTGTGTTCTTTTGTGTTTTTTAGCTGAACTTGTCCCTCGATGCTGTGCATTCTTTATATTTCATTTCAGTCTATCCCTCTGTTGTGCCAAGTGGGATAGCCTCTCTGGAATTCTTAATTTGTAGATTACAAATTATGTAATTTCTTTTAAAAAGTCATATTTTTTAAAGCAAAAGAAAATAAAACAAGTCACAAATACTCTTTTGTATTACAAAATTCAAAAGCGAATAAGCCATAAAGAATGCAGAGATCAAGAAAGAAATTTTGTTATAAACAGAAAAGAAGTTTTAAACAGATGGAATTTTTAATGAGTAGGATGATAGAATCTAATCAAGTTTTGCTAAACAAGATTGAGTGGTTAAAAACCCGAAGTTGATTGTGTATTACTAGACTCTAAGGTCGGTGAATTCTAAAGGAGAAGATGATTTGATTGCATTTATGGAAATATGGATTCCTAAGTTCCTGGGGACTGATACTGAGAATGATCAAATTAGAGTAAAAGGGCATTTTAGATGCCATGGAGAACATTAATAATGTAAGAAAACAAGCAGCTCCAAATCTCTGATAAGAAAAGGTACACAGACATTTCCATAAAGGGATATAGATAAATTACTTTTTAAAATTATTATTCATTCTGCCAATCTTATCAGTGCAAAGAAATGAAAGATAACTCTTCCACTTACTTGTGCCTTAAAGAAAATAGCTGTAATAAACAAAGACTCCAGAAAAATCCTTAATCAAGAGGTTCTGCATTTGTTTTCCTTGCCTCTTGACAAGACCTATAGTAATAAGATTCAACAACAATGGATAATCTTATAAAAAGGTGCACCAGTCCACTTGGCCATCTATTTAGAATTTTAATAGCTATCCTATACAGTACATTCATTATATATCAGAAATGTTTACATTTTTCCTTTTTCCACTTATCAACTCATTTTAATCCTCACAATAACTATGTGAAGTGCATTTTAGAATATCAACTTTATAAATAAAAAAAAAAATCTGTGTCACAGGAATGTTATATATCTTGCTCAGAGTTAGATGGTAGTGAGTAAGTTACAGATCTTGGATTCAAACCCAGGAAGTATCACTCCACATTCTGTGCCTTTCATCACAATATTTTTCTGTCTATGTTCTGACACAGTGCAAGGGATCTTGAAATAAAGCAGTGCACACAATTGGCAAGTTATAATATATAAAATTCCTTTACTCAATTAACTTGACTTTGAAGACATAATTTTACTCTTTCCCAGGCAGCCTTAATATGTCTTCTTAAGTTAACAGGTATAGTTAATTTTTTGGAGTCATTATACCTCTTTTACCAGTTAATCTTTACTTCTGCCCCAACCACTATCTGTTATCTCCTCTGATTAGTCAAAGAAGGGAATGTATTTTCCACTTACCCAAAAACATATTTTCTCAAATCAACATTGGCATAACCAATAAAATTTGAGAAGGAATTATCTTCAAATTGCAAAAATTACCCTGCTCAGCCATTTCCACATCAACCTTTAAGAGATACCTTTCTAATAGTTCCCCCCAGTCTTCCCATTAGATCTCTGCTTCTATCCTCCCACTATCCCTAATTACTCACCTGGGTGCAAATCTCTCCCTCTAGCAATTTCTATGATTTGTTGGCTATATAGCTCAAGTTAATATTCTAAAAGTTTTTTCCATCTTTAATCTTACATTTCTTTGATATTTCTACTTGATTTCAATAAAATCATCTTGCAGCATTGACCTACTTCACGAAAGTTCTTCCCATTTCTTTACTTCCAAGAAACCTGTATTCGTCCTGATATCATCCTTTTCCACAAATCTTCACCAGTTCCACTGTACCATTTCCCACCTTCCACAAAGAAAAGTAAGTTTATAAAGGGGATTGGAATATTCTGCTACAACTTTCAGCTTTTTAAAATTTCCACATTAGTCATACAAACACCTTTTTACTTGCCTTCATTTCAGACAAAGTTTAATGGCTTTAGTAACTGAGTCACAATTTTCCTCCCTATTCTAACCCCTCCTCTCTTTTTTCGTCTACTCACAAATTTCCTACCACTATCTTTGACTTCGGGACTGTGCTTCACTTCCCCTCAGCTTCACAAAATAAGCACAGGCCTACCAGAGGTCTTGTAAGTCATTCAGAATGTTTTAAACTCTGAGATCACAGACTGTAAAATTTCTTTTTCTAAGCACACTGATCACCACCCACTTACCACATTTCGGTTGTCCTTCTGGAATCTGCTTCAGAGATTGTAATTCATTTTCACAGAAATCTAGAATTGGAAATGACCTGTTCCGAACTCTAATAAAGAATGCCTAAACTACTCTTGAAGGCGAAATTCTCTTCTGTGTTTAAGAAATTTACAGATGGAGAGATTAGTACTTTGAGGAGAGTGATGTCAAGAGATAGTTAATTTGGACTTGTGCAGACGTAAGTCCTATTTAATGTTTAAATTCATCTGTACGTTTTAGTTCTCAACTTCAGAGCAATACACAATACATTTTTTACTCTCTAAAAAATCATAAATACCTAAGATACAAATACTTCAGATAAACCTTCTTTTTACTGATTTCATCTTTTTTCCTCATAATATATATTATTGCTAAATGCACGCCAATGCTTTGTCAATAAGTCCATAAACTTGGGGTGCAGAGAGGGGAGTAGCCTTCCGCTGGTTCAAAAATACATACTATTGGGCCGGGCGCAGTGGCTCATGCCTGTAATCCCAGCACTTTGGGAGGCCGAGGTGGGTGGATCACGAGGTCAGGGGTTCGAGAAAAGCCTGATCAACATGGTAAAACCCCGTCTCTACTGAAAATACAAAAATTAGCTGGGCGTGGTGGCGGGTGCCTATAATCCCAGCTACTCAAGAGGCTGAGGCAGGAGAATTGCTTGAACCCAGGAGGCGGAGGTTGCAGTGAGCCAAAATTGCGCCACTGCACTCCAGCCTGGGCGACAGAGCAAGACTCTGTGTCAAAAAACAAAACAAAACAAAACAAAAACCAAAAAACAAACAAACAAACAAAAAACATACTATCACAAAGACATCAGGTGTGGAGATATGCTTACCCCATCCTCAGTACTGAGAACAATGCCTAACACATAGTAGATACTCCATATATATTTACTAATCAAATGAATGAATGTATAATTTGAAGGGTAAACTTCAGATGTGCTATATTTAACATACACTATAATGGAATTATTAGTACTTTAGACACTACTTTAGTTTAAAAAGCCACATATTGACTCAATTTTTATAATAGCCTTGTTACATAATAATACACTTTATGGTTTACTACAATTTCCATGTCTTGACTAGGTTGAATTTGTTTCATTATGAATTAGTTTTAATTGTGCCATCACCTCCCTTGAATTCAATGCAGTTTTGTTTGTTAAATTCAAGTGTAGTTTTCACAGTTTTCCTGTTACATTTCGCTTTCTTCGATGTAGCCTATTTCATCATTTTATTTGAAATCTTTCTGAGTCACAATGCTGTAGTGCATCACATTAGGGATTCTTTGCTAGCTTTGGGTCATTCATCTGTTTGATTCAAATAACCTATTTAGAGCATATGGTAAACAGAAATTGACCATTATGTCTCTATTCCAAGCATTGTATTAAAAATGCATAGAGCTTTTTCTAACATATCTACTCCCTCTGCCATCTTCCCTGGAGTTGCCATCATTTTGAAAAGCCATCTATGTCTTTATATAACTACTGAGTTATATACTGTATGCCAGTAGGTGTAGAGTCAAAGTTATTACATTAAAAACAAGTCCTGATGTTTGTGGTAGACACAAGTAAGTTCATAATGGTAGCTACTGTTTAGTGCTATGTAGAAATAAAAATCTATGGTAATGCAAATTGAGCAGAAGTATGTGTATTCTAAATAAGTGACCAGGGAAGACCTTCCTAAGGTAATATTTGAGCAAAGATTTAAATGAAGTGAAATAAAAAGCTATTACAATATGTAGGTGAGGAAAAATAGCAAAGCTATGGGGTATAATTATTCTTGGTCTATTCAAGGAACAACAAAAAAAAGCCAGTATGGCTGAATCAGAGTAACACCAAGAATGAATCAACCAATTATTCAGCACTTCTTGAATATAATCAGGCATGTAGTCACTTATTCATATAATCACACTATCTTCTAGCTAAAATATTTCCTTTTGTGAGCAGAATAAACAAGAAAAATAATGTCAAATGCCTCACTAGATTTCATATATGTCATATTTCTGTTACTGGGTATATAACTCCTAGGTCTCCTAACTCCATTTACCTTCCAGATCAACCTGAACATGAGTATTAGCCATTCAATGATAATTTCTATGTTACTCTATAATCACTTACCTCTTTATTCTGCTAAAACATATGCTATCTAATCTCCCCTTAATCCTCAGAATTGTTTGAGTATCTCTAAATGATTCACTGTAATATTATTAATGTCAGCAATTCTAAAATCTTCTCTACCTCTTAGGCTTTCACAACAACTTCCCAGTTGAAGAGTATTGTTTTCTTATGACTCTTCTCACTGATAAGCTTTTCGCTACTCTCCTGTCATTTCTGGCTTTCTTTGATGTGCCCTCTACCGCTCTCACACATTGATAAGTTTGATTTTTTATAATTGAGTATGATTTTAGAGAGTTATAAGCCACCAGATTTAGATGTAAGTGAAGTCCTCTGTTGATTTTCATGAATGACAAGACATTGAATTATAATGTCTCTCTATGCCAATTTCTTCATCTGTAAATTGGAGATAACATAGTCTCTTGCTTGGGCACTTACATTGACCTTAGAAGACCTCTCTCCAGCTCAGTGTTGTTCCCTCTTTAATCCACGGGATACTTACATCTCAGTAAATATTTTATCCTATGATACTGCAACTCCAAAGTCATGTCCTTGCTCATGTTACCCTCTGCCTGGAATACTTTTCCCTCACCTCACCTCCTTCGGTTCTTGGTAAATGCCTATTGTTTTCCCACGCATAGGTCAAATATTTATTCCTCTGAAACAGTTTGTTTAGGTTATCTAGGCAGTTGATTTTACCTTATTTAGCATTTTCATAGGACTTTGTACATGTCTCTAATATTATATTTTATTTGTGTTTCCTAGGAGACTGGAAGATACTCGTGGGCTGAATTATTTATATATGATCACCTTTTAAAACCTTAGAACAAAGTGGAATATAAATATTATGTTTGTATTGTCTTTAAAAAAAAAATCTTAGAACAAAATGGGATATAAATATAGCTACCTATCCTATGTACAATTTTGTATATATGATTCCTTTTACAATATGTACAAGTTTGTGTATATATAGCATATAATAATATTATATTATGTATTTAGAGTGAAAGAAGCCTTTTTTTTTTTTTTTTTGAGATGGAGTCTCACTCTGTTGCCCAGGCTAGAGTGCAGTGGTGCATTCCTGGCTCACTGGACCCTCTGCTTCTGGGTTCAAGAGATTCTCCTATCTCAGCCTCCTGAATAGCAGGGAATACAGGTGCACACCACCATGCTCAGCTAAGTTTTATATTTTTAGTAGAGATGGGGTTTCACCATATTGGCCAGGCTGGTCTAGAACGCCTGACCTCGTGATCCACCAGCCTCGGCCTCCCAAAGTGCTGGGATTATAGGTGTGAGCCACTGTGCCCAGCCAAGAGGCAATATTTTTAAGATCCCAAGCTCTACAATAAGATTTTGTGGGTTTATAGTCCATTTCTACCACCTCAAAATTGTATTACCTAGGAAAATTCACTAAATAATCTTTGAGCTCAGCCTCAGTTCCTTACTCTTTTAGCATTGCTTTATAATTATTCCCACATCACAACATCATAGTGAGAATTAAACGAGTGCCTACAGAGCACTTGGATATTTAAAATCTTAAATATTATCCCCCTTGCTCTTCTAATATATTTTCCTGTTTGAGTCTAGCAATGTATCTTGTACATGTCAGGGAATCACAGGCATCCACTAGGGCACACAGCACAGTCTCTGCAACATAGTAGATCATCAACAAGTGTTACTGAGTGAGAAATGCACAGATAAAACACTGCCTTTCTACAAGTAAATTTCACAGAAATTTTACTGAAGGGAAAACTTAAAATCCTAGATATAAAGTAACTTGTCTGAAAATACAAAGCCAGCAAGTAAAGACCAGAGCTCCACTTTTTACCATTTTAGTTTCATAAAGTACTCCTCACTACACTGCATTTTCACAATTGATGTGTGTGTATTATAAGTAAATACAAGGAATGAAGTAAATGTTCAAGGAAAGAAGGAAAAGTGAAAGAGTAGGGGGAAGGAAGAAAATATGTTCAGTTTAATTACAGTTTATTTTCCATGGCCTCTAACTAATTGAGAGAAATTTATAAAGTTTGCCATCTTTTGACCAAACTCATATTTGGGATTTGGAGATTTATAATGCTTCCCTTGACCACTGCTGTGTCTACACTGCCCTGTTTTTTCTATAGACAAGCACATACTCTACACTCTTCCAAATAAAACATACCTGCCAGTATTCCTAACTATTTGTTCTATCTGGACACAGATTGTGTTATTCAAATAGAATCATAACTACATGAAATACAATTTAATTAATATTTATTGAGAGTCCCTAAGGTGTATTCATTAACTAAACGAAGAATGATTTGTTTTTAATTTAATAGCAACATGACACAATGCAATCTGAAAGTGTAGTTGGAAGCGCCTACAATCAGTAATTAAAGAAGAATGAGTATATTAATGACCATGAGGGCCTTTGCCACTGGGAAGGGGAGATTTGGATGACTATAATCAATAATGAAGCGAAGGACTGGTTTATTTTCCCTTTATAGTCTAAATCCAAACTTAATGGCTTGGACACTAATATGAGTTAATGAGAACTTCACAGGAGAAATTCTATAAAGTGTATGCTGACAATGCAAGTGCCATGAACTGACTAAAAGCAGGAACATTCTTAGAACTTGAATAAAGAAACCTTTTATAGTCAAACATTTTCATCATAGGTAATGAAATAAAATTTATATTGCCTTTATCTCTCTAAGCAGGTCGCTGGAAAAATACACTCACATGCACATAGTTATGTATATTACACTAAAACACATATTCACACATACATGAGTAAACCAGAATATCTTTCAGAAGATCTACAAAGAGTAATTATATCAACAAAGCTAAAGTTCTCCTTGGTGGTTATGTTATCACATCCTTTTTATAGTTGTGGTATGTGAATTACTGCAGATGACACCTTCAGTGGGACAAGTTATCAACATAAGAAATTTCAGGAACAAAGCCAACTGGAAAGATATGCCAGTTACAGCAGAATAAAAGACAGTATGACACCAAAGCATTTATAGAACGTGTGCTGCTTTAAGGATCCATAAGCACAGACACTGCAACATTGCCTGCAAGGACAGACTGGGGCTCAAACGTCAACAATGTTCACTACTGAGTCAATCATCTCTGAGTATAATAATGACATACCTGAAGTAAGTTTTCAGTAGCTTTTTAATTCATACTTTTTGCTGTTCATATCTCTGTTCATCTGGACACCCTCTATTTAAGTGGTAAAATTCAGTCTTTCCACATCCCTTTACTGAATTGTTTCGGCCAAGTCCTTTCCTTACATAGCGGAAGTGCATACCATTTACTTATTTTCTCCTAAGATGATCAAAATTCAACTCTTCTACCTCCCCACTCCCATCACCGTTGCCACTGTCTCTATAACTGGCATCCTGTAAAACACTGGGCTCCAAACTCAAGGATCATCAGAATCCCCTGGAGGGTTTATTAAAACACACATTGCTGGGAGCCACCCCCAGAGTTTCTGATGTAGAAGGGCATTTCCAGGAAGTTCCCAAGTGATGCTGAGTTAGCAGGGTATTTCCAGGAAGTTCCCAGGTGATACTAATGATGCTGGTCGAGGGACAATTTTGAGAATTATAACCTACAAGGTATTTAAACACTCATTAATATTTATCCATTAAAGGGCAATGATAATACCCCATGATCCCTTTAAACGTATTTTTTAAATGTAGATAGTATAATACCAATGACTATACCTTTCAGAACATGAGTGAGTGCCTAGCACATAAAAGGTGTTTGATAATATTTTATTAAATGAATCCAATCCAAAATAATAAATATATAATATGTTTATACCAGTAATTTCAAGATTAGGCAGCAACTTGAGAGGGAAGAGCCTTTCCTATAGACAGTCGCCTGCTCTGTGATATAGGAAAAGCACATGAGCTCACAATGGTGATGCCACTGATAGTAATAATACAAAATTACAAAGTTTCCATAAGGAGAATTTTAAAGATTTTAAAACACTTACATAGCCTTCACATACTGCACATGAAACAGTTAAACAACACATCGGAGGCTGCAGCATACTAGAGAAATGTGTGCAGCACAGCACAGTGCGCGTCCTAAAGTCATTGACATCTACACAGCAGGGAGGGCTTTCTCAGGTTGTGACCAAATGAATGTTATTCACTTACAAGCAACATCCAGAACAACTCAGGTGTCCCTTCCCTACTAGAAAAGGTTACTACTTCTGGCTTTAGAGGTAGGCACTTCACACAGCACATTTTAAAAGAGAGCACACATTCTTAATGTTACAGCAGATTGAAAATTCTAATCAGAACCAAATTAGAAACAGTGAGAATCAGAGCAATACAAATCCATGAATGTGGGAGATGTCATTTAAGAAAATGCAGATAGAAAAAGGAGGGCTCCCGAAACGTAGTTTCAACCCTGGAACAAAAATGCATCCATTTTAATTCAACGGATATGAGATAGAAACAGGATGGGGCACAGAAGATTAGTAGGGCAGCAAAAGAAAAAGTTTCCAAGAAAGATTAGGACAGAGACAATTCCATAAGTCATAAATGGACAATTCTTAACTGTTGAGGTAAGGGAGATTCAACATTATGTGTAATGGGAGACATACAACCTTAAATTCACTGTATATAGAAAATTGAACATTTAGAAACTATTGAAATTATTCTAGACAAATGCAGTATATCTTAGGGCTTGGTTTCATAACAGGGCATGTTTCATTTTTATGCTATCTTTTTAAAAATTTTATTTTACTTGAAGTTCCAGTTCAGTTACATGTGCAGGATGTGCAGTTTTGTTACACAGGTAAACATGTGCCATGGTGGTTTGCTATCAACCTATCACCTAGGTATTAAGCCCAGCATGCATCAGCTATTTTTCCTGATGCTCTCCACACTCCCCTCACTCCCCCAACAGGCCTCAGTGTGTGTTGTTCCCCTCCCTATGTCCATGTGTTCTCATTGTTCAACTCCTGCTTGTAAGTAAGAACATGCAGTGTTGGTTTTCTGTTCCTGTGTTAGTTTGCTGAGGATAATGGCTTCCAGCTTCAGCCATAAAGACATGTTTCTCTATGGATAGCACAACACTTCTTTTCAACCCTCAGCATTCAACCCTGTGAAATCAACAATGTTATGCCTACTTTACAGATAGAAAAAAGATAATTGAGGCTTAGAGCTGGGACTTGAACTCAGGTTATTTGAGTGCAAACTCAGCATGTGTTTCATATACACAACTGTCTCTTTTTGTTGCCTTGCAGTTAAATCCCTGGTAATTATTTAACTGAATGCCATACCTAAGAAGAACATAATAGAGAATATTCAGGTCTACTCTTCAGACAAATTTACAGTCTACATGATTTTGCAGCAAGTATCTCAGAAAATAACTCCTCCTTATCAGTTTATTCACTTTTATGGGAAAATACCAAGTTTTGTGGCAGGATTTTGAATACAAAGAAAACATGGCTTCTCAATGGGTTCACAGGAAATCTTACAGCATTATGTATTTAAACAAATGCAGGTTACTATGTTTAGACTAATCGTCCCACCATTCTTTATAGCCTATACTTTACCATATTTCTCCTTATTTTAATTTCATACCAGTATTTAATTAGAAAAATATTTCTAATGCTACTAAAAATAATTAAATGGTTGCTATGAAAGCAGCTTTACTGTTGAATCACTGATATCTGTGAACACAGCCTATGTCATATGAATCTCAGTGTCTTGGGGTTTGAAAGTGCCTTATTAGGGACTTACTTCCACCGCCCACTGAAGTGCAATGGAAATGCAAACATTGAGATTGGATAGACCTCAATTTGAAATCTAGCTGTGGTACATATTAGCTGTTGGATGTTAACCTGTCTGAAGCTCAGTGTATTTATCTGTAATTAGGATTTATAGAAAATTATAATTTCATGTTGCCTTGGCTCCATTTTGAATATGTTTAATTTTTTCATATCAGGAGCAGGGCATAGTCACCCTTGTTTACAGTTTTCCACCTCCATCTAGTTTCTTAATGTGTCCAATCCAGATATTTACTTTATACAACCAACTCCCGGTGACCATCTCCCTATGGAAAAGCTTGATATAACCTATTGACCCCACACACCTCATGCACTGCTCATATACAGCACAGTGACTGCCTCTCAGTCACAGCGGACTCCATGGAACTCATCGCCGCTTGTTCTAAACCCACCATCAGAACTTGCTGCAGGAAACTCACCTAAGTAATGCCATGGACTATAATAAAGACTTCAGCACACAGATCTCTGGCTCACTCTCGTTCATTCCCCACCCACTGGTTGGGCATGCATGTCCTGGACTAATAGCCTTTTCCCATTGGTCCTCGAGGGTATGCTGCCCTCTCTTTCTGGGACCTGTAAATAATAAATTGTTTCTGCTATTTAAATGTTGTTTTCTTGAGTTGCCTACTCTGTCTTTTACCTGAATAAACCACCCAAACTCAACTTCTTCCCCAGTTAGGACCTCCTACAGAGTCGATATCTTGGTAGGAATAAACTGAACACAGGTCAAACAAAAGTCACAATGGTGTCTTAGTATAAATAAGTTTCTAGAGGGATACATTGTCACAGGTTGGACACTTAGGCATTAGGTAGTCTGCCAGAATAAAGAAATATCTGATAAAAGGCATACTGTCGTCATCCAAGACTAAGTCCCCTGAATTTCTGTTCAGGCAAAGCTAGAGCTTATGGCCACTATCATGAGACAGGCCTCAAGACCAGACTGGTGAAAAAATACGCAATAGCATAGAGATAGGAAAACCCTGGCAAATTTTCAAATATATCAACTATCCCCTCTATGTGCTCTCTATTCATATTTTGCATTTATTATAATATATACTTAATTATTAGGTTACTTTATTATCAGTCTTTACCACTCAAAGGAATGCTCCATGAGGTCAGAAAACACACCTGTCTGTTTGCCACTGCAACCCCCGTGTTGAACATTATCCTGGTGCACAGTTGATGATCATAGCTTTTTACTAGCAGTGGGGAGGGAGGGAGGGAAGGAAAGAGGGAGGGAGGGAATGAGGGAGGAAGGAGAGGAGGGACAGAGGGAGGAAGGAGAGGAGGGACAGAGGGAGGAAGGAGAGGAGGGACAGAGGGAGGAAGGAGAGGAGGGACAGAGGGAGGAAGGAGAGGAGGGACANGGAAATAAGGAAGGAAAGAAGGAAGGAAGGGAGGAAAGAAGGAAGGAAGGAAGGGAGGAAGGAAGGAAGGGAGGAAGGAAGGAAGGAGAGAAGGAGGGAAGGAAGAAAGGAGAGATGGAAGGAGGGAAGGAAGAAAGGAGAGAAGGAAGGAAGGAAGGAAGAAAGAGAAGGAAGGATGGAAGGAGAGAAGGAAGGAAGGAAGGAAGAAAGGAGAGAAGGAAGGAAGGGAGAAAGAGAGAAGGAAGGAGGGAAGGAAGGAAGGAGGGAAGGAAGAAAGGAGAGAGGAAGGAAGGAAGGAAGAAAGGAGAGAAGGAATGAAGGAGGGAAGAAAAGAAGGAAGGAAGGAGGGAAGAAAGGAAGGAAGGAAGGTTTGAAGGTTGGTTGTGGTGGCAATTAAACACTCCATTCACATTCATTGATATTGTTATCATTTATGTGAGGCATGAATCTCTTACATTATGTTTATGAAAGGGGGGTATAATCTTTGTGGACAGTCTCCAATGAAAGCACATTTACATTTCTTGAGGTGACCCATTCCATATCCAGTGACTCTGAATGGCAGCAGCATCTCTGCAAATCAGAGAAGAAATTTCTGGGTATTGGATCTTGTTCGCACCACTTATATTTCACAGAGCAAGTGTATTTTCCATCCACAGAAATATTCTTCAAATATTTAAAGACAAAATGTTGTATCTGTTTCCTTCTCCTAAGAAAACTCTCCTCTCTCTGTTTCTCTGTCTCTCTATCTCTCTCTCTCTGTCTCTCTCTCTCTCTCTCTCTCACACACACACAACAGCACAGACCTTGTTTATTTAGTAGATTTAATCTTTGAATTTTGTTTCTGCTTAAAGTTATGGCTTATTTTATCTGGTTAATTGAAACTCTTTTGGAGATAGTGTTCAGAGTTAGGTCCACAGATATAGTTTAACAGGCTAGAGGCAAATGGAACAGCATAACCACATCTTTCTTTCTAGAATCTATACTTGCATTCATTTCATCTTCATGCTCTTCAGGCACTTGCCTACTAACCTAGCCAGTAGAGTGAAGGTGTATGTTGCAAATACTTCATAAGTTAGTACTTACAAAGTAATGAGAGAGGCAAGAATATTCCAGAGAATAACTTTAAAATAATAATGGAGAATTTTGCTAGGAGGGCCTAATGTATGAATGCAGTAGGAATGTTAGAAAGTTTCAGTGGAAGGAAAATGCACATTTGATTTGTAAAATGAAGGGAAAAGGAGACATTTTTAGACAGGATGTTGTGGTCTGTATTAGTCAACTTTTGCTGTGTAATAAACCATCCCAGAATCTCAGTTACAATTATGAATTATTTTTCTTGCTCACAGGTCTGCAGCTCACTGGGGGAAGGTCTGCTTCAAGTTGAAGAATGGCTGGACTTTCCAGGTCTAAGGGTGAATTAATTCTACTCCACATGTCTCTGCATTCTCCTTGAATCAGAAGATGTCAGCTGCCTTCTCATGTGAATCCAAGAGTGCAAGAGGGGAAGTAAAAGCTAATAATTATTTATCATACCTTGGCTTAAGACAGTCTCAATCAAATAACAAGGTCTGAAGGCAACAGGATGGGGAAGTATTCTATACTTTTCTACTGTTGTATAATGGCACAATACAGAGGTTGGGGGCAAAGGATTGAGTGCACGAGGGCACGGATATCTAGTAGCAACCAACTCTTTCACACATAGGGTAGTGGTGGGGAAAATGTCTGACTAACTTGTGTTCCATGAAGTTGTATGTTGGTCCCTGCCATGGACTCTGTGATGCACAAAGCCACCCCATTACCAATCGCAAGGACAAAAAACCAAACACCGCATGTTCTCACTTATAGGTGGGAATTAAACAATGAGAACACTTGGACACAGGAAGGGGAACATCCCACACCGGAGCCTGTCTTGTGGTACGGGGAGTGGGAAGGGATAGCATTAGGAGATATACCTAATGTAAATGACGAGTTAATGTGTGCAACACACCAACGTGGCACATGTATACATATGTAACAAACCTGTATGTTGTGCACATGTACCCTAGAACTTAAAGTACAATAATAAAAAAAAAGAATTAAAAAATCACAGCTTTATGCACACATGAAATCTGTGTTAAAAATAGAGGCTGAGAAGTCCTTCCATCAAAAAGATTGAGAATGTTAACAAAATGGTTTTATCATTAATTTCATGATGTAAAATTATGTAATTTTGTAATTTTTGTAAAATAAGGTAAGTAAATATTTATCTTATTCTTGGTAATATTTTGAATCTTTTGATACAGTAATCTTTCAATGAAGTAAAATGTACTTGGAATTGCTTCAGAAGCACACATAATGCATAATTATATGAGAACAAACTGACATACCAATTAAAATATAATGGAAAACAGATTGTAACTTTTAATTTCTAAAATAACTACATCAAGTAACAGTAATACAAAAGTTCAGTGATGAAACTAATATACAGAATATTTTGTTTTTAAGAGAAGAAAGTCAGCAAGGAAATGTCTTTTGTTTCTTTGTATTCTTAGGACTTTCAGAAAATTCTTGAGTATTTGAAGAGTGGATATAAAAATTATATAGAGTTTTTAATGATATAGATTTTTAATGTCAGTCCCATCAAATTTGGTTGCATTTTGGTTCAAACAGTTAAAGCTTACAAAAATATTCCTGTTACTGGCCCCATAAAAAAATTTCAATTGTTTGAAGCTTTAATCAAATAACAAATTTTGAAAGGAATTCAATTCAATTCGAAGTTATAACTTTGAAATTTATATCTATCAATGATGGGGGTAACTGGTAAGTTAAATTAGGAAGCTCAATTAGTATATAAGATTTAATTCTGACAGTTATGATTGTGCTTTGAGATACCTCAAATTATAGAAACAACCTATTGCTCAGGCCATATTTTCTATTGGATAAATTCATACTGTTATTTGAAATAAAATTGTATTGTGAAAAATCTGCAACTGTTGCAACATGTACATTTCTAGAATCATTGAAAGAGTTATAAACAGAGACAGATTAAGGCCTTTGTGTTAAAAGGATATTCATCATAGGATGTTACTCTTAATGTAGTCAAAAAGAGAGTAACTGAAAACAGTTGGTGTAAAATATTTATACATTTCATTATTAATTTATGAATTATGAATTTAGGCTCATTAGAAAGAGCATGTTTCTCAAAAAATGACAAATCTGCAATGAGAGAACACAGAACAGTGGTTGTTGGGGGTTAGGACTGGAGGGAGAGTGTGACTACAAAGGACAAGCACAGGGCATTTTTGAGGTGAAAGAACTAATCTGACTCTAATTATATCAGTTGTTACACAAATCTATATATATGTTAAAATTATTAGAAATGTACATCCAAAAAGTAAATATATGTGTACGATATTTTAAAAAATAAACTAGATCATTCATTGCCTACAGTGAAAAATCAATTGCTATTATCAACAGTTTCAAATGTATTATCTTTAAAATGTAATCAATTAGGACAGCATGGAGTGGCTGGCAAGATGGTCAAATAGGAACAGCTCCAGTCTGCAGCTCAAAGCAAGATCAGCGCAGAAGGCAGATGATTTCTGCATTTCCAACTAAGGTACCCGGCTCATCTCATTGGGACTGGTTAGATAGTGGGTGTAGCCTATAGAGGGCAAGCAGAAGCAGGGTGGGGCGTTGCCTCACCTGGGAATCACAAGGCATCAGGGAACTCCCTCCCCTAGCCAAGGGAAACCATGAGGGACTGTGTCATGAGGAACAGTGCATTCTGGCCCAGATACTACGCTTTTATCATGGTCTTCACAACTCACAGGCCAGGAGATTCCCTCCAGTGCCTACACTACCAGGGACCTGGGTTTCAAGCACAAAACTGGGCAGCCATTTGGGCAGATGCTGAGCTAGCTGCAGGAGGTGTGTTTTGTTTTGTTTTGTTTTGTTTTGTTTTGTTTTCATATCCCAGTAGTGCCTGTAATGCCAGTAAGACAGAACCATTCACTCCCCTGGAAACGGAACTGAAGCCAGGGAGCCAAGTGGTCTAGCTCAGTGGATCCCACTCCCATGAAGTTCAGCAAGCTAAGATTCAGTGGCTTGAAATTCTTGCAGCCAGCAGAGCAGTCTGAAGTCCACCTGGGATGCCCGAGTGTGGCTAGGGGAGGGGAGTCCACCATTACTGAGGCTTGAAAAGGCAGTTTTCCCCTCAGTGTAAACAAAGCTGCCAGGAAGTTTGAACTGGGCAGAGCCCATCGCAGCTCAGCAAAACCCCTGTAGCTAGACTGACTCTCTAGATTCCTCCTCTCTAGGCAGAACATCTCTGAAAGAAAGGAAGCAGCCCCAGTCAGGCTTATAGATAAAACTCCCATCTCCCCGAGACAGAGCACCTTGGGGAAGGGGCCACTGCAGGAGATTTTTTTTTTTTTCTTTTCATATCCCAGTGGTGCCTGGAATGCCAGTGAGATAGAACCATTGACTCCCCTGGAAAGGGAACCTTCAGCAGACTTAAACACTCCTGCCTGCCAGCTATAAAGAGAGCAGCGAATCTCCCAACACAGTGCTTGAGCTCTGCTAAGAGACATTCTGCCTTCTAAAGTGGGTCCCTGACCCCCGTGCCTCCTGACTGGGAGACACTTCCCAGCAGGGGTCGACAGACACATGATACAGGAGAGCTTCAGCTGGCATCTGGTGGGTGCCTCTCTGGGATGAATCTTCCAGAGGAAGGAACAGGTTGCCATCTTTACTGTTCTGCAGCCTCTGCTGGTGATACCCAGACAAACAGGATCTGGAGTGGACCTCCAGTAAACTCCAGCAGACCTGCAGTAGAGGGGTCTGACTATTAGAAGGAAAACTAACAAACAGAAAGGAATAGCATCAACATCAACAAAAAGGACATTCACACAAAAACACTATCTGAAGCTCACTATCAAAGACCAAAGTAGATAAATCCATGAAGACAAGAAAAAAAAAAAAAAAAAAAAAAAAAAAAAAAAAAAAAAAAAAAAAAAAAAAAGAGCAAAAGGCTGAAAATACCAAAACCAGAATATCTCCTCACCAACAAGGGAAAAAAAAACGGACAGAGAATGAGTTTGACAAATTGGCAGAAGTAGGCTTCAGAAGCTGGGTAACAACAAACTCCACCGAGCTAAAGGAGCATGCAGTAACTCAATGCAACGAAGTTAAGAACCTTGAAAAGAGGTTAGAAGAATTGCTAACTAGAATAACCAGTTTAGAGAATAACCTAAATGACCTGATGGAGCTGAAAAACACAGCATGAGAACTTTGTGAGGCATACCTAAGTATCAATAGCTGAATCAATCAAGTGGAAGAAAGGATATCAGAGATTGAAGATCAACTTAATGAACTAAAGCATGAAGACAAGATTAGAGAAAAAATAATGAAAAAGAATGAACAAAGCCTGCAAGAAATATGAGACTATGTGAAAATACCAAAACTACATTTGATTGGTGTACCTGAGAAAGACAGGGAGGATGGAACCAAGTTGGAAAACACTCTTCAGGATATTATCCAGGAGAACTTCCCAAATCTAGCAAGTCAGGCCAACATTCAAATTCAGGAAATACAGAGAACACCATAAAGACACCCCTTGAGAAGAGCAACCCCAAGACACATAATTGTCAGAATCACCAAGGTTGAAACGAAGGAAAAAATGTTAAGGGCAGCCACAGAGAATGGTTGGATTACTCACAAAGGGAAGCCCATCAGACTAAGAGTGGATCTCTCTGCAGAAACCCTACAACCAGGAGAAAGTGGGGGCCAATATTCAACAACCTTAAGGAAAAAATTTTTCAATCCAGAATTTCATATCCAGCCAAACTAAGCTTCATAAGCAGAGAAATAAAATCCTTTATAGACAAGCAAATGCTGAGCGATTTTGTCACCACCAGGCCTGCCTTACAAGAGCTCTTGAAGGAAGCATTAAATATGGAAAGGAACAACTAGTAGTAGCCATTGCAAAAATATACCAAATTGTAAGGACCATTGACACTATGAAGAAACTGCATCAACTAACAGGCAAAATAACCATCTAGCATCATAATGATAGGATCAAATTCACACATAAAAATATTAACCTTGGCCGGGCGCGCTGGCTCAAGCCTGTAATCCCAGCACTTTGGGAGGCCAAGATGGGCGAATCACGAGGTCAGGAGGTCGAGACCATCCTGGCTAACATGGTGAAACCCCGTCTCTACTAAAAAAAAATACAAAAAACTAGCCGGGCGAGGTGGCGGGCGCCTGTAGTCCCAGCTACTCGGGAGGCTGAGGCAGGAGAATGGCATAAACCCCGGAGGTGGAGCTTGCAGTGAGCTGAGATCCGGCCACTGCACTCCAGCCTGGGCGACAGAGAGAGACTCCGTCTCAAAAAAAAAAAAAAAAATTAACCTTAAAAGTAAATGGGCTAAGTGTCCCAATTAAAAGATGCAGACTGGCAAATTGGATAAAGAGTCAGGACCCATTGGTGTGCTGTATTCAGGAGACCCATCTCACATGCAAAGACACACAGAGGCTCAAAATAAAGGGATGGAGAAGATTTACCAAGGAAATGGAAAGGAAAAAAAAGAAAAGCAGGGATTGCAATACTAGTCTCTCAGAATTAGAAAAAAACTACTTTAAATTTCATTTGGAACCAAAAAAGAGCCTGCATAGCTAGGACAATCCTAAGCAAAAAGAACAAAACTGGAGGCATCACACTACCTGACTTCAAAGTATACAACAAGGCTACAGTAACCAAAACCACATGATACTGGTACCAAAACAGATACATAAACCAATGGAATAGAACAGAGTCCTCAGAAATAACACCACACATCTACAACCATCTGATCTTTGACAAACCTGACAAAAACAAGAAATGGGGAAAGGATTCCCTATTTAATAAATGGTGTTGGGAAAACTGGCTAGCCATATGCAGAAAACTGAAACTGGACCCCTTCCTTACACCTTATACAAAAATTAACTCAAGACTTAAATGTAAGACCTAAAACCATAAAAACTCTAGAAGAAAACCTAGGCAATACCATTCAGGACATAGGCATGGGCAAAACTTCATGACTAAAACACCAAAACCAATGGCAACAAAAGCCAAAATTGACAAATGGGATCTAATTAAACTAAAGATCTTCCGCACAGCAAAAGAAACTATCATCAGAGTGAACAGGCAACTTACAGAATGGGAGAAAGATTTTGCAATATTCCATCTGACAAAGGACTAATATCCAGAATCTATAAGAAACTTAAATAAATTTACAAGGCAAAAACAAACAACCCTATCAAAAAGTAGGGGAAGGAGATGAACAGACACTTCCCAAAAGAAGATATTTATGTGGCCAACAAACACGAAAAAAAGCTCATCATCACTGGTCATTAGAGAAATGTAAATCAAAACCACAATGAGATACCTTCTCATGCCAGTTAGAATGGCAGTCATTAAAAAGTCAGGAAACAACAGATGCTGGAGAGGATGTGGAGAAATAGGAACACTTTTACACTGTTGGTGGGAGTGTAAATTAGTTCAACCACTGTGGAAGACAGTGTAGTGATTCTTCAAGGATCTAGACCCAGAAATACCATTTGACCCAGCAATCCCATTACTGAGTATATACCCAAAGGATTATAAATCTTTCTACTATAAAGACACATATACACATATGTTTATTGTGGCACTCTTCACAATAGCAAAGACTTAAAAGCAACCCAAATGCCCATCAATGATAGACTGAATAAAGAAAATGTGGCACATATACACCATGGAATACTACACATCCATGAAAAACAATGAGTTCATGTCCTTTGCTGGGACATGGATGAAGCTGAAAACCATCATTCTCAGCAATGTAACACAGGAACAGAAAACCAAATACCACATGTTCTCACTCATAAGTGGAAGATGAACAATAAGAACACATGGACACAGGGAGGAGAACATCACACATCAGGACCTGTCAGGGGGTGGGGGGCTAGGGAAGGGATAGCATTAGGAGAAATGCCTAATGTAGATGATGAGTTGATGAGTGCAGCAAACCACCATGGCACGCATATACCTATGTAACAAACCTGCACGTTCTGCACATGTATTCCAGAACTTATAGTATAATAAAAAATAATAATAGTAAAAATAATAATAACTAACAAAAAATGTCCTAATAAGAATATGTTCTAGATTCTGGAACAACCATGAAACTCTTTTTTTTTTTTTTTTTTTTTGAAACTCTTAAGTATATAAAGAAACACTAATTATTCTGCTTCTATTGAATTTAATGCTCAGATAATCAAATTGAAAAGATGATTTTAAGTTTTTCTTTAATATGCACATTATTTCTTAATTTTAGAAAATAACTTCTGAATTAGATTTTATTAGACTTATTAATATGTCTCTCAACATATAAAACTCAATTTGTGGATCAATAATATTCCAAAGCATAATATAATTTAAATTATCAGTCTTCTCTTTTTCTACCAAATGCATCCCAGTCTGGATGACAAATTATATTGTTCTCCTGCACACCCACCTAATTCTTTCATATCTCTTAGTTACCTTGTTAGCAAAATTCTCTATGTGAATCTCCTTTTTCCTTTGTTCATCTGACAAACTCCCATTCATCCTTTGTGGTTCAAGTCACCGCTGAGCAACTAAGTGATGATTAATTTCTAAATCAGTAACTGAGTGTCCCTAACACCTTGCACTTGGTGAAAGGGAGATAGAATCACAATACCAACATCAAAATTACTTGTACTTGGAACGTTTGCAAGTATATCTGAATTTAATATTATTAAATTGGTATATCTGAATTTAATATTATTAAATTGGTATATCTGAATTTAATATTATTATTCTGTGCAGTTGTCACACATTTAATTTCATGACTTGTTGGTGGGTGGCACCTTGTGGGAAAGCTGTGAGGAGGAATCTTGTCTTATTCATTTTCTCCTTTTATCACTGTATGTACTGCCTGACAATTGTTAATTACCCAGCAGACATTTGTCTAGTAAATAAATTTAAGTCCTATATAGTAAATAATATCAGAATATTTCATTTATTTCAATAGTAAGTATGCAATAAAGCATATAATTTAATGTGATTTATTTTAATATACTCAAATGAAACTAAAATGCAATTACCTAATGACAAGTTATATTTATAACCTATGTTATAATGCTTTTGTAAGAGTTGTTGTAGAAAGCATAATTCTGTATTTTGTAGGTCAGTAGCATCATACACATGCACAGGTAATATACTTATTATATTACACAGGTATATAATACTCTATTATATAAAAATATGAGCCTGTGGTGTAAAACAAGTAAATCTTGCTGGGATATTTCATTAGTGAACTTTGAAAATCAACGAGCAAATAGAAAACCCCAGGCCTTATGTTTACATAATTTTCATTTCAAGAAAGATCTATGCATTATTAAGCACCCAGAATTATTCAAGGCTTGCAAACGTTCCATTAAAATACAAGTAATTTTGATGTTGGTGTTGTGATTCTATCTCCCTTTCACCAAGTGCATAGTAGCTTTATGGTTAAGAAGGATCCAAAACCACTCTCAGTTTTAAAGGGCATCCCAGCTTGAGCCCTTTTTTTGATTCTTCTTGCTGCCATGATTAGTTTAAAAATGTCAGTGAGCAAACTTTATCCAGTACTAAATCCCTTTATGTATGTGAATGGTGTGTTGTATGGCTGTGAGGTCTGGAACTGCTCATTACACTTGGATGCCATGGAGGAAGTCGATGTAGCCAATGCATAAAAAAGTAAAGAAAAAAATTATTAAGTTAGAGCCCTCATTAAACTATGCCTGAAGCCTGATGTCTCTATGAAATTTTCAGTCTTACTAATGTAAAATTTTTTTTTCTTTCCTGCAACAGAAATGATCTCAATTGATTCCTACCTAGTATTATTACAAATTCCTCTGTGAGTTCTCCATTCTGAAATGGCACTTACTGTAATACCCAAGACTTGTATTACATGAGACTGACCTGGTGGAAGCCATGCTACCCAGAAGTGAGGGAATTGTGAGGATTACCTACTTTTCAGCAAGAAGAGCTCATTAGCCCATAGCTAATATACCATGCATTTGATTAAATGGCTGCGAGGGGAACCATTTGTCCAGTAAGTAGAAATGTTCTCCTTGAGAATCATCAATGCTAGCAATAATTAACACCATACTATAAAAATAAAAAGAAAGAATGAAGTCCATGCACCCTTATGTACCTCGCATCTCTTTTAACTCTCAGTCCAGATCACAGAATAGAAATAAAAAGTTTGAATAATCTGAAGGTTTGTCAACAGGCATATTGAAGGGAGTGTGGTATAAAAGAAAACAGGCAAATTAATCACTATTAAAGAAGGTTAAATGCTTACATTTTGAAAAAGGATCAGATTATATGAGATCTGATTGTTTTAGATTAAATGTACTATGCTTTTTACCTGTGCATGAATATAAGTAACTCAATTTCCCATGTAGTTAATAAATTCATTTTCACTTGCTTCCTATGACTAAATGTCTGGCAGCAGCAGCAATCTCTGGGGCTTTACAAGTGGATTATTCCCTGAGATAAACACTATCTTCTCGATTTCTGCTTTTGTATTTTCATTTGTTCTAGAGGTGAAATCTATTTCTGAAAGGCTGTGCAGACTTTCCTGAGTACCATCTTCTGGGCATTTTCAATTCTTGAGTTTAGAAAAGAAGATAAACATTCTCACAGTTTTGATCGCTAAGAAGAATTCATCCAAAATCTGTCAAAAATAACCATAACATGAACATTTTAGGCAGGACTTTAACATTTCTGGAAAATACCTTCCCCTAGGACTCTGCTTTTTCTGGCAAGGCAAAACTTTTGAGTTTACTAAAATCTTTCTCAGCAGTGCTGCTCAAAATTATGATTAGTGCCCTCTGTATTTGGGAGGTACATGTGTTGTTAATGTCTATGGAGAAAATATCAAGTGCGAATGTTTTTGAGGAGCCAGGCACATGTAATGATAAGAATGACAAAGTTCAAGATACATTTTGTGAATAAATATTACAAAATTTGCCATGACTTTTAACAAATTATTTGAATTTATTTAAAGAACATGATTATATGATCTTCAAAATCAACCTTCAAATCTTTTTATCATTTACTAAAGTTCACCTGTGCTTTTTGTATGTCGATCTTACAAAAACGATTTCATCCATGGAATAGATTAAATGTGCAGCATACTTGGTGCTTCCTGGTTTGGAAATCAATTCAAAGCAATATCAAGTCTTGAAATTTTAGAAAGTTTGTGGCAAACCCATGAGGCCACACCAAAATAAACTATTTTTAGATCTTAGAAAATCACGTTTAAAAATGACTTTATTTCGTGAAATATTGTCTTCAACTCCCTTGTTTCTGTGACACTGAGTTTATTTTTAATTGTCATATCTATAGAAATGCTGGTCAAGCAAGAAAGTAGAGCTTTCTGTTCTTACTCTATTATGAAACTAGAACATGAAGAACACAACACCTAACATTTATTTTTCACAATTATAGTATTAGTTTTTGATGAGGGTGTTTTCTGGGAATCACTGAAGGTAGCTGAATTGGGTTGGGTTGCCTAAATTCATCTGGGAATGCAGGATGTCTATGAATAATCGGTTGGACTACATGAACATTGTTTTTTTCTCTAAATGACACCACATAAGAAAAAAAATAAAGTTGACAGGGCTTCAGCTTACCTCTACTTTTGAATGCCAACTGCTTGACTTACATTAACTTATTTACTCTTCACAAGGAGTAATGCTATCATTATCCCCATTTGGTAAGAAAATTCCTTTTTATAGATTTACCCAAGTCCACACTTGAAGGGAGAGATTGAAGTTCCAAGTTTTTCTTTTTTTTCCTCCATTTCCATAGGTTATTAGGGAACAAGTAGTGTTTAGTTACACGAGTAAATTCTTTAGTGGTGATTTGTGAGATTTTGGTGCACCCATCACCCAAGAAGTATACACTGCACCCTATTTTTAGTCTTTTATCTGTCACTCCCTTCCTCACTTTCACCCTAAATTCCTAAAGTCCATTGTCATTCTTACACCTTTGCATCCTGATAGCTTAGATCTCACTTATAAGTAAGAACATACAATGTTTGGTTTTCCATTCCTGGATTACTTCACTTAGAATAATAGTCTATAATCTCATCCAGGTTGCTGTGAATACTATTAATTCATTCATTTTATGGCTGAGTAGTATTTCATCATCTATATGATGTAATACTATATATATAATATATATCTATTATATATCATATATATGATATATATGATTGATAGATATATATGTTGTATATATGATATCACAGTTTGATATCACAGTTTCTTTATCCACTCATTGATTGATGGGAATTGGCGCTGGTCCTACATTTTTGCAATTGCAAATTGTGCTGCTATAAACATATGTATGTAAGTATCTTTTTCTTATAATCCACATTACCTACTTTACTTCATTTCATCTAAGTAAGCTAAATTACTAACATGTAACAAGTATTTTCTTGTTTGTCATTTCAAAAAATCAACTTTTGGTTGTGTTGATCCTTTGTATGGATTTGTATATCTCAATTTTGTTCAATTAGGATCTGATTTTAGTTATTTATTTTCTTCTACATTTGGGATTAGTTTTTGTTTTTTTGGTTTGCCTATTTGTGATGTTAGGTCGTTGATTTGAGATCTTTCTAACTTCTTGACGTAGGCATTTACTGCTTTCTACATTGTTCTTAATAGTGCTTTTGCTGCATTCCAGAGATTTTGGTATGTTGTGTCTCTACTTTCATTTGTTTCAAATATTTTTTAAAATGTCTTCCTAATTACTTTGTTTAGCCAAAACATATTTAGAAACAAGTTGTTTAATTTCCATATAGTTGTCTGATTTCAACAGATCTTCTTGGTATTGATTTCTCTTTTTATTCCAATATGTTGTGAGAGTATGATTGTTTAGATTTCAATTTTTTAAATTTATTGAGACTTTATGGCCAAGAATGTCATCAATCTTACAGTACATCCCATGTACATAGAAGAATGTATATTCTGTGGTTGATAGGTGGAGTGTTCTGTAGATGTCTATCAGGTGCAATTGGTATCAAAACTGAGTAAGAAAAAAAAAATGACCAACCAAAAAATAGACTGAGACCACAGGGTTTCAATGCCACATTCTGCCAAAGTTACAAAGAAGAGGTAGTACCAATCCTTCTCAAATTATTTCAAAAAATTGAGGTAGAGGACTCCTTCCAAACATATTCTATGAAACCTATATCACTCTGATAGCAAAAACTGAGAGTAGCACTTATTAAGCAAAAGTAAAGCCCTCAGCAAAGAGAGGTAACCTGAAAGCAAGGTTCCAGAAGTGGGGCTGAGTTCTGGGTCTTTTACGTTGCAAGAGCATGGAAGTCTTCTGTGGGTTCTGCAAAGAAACAACAAAAAGAACACTACAGGCCAATATCCCTGATGAATATAGATGCAAACATTTTCAAGAAAACACTAGCAAATTGAGTCCAGCAGCCCTTTTTTTTTTTTTTTTTTTTTTTTTTTTGAGATGGAGTTTCACTCTTATTGCCCAGGCTGGAGTGCAATGGCATGATCTCAGCTCACCACAACCTCTGCCTCCTGGGTTCAAGTGATGCTCCTGCCTCAGCCTCCTGAGTAGGTGGGATTACAGGCACCCACTACCATGCCCGGCTAATTTTGTATTTTTAGTAGAGATGGGGTTTCTCCATATTGGTCAGGCTGGTCTTGAACTCCCAACCTCAGGTGATCCACCCACCTCTACCTCCCAAAGTGATGGGATTACAGGCATGAGCCACCACTTCTGACCCAAAAATGTAATTCATCATAACCAAATAGGCATTATTCCTGGGATGCAAGGTTGGTTAAACATATGGAAATCAATACATGTGGTTCACCATATAAATGGAACTAAAAACAAAAGCTGTAAGATTGTCTCGATAGACACAGAAAAGCTTTCAGTAAAATACAACACCCCTTTATGATAAAAACCCTCAGCAAACTAGGCATTTAAGGAACATACCTCAAAATAACAGCCATCTATGACAAACCTACAGCCAACATCATCATGAATGGGGAAAAGCTGAAAGTATTCCTCTTGAGAAGTGGAATAAGACAAGGATGTCCACTTTCCTCATTCCTATTCAACATAGTACTAGAAGTGCTAGCAAGAGCAATCAGGCAGGAAAAAGAAATATAAGACATCTGAATAGGAAAAGAAGAAGTCATATTATGTCTTTTTATTGATATGTTTCTATACCTAGAAATCCCTAAAGAGTCTATCAAAAGGCTCCTGGAACTCTTAAACAACTTCAGTAAAGTTTCAGGACACAAAATCAATGTATAAAAATCAATAAACTTTCTATACATCAAGAATGTTCAATTTGAGAGCATAATCCATTCATAACACCCAAGAATATAATTCATCTATTATAGCCACAACATAGTAAAGTACCTAGGAATACATCTAACCAAAGAGGTGAAAATTCTCTACAAGGAGGACTACAAGACACAATAAAATAAATCATAGATGACATAAAGAAGTGGAAAAATATCCAGAACCTAAACCTACAAAGAACTCAAACAAATTTACGAGAAAAAAACCCAAACAACCCCATCAAAAAGTGGGCAAAGGATATAAAACAGACATTTCTCAAAGAAGACATGCATATAGCAAAAAAGACACGTGAAAAAAATGCTCATCATCACGGGCCAATCAGAGAAATGCAAATCAAAACCACAATGAGATACCATCTCACACAGTTAGAATGGCAACCATTCAAAGTCAGGAAACAACAGGTGTTGGAGAGGATGTGAGGAAATAGGAACACTTTACACTGTTTGGTGGGATTGAAACTGGTTCAAACATTGTGGTAAACAGTAATGGCTATTCCTCAAGGATCTAGAAATTAGAAATACCAATGACCCCAGCCATCCCATTACTTGGGGATTACCCAAAGGATTATAAATTCATGCCTGCCTAATAAAGACCACTATGCAAATGTATGTTCTATTGCGACACTATTCACAATAGCAAAAGACTTGAATCCAACCGAATCAACGCCCAAATGTCCATCCAGTGACAGACTGGATTAAGAAAATGTGGCACATATTACACCATGGAAACTATGCAGCCATAAAAAATGATGAGTTTCATGCCCTTTGTCAGGGACATTGGATGAGCTGAAACCATCATTCTCAGCAAACTATCGCGAGAACAGAAAACCAAATTACTGCAGGGTCTCACTCCATAGGTGGGAATTGAACAATGAATCACTTGGGACTCTGGAAGGGGAACATACATCACACACCAGGGGCCTAATTATGGGCGGGGGGTGAGGGATGGCAATTGGGATTATACCTGATGTAAAATACAAGTTGATGGGTGGCTGACGAGTTGAATGGGTGCAGCACATCCAACATGGCACAAGTATACATTGTAACAAACCTGCAACGTTGTGCACATGTACCGCTAGAACTTAAAGTAATATAAAAAAAAAAAAAGTAGAAAAACATTCCATATTTATGGATTAGAAGAATCAATATTGTTAAAATGACCATATTTATGAAAGCAATTTACAGAATCAATGCTATTTCTATGAAACTTCCAATGTCACTTTTCAAAGATTTAGAAAAAAAAATCTAAAATTCATATGGAAGCAAAAGGAGTCTAAATGATCAAAACAATTCTATGCAAAAAGAACAAAGCTGGAGGTACCACATTATCTGACTTCAAACTATACTATAAGAATACAGTAACCCAAATAGCATGGTACTAATACAAAAACAGACGCACAGACCAAGGCAACAGAATAGAGAACCTAGAAATAAAAATGAATAGCTACAACCATCCGTTCTTTAATGAAGTCAAGAAAAATAAGCAAAGGAAAAATGTCTTCCTATTCAATAAATGGGATAACTGGCTAGTCATATACAGAAGAGTGAAACGAGACCCCTACGTTTCACTATCTAAAACATTAAATCAATATGGATTAAAAATTTAAATGTAAGACCTAAAACTATAAGAACCCTAGAAGAAAATTTAGAAAACACCATTCTGGACATTGGCCTCAAGAAAAAAATATGACTAAAACTATGCCCTTCACAAAGATCTAATATCCAGAATCTATGAGGAATTTAAACAATTGAATGAGAAAAAAAAAAAAAAAAAAAAACATAGCCACATTAAAAAATGGACTGAAGAGATAAACAGACACTTCTCAAAATAAGACATACAAGTGGCCAACAAATATGAAAAAAACGCTCAACATAACTAATCATCAGATAAATGCAAATCAAAATCACAACAAGATGCCATCTTCTTGCAGCCTGCTTTGTCCCTAATTCAGCTAGGTCTGAGTTCCTGTCCCACGACCAAGAAGAATAAGGCACATGAACACTGGAGAGTGAGTACAGTAACCCTTAATAAGCAAAAGGAAAGCACTCAGCAAAGAGAGGGGACCTGAAAGCAAGGTGCCAGAAGTAGGGCTTAGGGCTGAGATCTGGGTCTTTTATGTTCAAGAGCGTGGAAGTCTTTGGGTTCTGCCCAAAATGGGAGGGTTAAAGTTCTCTCCTAAGGGTGTTGCATCTGCACATGCCTGGGGTTGACTAGAGTGACTTTATCTTAGTTATTACCCATGAGTGCCTAAGTGAAACACATGATGGGGCTAAAATCCCAATGCTAACGTCACATTAAAGACATTATAATGTGTCGGATCAAGTTAAGGACATTTAGGTTGATTTATTGCCCCTGCACCTAAGTTGGGACAGTCCTTTCTGAGCAACATCCTGGCATAAGGGAATGGTCTTAACTACATTTCTTCCCATTAGCTACAGGGCCAGTGCAGGTGCAGTCATGTCATTACTTTTCTACTCCCAAGACCCTCCATCTCTATCTACTTAACCAGCCTCTAACTGCCTCCTCTCTCAATCTCATACCAGTCAGAAAGGCTATAATGAAAAATTTAAAAAATAATAGATGCTTGTGAGGCTTGGAGAAAAGGGGAATGCTCATACATTGTTGGTGGGAATGTAAATCAGTTCACCCTTTTTAGAAAGTAATATGGCAATTTCTCAAAGAACTCAAACCAAGACTACTATTCAACCCAGCAATCACATTAGTGAGTATATACCCAAAAGAAAACAAATCATTCTACTGAAAAGACACATGAACTCATGTGTTCATCACAACACTATTCACAATAGCAGACATGGAACATGGAATCAAAAAAGGTACCCACCTATAGTGGATTGGAATATATATATATGGCACATATACCCATGGAGTACTATGCAGTGATAGAAAAAGAACTGAATCATGTCCTTCACAGTAACATGTGTGGAGGTGGAGGCCATTATCCTAAGCAAATTAATGCAAGAACAGTAAACCAAATACCACATGTTCTTACTTATTAGAGGAAGCTAAACACTGGGAACACATGCCACATGTTCTTACTTATTAGAGGAAGCTAAACACTGGGAACACATGCCACAAAGATGGAAACAATATATAATGAGGACTCCAAAAACAGGAAGAGGGGAAGGGGTGAAAGGGTTAAAAATGTACCTATTGGGTGCTATGCTCACTATCTGTGTAACAGTTCATTTGTAGCCTAAATTTCAACATCACACAATATACTAATTTAACAACATGCACAAGTACCCCTCAATCTATAATAAAAGTTGAAAAATTTAAAATGTCTTTTCAATTTTAGTCTCGAGATATATTTGAGGAAGTAGAAATGGGGAAGTGATTTGAAATCTCTAGGAATAAAGTGCTGGGAACTCAAGTAAAAAATGAATCTTCCTGCAGGTCTATACCAAGGGCAAGTTTAATTTTTGTATAATGTCAAATATTCCTACAATACATTGCTCATATTTTTCCATGTGCTCATGAAAAACATACATAAACAGACAAATTGTGGAGCTGCATTGCTGTTTGTAACAGAGTTAAAATGTGCAAGAACTTTGTTAAACAAATTTAGCTAGTAATAAAAAATTTTTTCAATTCACCATCCCATAAAAACCAACTTTTTTTTTCTCTTTTATCACAGTCACTGAGTTAGAGCTGAAAAGAACAAAATATACAATATGAAGTCTTAACTACCAGGAAGTCCTTCTTAAACAGCTTCTGGCTTTGTGATTTTTTTCTCCTCAAAGTCTTTTGAAATAAGCTTCATTTGGAATACACCCTGAAAGCCAAATGTGTTGGAATATGTTCACAATGTTCTTGTAATTTTTAATCTATTTTCTTAACCAATAACCAATCACGTCATATAAAAAACTGTTGGGAGCCACCCAGAGGCAAACTTTTTATATTACTTCTGAAATATTCAGTGATTTCTTAGAAAATCAAATACCTCTAAATTTTAAAGGATTACATTAATGGCCAAAGGGCAACATTACTAAACCTTTATTTCTCCCTTTAGAATATTTAGGAAACCGCAAATTGGTTACATTCACTTTTGGAAAATGCCCTGCTATGCAATAATCCAATCCCTTCAATTCAGCCCATTAAAAAAATTCAAAACTCATTATAATTTCTTAGGGAATTTTTATTTTCAGTCACTTGCTTTGTACTAGGTACCAAAAATGTTGGTTGTGTATGACTTAGAGCAAATTTTACAAATGTAGAAATTTATTTCAGTATTTGCAACTTCAGCTACTTGTAATTTCTGTAAATTTTTAAGAATATTTTCTTTTTGTACTCTTCTACTCATAATCACCTGCTACTGGGTAGTATTTTAGTAATTTCTATGATTTTAATTTATATTTTCACCCAAAACATAACATGAAATATTAATATAAATGATAAAAATGACAATAGCATATCCATTTTATATTTCATTGCACCTACTATATCTTTATTCAACACACACACACTTTTTTTTTTCTGACAGATTAAAAGCTCTTGAGGGCAGAAAAATATTTAATTCCTTTCAGTAATACTGCTTAGAGGCATTTAATAAATATGGTTAAGTGACTCGAATTAAGCAGAATTCTATCATCAGGAGGGCTACAAATAAAGGGGCAAATACATTGATGTAAAGAAGAGAGGTCTCTTGGGAAAGCACTTACTTAAGCAACTTCAACTATATAGTGCCTTATCACTGCACTACAAAATACGGTGGTGGAAAAAATCACAGTGGAAAAGGTGGATTTCTTAACTTCTGATTTAGAGCTAATGTTTTGATTCAGCCTGCATACAATGTAAAGCCAGAAGTAATAAAAATCATGGTAGCCATTGTTAACGTATCCTATGCTTTAAGGAAGTCAACTTTCTATAATTAGACTCATATAATTAAATCAGACCAATAATAGACAGGTCAAACTTGAGTTATGTTTAAATACACAATAATATTTCTTGTGTTTGACTTAAAAATATTATAAGGATTTGAACAAAAAAAAAAAACCTTTAATCGTCATTATACATTAGTGGTGCCATTATTAAAGGTTAAATGCAAAACTACACTGGAAATTGATTTGTGAAAAGATTGTATGCTGAACAGGTCTGCTCATCAGACTTCATGGAGCATTTAACATATTAATACATTCTGAATTAAAAATACTTTAAAAAATATATTTTCCCCTCAGATATTAGCCCATTTTACTTAGTTCATCAACCTTGTTCTGACATGGTCACTAACACTACATAATGCTGTATAATGCTACATAGATTTTGGATTATTTAATGGAAGTGAAAATAATTTTGAAGTATATTTTCAAATATAAGAAAATGTTCAATGTCTCTTGCAGCCAAGTGAATAAGAATGCTCAGGCCAAAGCTGAGATTAACTCTTGTGGCATTTTGGGTCCTCTTTACAGGTCTCAAAGAACATTCAATAAATTATTTCAAAGTCAATGGCATTAAATTGCCTGTACAATACAATAATGTCAACTTTTAAATTATTATTGTTTTTAATAATCTGTTGTTAATGAAATGACTTTACATAAGTATGCAGGTTAAATATGTAGTTGTATTTAAATAATTATTGCTCTGATCTGAATGTTTGTATTCCTCAAAATTCATATGCTAAAATCTGAATCCCCAACATGATGGTATTAGAAAGTGGGGCCTTTGGGAAGCGATGAGATCATGAGGGTAGAGCCCTTAGAAAAGAGACTCCCCAGAGAGCTAACTAGTCCCTTCTACCATATGAGGACACAGCAAGAAGATGCTGTTGGCTGGGCGTGGTGGCTCATGCCTGTAATAATAGCACTTTGGGAGGCTGAGACGAGTGGATCGCTTGAGCTCAGGAGTTTGAGACCAGCCTGGGCAACATGGTGAAACCCCATCTCTATCAAAAATACTAAACCTTAGCCAGGCATGGTGGCATGCATCTGTGGCCCCAGCTTGAAGGCTGAGGAGGGAGGATTTCTTGAGCTCAGTGAGTGAATGTTGCAGTGAGCTGAGATGGTGCCACTGCACTCCAGCCTAGGAGACAGAGTGAGACCCCATCTCCCCAAAAAAGAAAAAAAAGTGCTGTCTGTGAACCAGGAAGAGAGTTCTTACCAGGTATTGAATCTACTAGTGCTTTGACCTTGGACATCCCAGCCACCAGAACTGTGAGAAATAAGTTTATCCGGATTACACCATTTTTGTTATAATGGCCCAATTGTACTAAGACAGTAACTATTTTATTTTGATACAAATAGTAAGTAAACTTTAATTAATTAATTCAGTTAAACATATATTTTTAGATTTTGTTCACATAAAACAATTAAATATTTGGTTTTGTATTAGACAGATATTGATGTTTTGTCTATCAGTCATTTCCCTTCATTAATAAGCATTGCCTATTTTTATTTGGGGATCTACCTGGCCCTCATTCAAAGCCCTTGTAGTTTGAAGAGAGCTAACATTAAACCCTACCTATAAGAATGCCATATGGGCCAGGGCAAAATCAATATGAATATTCATACCTCTGGCAAAAGAATTGCTTTCAAGTACAAATGTGTAACTTAATTCTGCCTAATAAAGATTCACCCTGGTCATCTGAAATATTGAGAAAAATGAATTCTTATTCTCAGAGTTTTAAGCCAGTAAACTATATTTTAAGCCGAAAAGCTACTAACCATCTTGTCACCTTTTGAATACTTTGTATGAAGCAGATACTAAAGAAAGCAGAGATACAGAGTGATAGATTTCCAATGAACTGGGTCCAGCACACCTGAAGCAGCATTGTGGACATTGCCAGACACTTTCCCAGTATCTGTTTCAGCTTTCTTCCGTTGTATGGAAACCATGTCAACTTTGTGGGGCTGGCTATAAACCCAGTTTGAAGAAAGGGCTGTGATTGCCCCATACCACTAAGCTTAATCATACTCCACAAGCCATAATAACTAGTTCACAGATGGACATTCAACCCATAATTAAATTAATCAATAAATAGCATCTTTTATTCACAGTGATGGACTCAGGATTAGAAAATATCTTAATTTCATCTAAAATGTTAGATTTTAGGAATTTAGATAAAGGTTGTTGAAAAAGAAGTTATTTCTTCCTCTTGGACATTTAGTGCATCAGTGTGAGGTTGGATTTGTTTCAGGCATTTGGCCATCATCACGAGCCTCAACTTCATGATGAATCTGACATAAGGGCAGCATCGAGAGAAAAATCACACAGAAAGGAAGCCAGAACCCTAATAAATCTGTTCCTCCCTAATAATGGATTTTTAATTAAATGAACTAATAAACTAATAAGTTTCTTGAAATATCTTAAGTTGGGTTTTCTCCTTGAAATGCCTGAAAGTATTCAAATTGACATACTTTTTCTACTCTTGGGCTTTTAGGTTATATAAACCAAGTAATCCCCTTTATTTTTTAAGGTAATAGAGACTGACTTTCGTCATTTGCAAGTGAGAAAACACAGAGTAAGGCAAAGAATTGTTTTGGGCTTCAGACACGTGTATGAATCTTCTAACCAGGTCATTCACACATACAGATAAATGATGGATAGATAGTAATTTTTAACCATGGTGGCATATTAGCGTTCTCTCATTTCTATTCTAAAAGAAAAGTGTTATTTTCAAGTAATAGAAGAGGGTCATTCCTTAAAAGAACTAGCATGTCTGCACATACTTTAAAAATATGTTATTAAAAGCATTATATTTTTAAGTTTACTTTTAGCAAGCTTGTAATTTGAAACCCTGAGAACTCACTGAATTAATTCTCAAGAAAAAAAGCATAATAAAACATAGTTTTATATTAATCAGTAGAGATAGAACTAAATCCTTACATATTGAGACATTATTTTATTTATTAAGTACATGAGCTGTTCCTAGTCTCCAAGAATAATCCAACTACCTGAACCCAGGTTCCCATTTCCTTGTTCTTTATGAGGAAATTGCATCCAGTTGTCCCTCTTTCCAGCCAGTTTTCAACACAGCAACCAGATTTCTAGAACACAAATCAGATCATGCGTTCCACTACTCCAAAGCTTTCATGTCTTCTCATCACTTAAAGAGTGTACTCTTAAGCATGGCATTCAAGGGCCTTCCTGAACTGGCCCTGCCAACTTAACTATGCACTTCCACCACTCCCTATACCCCATTACCAGATTTGTGTTTTAGAAACACTGAACTACAAATACTTTCCCAAACATGGCTTATCCTTTCCAGCCTCCATGCCCTTACAAGTGTTGTTCCCTTTGTCTTCCTTCAAGGATGCAAAGGACTGGCCCTATACATCATTCCAGTCTTATCTCAGAGATTACCCTTTTAATGTTACTTTTCTAATTCTATCACCACATTTTGTATATACTTTTATTATAGTATATAACATATTATTGTGCAAATATTTGTTTAACAGAAGCTGTTAATCTATTTGACTGGCTAAAGAGATTAATCGAGTTCACAGATTTATTTTTGGTTTACATAGTATTTCTTGACATACTAAAATTTGAAATGTTTCCAACAAAGTCTCTCATTGTCATATTCTTTAGTGCAGATTGATTTTATTTTTTTTTTTTTTTTTTTTTTTTTTTTTTTAGTTTCAAAGAACAGGACTCAAATCCAAAAATCTAGAATCCATCTGAGAATAAATCATTCTTAGCAAACTATCACAAGAAGAGAAAACCAAACACCGCATGTTCTCACTCATAGGTGGGAACTGAACAATGAGATCACTTGGACTCGGGAAGGGGAACATCACACACCGGGGCCTATCATGGGGAGGGGGAGGAGGGAGGGATTGCATTGGGGAGTTATACATGATATAAATGATGAATTGATGCGTGCTGACAAGTTGATGGGTGCAGCACACCAACATGGCACAAATATACATATGTAACAAACCTGCACGTTATGCACATGTACCCTAGAACTTAAAGTATAATTAAAAAAAAAAAAAAAAAAGCT
>NW_016810178.1:2497988-2567083 GCF_001698545.2 Rhinopithecus bieti
CATGATATAAATGATGAATTGATGGGTGCTGATGAGTTGATGGGTGCAGCACACCAACATGGAACAAATATACATATGTAACAAACCTGCACGTTATGCACATGTACCCTAGAACTTAAAGTATAATTAAAAAAAAAATGGGGAAAAAATCATTCTATGATAGATCTACAATGTATGGAACATTTTCTAACGTAATCACAAAGATCATTTAAAAAAGAATAGATCAACAGCACCAGCATGTCTGATTAAATGCCATTTTAATAATAAATAAGTCCAGGCTATTTTATTTTTCTTGACTCCAGTTAATAGTATACATACTCAAGTGTAAAATCCTTACACTAAAAAAATCCACCATGGTAATGAGAAGACAAGCTATAGACTGAGATAAGAAGCAAATTACTCAATTCAAAAATGGGCAAAAAATCTGAACAGATACCTCACCAAAGAAGATATTTACTTGGGGACAAGCATATAAAAAGATGTTCCATATCATATGGTATTAGGAAACTATGGAATTACACATTAGAATAACAGTGAGATACTTCTACACACCATTTAGAATATCCAAAATCCAAAACACTGATAACACTAAATGCTGGTAAGGATGTGGGTCAACTAGAACTCTCACTCTTTGCTGGTGGGAATGCAAAATATAACCACTTTGAAAGACAGAGTGGCAGTTTCTTACAAAACTAAACATAATCTTCCTACATGATCCAGCAATTATACTCTTGGGTATTTACTCAAATGAGTTGAAAACTTATGTACACACACAACTTTGCACACCAATTTTTATAGCAGCTTTATTCATAATTGCCAAAACGTGGAAAAAGAAAAAGATGCCCTTGAGTAGGTGAATGAATACGTACACTGATATATTTGAAAATAAAATATTATTCAGTGCTAAAAAAGAAATGAGCTATCAACACTTGCAAAGATATGGGGGAAATTTAACTGCATGTTACTAAGTGAAAGTAGCTCATCTGAAAAGGCGACATATTGTATGATTTCAATAATATGACATTCTGGAAAAGACAAAACTATGAAGACCATAAAAAGATCAGTGTTTGCCAGGGATGGGGGGTGGAGTAGGAATGAATAGGCAGAGCACAGATTTCTTGGTTAAAACTATCTTGTATGACACGCTAATGTTGGATATATGTCATTCAAGTTTCATTAAACCCAAAGAATATACAACACCAAGAATGACCTTTAATGAAAACTACTGACTTTGAGTGACACTGATTGTCAATGTAGGGTCATTCATTGTGACAAATATACTAATCTGCTGCAGGATATTAAAAGTGAAGAAGGCTGTGGCTGTTTGGAGCAGAGAGCGTATAGGAAATCTCTGTTGCTTCTATCTATTTTTGCATGAACCTAAAGCTGCTTTTAAAAAAGCATTTTTTAAAAAACTCTAATAGAATTTTGTTGAAACTCACAAGTTCTAGTAAATATAGATAATAAAATCAGGCCTCATTTATACCTCTAAAATCTACAATTTTGTTCAAATGAAAAATCACTGGAGAACTAATCCAAAAATATTTGTGCAATCCATTGGTCCTGCTATATCAGTATCAAATACTCATGGTTACATTTCTAAGCACGTGCTTATGTAAATATACCACAAAAACAACATTATTTAGTAATAGTGACTACTATAACAGTTATAGAATGGTTCAGGTGTCAACTACACTGAGTAGTAATTAATCCATTGTCAAGAACTATAAAGGATCTGAGATTTTATCCTTCTTGCAAGCTAACAAGTTAAAGTGATAAAATTTTATAGATTCTGACACAAGACATAAGACTCCTGTGTCAGAAATTAAGTATGGATTATTACACACAGCAATAGCAGTATCTCCAGTAATGACATTCCTGTGCTGTTTCCCTAAACTATAATTCCCAAATAGCTACATGAAGTAGGACAGATGACAACTAAACAGGCAGTAGGTTGAGTTTGGGAGCAAACCGCTGAGCTTAGGAAACTTAAATACTTGATAAAGAGTATTGAGCATGTTTGATGTTTGTTCCAGAGGAAGTCATTGCCTTTACTCTACTGACAGCAAGCATATGTGCATATTGTTCCAGAAGGAGATCATATCTGTATCTTCCAAGATTGTTTGCTAAACAAACATTTTAGAAAAAATACCAAGAAGGATCAAAGGACAGTCGGTGTCTTGCTTAAAAGATGTGTAGCAATGTGAGAGATTCATAGAGAATTATTCCCCAGATTCTGTAAACATCTAAACATTTTTTCACTCTTTAAAAAACTAAACTATAGTGTGCCTTCCAAAATTCAATTTCTTTATCAGGCTATGAAAATGAAGTTTTAAGGAAAAGTGTTTCATTTATTTCTCTTTTATGTGAATTATTTTCTTTTATTTATCAGATATTTTGACATTGCATTTGTCACTGAAATATAATTTCTGCATATCCAAGGGTTGAGGATCACTGAAATTTACTTTAAATGTTAAACTACAGGAGCTGAAGATACCTGACACTATTTACAATTAGAGATTCAGCAGAGCTACATATGAACAAATGTTTAAGCACTCACAGAGGTGAAAAATGACTTTGATGCAAAATGAGTTATTTTTCTTTTATTACTCAACAGTGCAAAGTAGCCTCAAGGTGAACTTTGCATCTATTTGGAAAATTAGATTGTAGTGTCATTATGTCTCAATGTAACCTCATGAAATCTGAGAATATTTTTTTCTGCTCTCAAACTGAACATATTACCATTAGAATTTCCTACAAGGTGAAAGCTGATAAGTTTATCATTGAGTCCAAATTCATGCTTTATTTTTAACAACTTCATTCTGTGTAACAGAGTGAACTGAATATCACTGAGACAGAGTAAAAGAAAATTATAAAAAAATTGAAAATAAAACCCACCAAAATTGGTTTTATAGATCTTTTAGATGCTTCAGAGTATCAGCACACTAAAATGAATGAGCTTTTAACCCTATCAGGAATAAGACATCTTGTGCAACTTAAAGCAACTGTAACCAGTTTGGGAAAAAAAAAAAAAGACAAAACCAAAAATGAATCCAGTACTAAAGCAAAGGAAGCTCTACCCTAAAGAGAAATATCCAAAGAAAACAGATACAATTTTTCAGGAAATAACATTTTTTTTTCTAATACAATGGGTTACTGTTAAAAATAGGCATCCCAGATAAAGGAATAGGCTCTCCACATCATAAAATATGACTTCAAAAGAACAATATATTTTTTGATCATTGGACATTATTGAAATCATGGTACATCTGAGTTACAGTAGCAAATAACAGATAATGGGGTTTCCAATTTTCATCAAAATGTCCATAGTCACAAAGAGAAAAAACTTAAAGTATAGCATTGTCTCAAAGAATTTATAATTTACTTTTGAAATATTAGAATGTATATAAGAAAAAGAAAACCAACAATACGATGCTGGCTAACTCATTTTTCTTCTTTCCTTGAAATTATACTTTTGTACTTTAGTGTATTGATGTATGTACCTGCCTGCGATGGTTAATACTGAGTGTCAACTTGATTGGACTGAAGGTTGCAAAGTGTTGATCTTGGGTGTGTCTGTGTGTGTGTGTTGCCAAAGGAGATTAACATTTGATTCAGTGGGCTGAGAAAGGCAGACCCATGCTTAATGATCAGCTGCCAGCATGTCCAGGATAAAAAGGAGGAAGAAAAACATGAAAAGGCTAGACTGGCTTAGCCTCGCAGTTTACATCTTTCTCCTGTACTGGATGCTTCCTGACTTTGAAAACACTGGACTCCAAGTTCTTCAGCTTTGGGACTAGAACTGGCTTCCTTGCTCCTCAGCTTGCAGATGGTCTATCGTGGGACCTTGTCATCCTGTGAGTTAATAGTACTTAATAAACTCCCCTTTATATAGATATAGATATAGATAGATATATAGATATAGATTAGATATAGATATATAGAAGTTCTATCCCTCTAGAGAACCCTGACTAAGACTAATACACTGTCTCTATTACCAAGCCATAAGTTTTTTTTTTTTTTTTTTTTTTTTTAATGTAGATTGCTCCTCTTTAAGAGTTCAGGGTGGGATCACATAAGTGTATTGTATGAGCTTGTGTAGGTCATGGAAGCTTGATCACTTGAACCCTTTGGACTTACCTTGTCAGAATCAGCCTTACCATCCTAAGTTTCCTAATTATATGAAGAACCAATGATTAGTTTAAGAACAAATTTAAACTAATTTAAGTTGGGTTTATGCTACTTGCAACTGGAAGTGTGTTAATACAATTAGAATCTGGTATAGTAATTATTACATGTTTCCCAAGTATCAAAAAGTGAATCATCATCACTTGCACACAAGTAGAATTAATTATGCATCTCTCTTCCAAAATGGACATACAGTAAAATTATATCTGTATTGTGAAATCAGCCATGGTGGAATATTTACACCACAGAAATTGGCAAATGCTTCACACTAGGCCCTTCTCAGCTTTTCATGAGAGTCATTTACTAAACATTTACAAGAACGCCAGGGGACATAATCTACAGAATCATGTCTTCCAAGTTAGACTCATATATCATCCAGCATGTAGCTTTTAAAAATTGAAGAACTATTAATACTGCTAATTTTCCTCATGTCTGGGGATATTTTTGAAACTCTTTGGCTTTAATTATAAATTACACTTATGCAAGTAAACCCTGAAACCAAATTTGACTTGATGGGAAAATATTCAAAATGATTTAAGTTGTTACAATTTCAAGAGACTTCTTACATATTAGAATGAAGCAGGGCTTCTGTGTATCTTAATAAAGATAAAGCACTTGTTTGGCTTTTTAATACCAGGAAGACTAGCAGCTGTTATTACCAATATTACTTATTTTACTTTAGCCTCTTCTTAGTAAGTTTCTCCTATGATTATGTATTTTACTCTGCTTGTGAATTTTCTCTGCATCTTCTGCGTTTTCCCCTCACATTTTAAGTCTCTTTTATTTAGAAGTTTTTATTTCTTTCACTCTCTGTGGCTCAAAAATCTTTCAAAGCCACTCTACTTTTGCTTCTCTATTTGAACACGTTGGTTTATCTGTTTCTACAAAGGACTTGAGTTAATGTTATTTTTGCTTAATTCTAATGATATCTGAAAATACCAAAATCTGAATAATAATTGTAATTTTAACGACACTTTATGAATACAAAGTTAGAAATATTCTATCTCAGCCGGGCACAGTGGCTCATGCCTGTAATCCCAGCACTTTGGGAAGCCAACGAGAGCAGATCACTTGAAGTCAGAAGTTTGAGACCAGCTTGGCCAACATGGTGAAACCTGTCTCTACTAAAAATGCCAAAAATTAGCTGAGCATGGTGGTGGGCACCTGTAATCCCAGCTACTCAGGAGGCTGAGGCAGGAGAATCGCTTGAACCCAAGAGGCATAGGTTGCAGTGAGCCAAGATTGTGGCACTGCACTCCAGCCTGGGCAACAAGAGCAAAAACTTTGTCTCAAAAGAAAAAAAAAAAAAAAAAGAAAATAGGAAATAAATATTCTATCCCAATAAATACAATTATTTTAGTTGAATTCATTATGTCATTAATTTATTTATTGGCATACAAATTAAGTATAAATTATCTTCTTGCCTCTCTGTTAAGCACAGGTAAATTGAAACGCAATGCTTGCTGTCTTTCTCTAAAGAATAATAATCCAGATTTATAAATGTGCTTTTCAAATACAGTCTGAGAAGAGCTTTCTGGTTGTATGTACACAGCATAGCTAAGAGAAGCACAACAAATCAGGAATTAAGTAGTCAGGAAAGATTCAAGGAATTACTGCTGCTGTCTAAGCTGAGATATGATGAAGAAAGTGCTAAAAAAAGGATGGAATGTGAAGAAAAAGAATGTCCCATGTAGAGAGATGATCATATGCAAATGCATCAAGTTTAGATAATGGGTAAACTTGAGTAATGTAAGTGTGAGGATTGGTAAGGGCAAGGCAGCAGCTGTTTACAATCAAAGATTTGTGATCTGTATGATCTGGAAAACTCCTTTTTATCTGACTTAGTCTTTTCTATGCCATTTACTTATCCACGGGCAACTCAATCACACAGAGATTGATTTTTCCATTTCTTGATCATTTGACTTAGGCCCTTTGTTTTTTACTATCCTTCTGAATATTTATTTGTGAACTATTCTCTCTCCCTCTCCCTCTCCCCTATCTTTCTCCCTACAACTGCCACCTCCTCTCTCTTGCAACACCTCACTGTTCAATATATAATTTCTCACCATTGCCAGAACAGAATGGTATGGCTTGATCTATATTTTAGACTTTAAATGTGTTTCAAATAATCTTAAATTTTCATTATGCATTATCTTGCTCTCTATTCAAAAGTGATCCAGGCTAACATGATAATTGGTGGTTGCAGTTAAATCTAACTTACATTTTGAAAACAATTAAACATAAATATTTTGGAGGTCATAATAACAAAAAACCTGAATCTGTTACTAAAACACCAGGTGTTTGCTCTAGGCCCTACTGCTTATTACACAGAAAGCCAATCACTAAGATGAGTATTTCCAGGGGAAAAGGCTTTATTCAGGTGCTGCAACAGAGATGGGAAGTCATTGTCAAATCTATTTTTTAGCCAATGAAAATTATGTGTTTATATGGAAGGGAAGAAATGTATCCATGTTTGAGAAAACAGAAATGCAGGGGGTAAGAAAGAGGAGTTGGACAACAGGAAGCAGGTGGTCAGATAGGCAATCATGATGGTTGAGGGATCTGGTGTCTAATTTTCCAGATGCAATGATCTGGTAAATTTCAGTTCCTTAATACTATCTGGAAGACCTGATGGTTGGTTTCTGGAGAAAAGAACTCAGAGATAAGACAAATGTAACTTTCTCAAGTTTTTAGACTGTGGGGTCAATTTCTATATTTATTCAAAAGAAACCATAAATATGTGTTCCATGGGACAATAGGGCAAGATTCATGCTATGATGCAGGAGTGTTATGGTAGAAATACATTTTTTGCAAGAATTCCTTCCTCTCTCTCATGTCCAACCATTATTTTTCTTTCTAGAAATGGCCCTCCAATATTATCAGTATCCATAACTCTTGGCATTACATATAACCCAACCTTGCAAATCAGAGTGCAATGTGAATAGTTCAATAATGGGCACTTGATCTAAGCTAGCTTGGATAATATTGCTGGGAATATCTTTTAAAAAGGTACTTCATTTAGGACTGTATGCAGAGAGCATGTCTAGATTTTTTCTTCTTTGTGAGGAGAAGTGTTAATTAAAGTTTGCCACATAACAACATTACTAACAACATTAAGGCTTAAAACAACACTTGTTTTTAAATCTCATAGTTCTTGTAGGTCAGAAGTTTGGGCATGGCTTAACTAGGTCCTCTGCTTCAGGGTCTCAAAAAGTTGCAGTTAATGTCCTAGGCCAGTTTCAAATCCTTGAAGAGTATTCACTGATATGTGACTGTAAAATACAAAATATTTCCAAAAATAAAAAATAATAAAATTCTGAATTTTATACATGCAATACAGTTGTCTAAAGACTATTAAATCACTGTATCTACGATGATGATAGAATATCCAAAATATTCAAGCCATAAGTATCTTCTCTGGGATGAACTTCCTATATTGGGCTTAGAGCATTCACCAGTAAGGCTAGAGTTTCTGATTTTTTGTTTTTAATTTGTGCATTATTATCTACCTGTGTGTACTTTACCTAGGAAAATTTAATTCATTTGCATGACATTTTGAATTTTTTTCAACTGATGCCCTTTACCTCACTTATAAGTTTGCAGAGAGTTTTCTGGGTACAGTGGGACACATGGCAAAATATTTTTTGTTTTTAATTGATAGAGAGTTTTAAAGTTATTATTGCAAAAGCAAGGCTACTATGGCTACTATGGCAATCACCTACTTATCGATTAAATGCATCCATAGACTCAGGTTTGTTTGTAACTATGGATAGATAATCTTATTGAACCTATTCATGCATTCTTTGGAGATGTTTTTTAAGAATTAATTTTTAGAGATGATGTTTCTGCAGATTAATACAATTGTAGCTTATCTCATATATAAAAATCAACTCAAATCAATAGGATACTTAAATGTTTGAATTGAATCTATAAAGTTAATAGTCTGGGCAATGATTTCTTGGGTAGAACTCCAAAAGCACAGGCAAAAATAGACAAATGTGATTGCATCAAACTAAAAAGTTTCCACACACCAAAGATAACAGTTAACAAAGTGAAAAGACAGCCCACAGATTGAGAGAAAATATCTGCAAACCATACATCTGAAACAGAGCTAATATCCAAAATATATAAGGAACCCAAATAACTCGACAGCGAATAACCCAATTTACAAATGGTCAAAGATCTGAACAGAGATTTCTCAAAAGAAGAGACACAGATTGTCAACAGATACGTTAAAAATGATCAACGTCTCTAATCATCAGGGAGTGACAAATTCCAGATAGCTCCTCACTCCTGTCAGAATGACTACTATCAAAAAGACAAATGATAACATGTGCTGGTGAAGACGTGTAGAAAAGGGAATGCTTGCACACTGTTGGTGGGAATGTAAATTAGTACATTTTGCAAAAATAGCATGAAAGTTTCTCAAAAAAAAAAAAAAAAATAGAGCAACTATATGATCCAACAATCCCCCTTCTAGGTATATATCCAAGGGAATTGAACTTGGTGTATGGAAAAAATATCTGTACTTTCATGTTTATGTAAGCATGATTCATAATAGCTAAGATAAGGAGGCAAACTAAGCACCTATTAGTGAATGAATACATAAAGAAATATGGTATACACACATGATGGAATACTATACAGACTCAAAAATTAAGAAAATTATGTCATTTAAGACAACATGGATGGAACTGGAGGACATTATGCTAAGTCACATAAGCTAGGCACAGAAAGATAAATACTGTAAGGTTTCAGGCACTTGTGAAATCTAAAAAAGTAGTATGTGTGGAACTTAAAATGTCTATCTCAGATTGCATAATATAGTATACTTCAAAAGAATATCCTATGTCTATTCAGCTTTTCTTCCTCTATAGCACTTTCCTTCTCTTTCTTTCTTTCTTTCTTTATTTTTAGTTAACAAATAATAATTCTGTAAATTTATGAAGTACAATGTGATGTTTTGATATAAGTATTCATTTTCATTCTTTTTAAATTTTTATTATTTATTTTTAAATTTTATTTTAGGTTCACAGCTTTTCAAAATACAAGCAGCCAATTCACAAGAACATTACCCAATTTATTTGTATTCTTTCTGTTCACAGTCAATAACAAAAAAGTTTGGCTGAGAAATCTCCCTTCATTCTAGAAAATCAAACATCTTTAAAGAAGTTTTAGATAAAACATGTCAGAGAGCAAATTTTGTCTATTAAGAAACTAATGCTATGTTCATATGGCTTGATTTATCATTTTACAAAATATTGCCTTGTCACTCAGCATAGTAGTGAAAAGTGAGTTGCAGGTTCTCAACAAGGGAGAACTCCAAGAATTTGAGAATGGGTTTAGAAAATGTTATTACTGAAATGAAAGCTAGTAAGCAGATTGCATAAGTCAAATAAAGTAACTATTTCCAAGAATGCACCTATATATGGAATTCAGATATATCTTAAGTAGCTTAATGTGAAATGAATCTCAAGTCACCACTCAAAACACGGAGATGACCCATTTCACTGACTTGACAGTAAGGCAGCATTTTATGTAAAGGGGAGAAAGAAGCCTGTGCATCATTCAAAATAATCCAGAATTTAAGTTGTGTAAGTAGTTATTATGAGTAACATAGGACTGGAAAATTAGAGGTATATAAGGGAAGATCAACAGAGAAAACTATCAAATTTATCCATTTAGTAAAAGTCTCAAAACAATATAAATACATCCCTAGATCTAAGATGATGGTGGAGAAGACAAGATGGGCATGGCATAACTGATTTTTCTGGATAGGTATGTTGTAGAGAAAGATGCATCAGATATTATTCATGACTACCATATCCTTTTGCTCTGATATGTGATTCCTAAGCTATTTCCATTGGTCCAAGGGAAACAATCAAAAAGTAATTGAGCATCTTGTATTATTAAACAGAGATTTCTATTGACCTTTGCATTCTGAACCCAAAAAATATGAAGACATGCCTTTCAACCTGACCTATATCAAGGTACAGATATGAGACATCACAGTAAAAGGCTGCCATCTCTTTTTCCCTCTCTCTCTATCCCATACGTTTCTTAATTACACACCAGGAGTATGAAAGCTTAAGTACTTCAAACAGAAGAAATTTTCTACAACTCATATATTATAGTGATAATGTGTAATAATAGCTCCAACCTGTACTAACTAATTGGATATTTACTGTGAAGAAGATCAATTCATATGAGCAAAACAGAAGCTATGAAATGGATATTGAAATAAAGAGTTACACAAAAGTAAAAGAATTTTAAATTAACTTATATTAAAATATTGTTAAAACTAAGGCATGCCTCATTGTATATGCTTGGTGTTTGATGAGGATATTTAATCAATTGTTATATAAAATCCATTTTATACTCTACTGTATACTAACGTGTTTTTTTTAAATTGCCAATACATAAGTAGAGCTTAAAACTATGAAAATGTCAGAATATCAATAGGACTTCATCTAACTTTGATTCTGGTTAACCTGAGCATTAATAGAATTTGAATTGATATTAAATTAGCAAAGATAATTTATTTAAACTAAATTCAAATTTACCTTAACCCCATAATCCTTTTAAAGAAAAAATGTGCTATTGAGTTTCTTAAATTAAGAAGATTTATGAAAAAACATGTTTACGACTTGAAAACAAAGTCTGTTTATAACACAGAAGTTATGTTTATCTACCTGTTCCCTACTTTGGTAATGAGCAAAAAGAAAAGAAAACTATATCTACATCTTTCTTGTTTAATTGATGATTAAGATTTCTAATCCAGCTTCCAAGATCCAGATATCAGACTGCTATTTCCAGCTACAGATGGAGAGTAGGCAAGCCTTTCTAAGATATAGAGGCAGACATAGACTCGGGTTAGGAGTTAGTTGAAGCGAAGCCAGAAGTTTAAGGCCTGCCTGAAAATAACCAAAGTCAAAGAATGTCTGAATTTAAACCTCACTCACAAAAACTGTGATGAGGAATGAATAAATATAAAAGTTTACAAATGCAAGTTGGAACTAAGTTTACCTTATGGTACAGGGAGAGGAGTCAAGGGAAAGTGCCACCTCTACGGTATGCCGTGAAGAACCCCAAAGACACAAGTCTGTGGGCATATTATTCACTTTTTTAAAAATATAAGTTTCCAGTTCTAGATCCTTGAGGAATCGTCACACTGTCTTCCACAATGGTTGAACTAATTTACACTACCATTTGAACCAGCAATCACATTACTGCGTATATACCCAAAGGATTATAAATCATTCTACTCTAAAGACACATGCACATGTATGTTTATTGCAGCACTATTCAAAATAGCAAAGACTTGGAACCAAACCAAATGCCCATCAATGTTAGACTGGTTAAAGAAAATGTGGCACATACACACCATGAAATACTATGCAGCTATAAAAAAGAATGAGTTAATGTCCTTTGCAGGGACATGGATAAAGCTGGAAACCATCATTCTCAGCAAACTAACACAGGACCAGAAAACCAAACACCACACGTTCTCACTCATAATTGGGAGTTGAACAATGAGAACATATGGGCACAGGGAGGGGAACATCACACACTGGGGCCTGTTAGTGGGGGTGAGGGTCAAGGGAAGGATAGCATTAGGAGATTAGGAGAAACACCTAACGTAGATAAGGGGTTGATGGGTGCAGCAAACCACCATGGCACATGTATACCTACGTAACAAAACTGAACATTCTGCACATGTATTCCAGAATTTAAAGTATAATAATAAAAAAGATCAATGCAGAAAAAACTCAAAAAAATATAAGTTTCTTCATCTTTTATATAAAAGCGAGTAATAGATAGCTCATGAAAATAAAAGTCTGTAAAATTAAGTGAAATAATAAATATATAACATGTTGCTGTGACTACTACTTAAGTGGTCAATAAATAAGGATTATTAACAGAAGAATTATCTCTTGTAACTCCTGTCTAGAAGATGTAACATCTACGTTATTTCAGATAATATTTGTATAGGAATCAATTGACTTTCAGCTGAGAACTAGAAAACTATCAGAAGCAGCTGGAGTAGGAAAATGAAAAGTTTGAAAATCAAAATTGATGGAGTCCTGCACAAGAACAACAACAACAAACTGGAAACGTTGTCTAGGATAGGCCCTTGTTGACATTGAATGAAGCGCTACTTAGTAATTATCCAGAGTTAAAACATGTAAACTTGATTTTGTCACTTTTCTGTAATGTCAATGTCTACAAATAGCAAGTATTTTAAAACACAACCCAGACCCTCTGTATCTTGGCAGAAATGCTAAAATAAATACTCAGCAGATTTAATAAGAACTTTCTGTATGCTTTAAATTTTGATTTCCTAATTCTTCCCTTTGTAATTTATTCTTGGGAGACACATTTATTTACTATACCAATGGATCAATAAAGAAAATATCATTCAGTTAAGCACATGCACATAAAACAGAGAATTACAGAATTTCTGATAGAGTTCTGAGGTCTATAGAAAAGCCTTTGTTTCATTTGAGAGTTTACAGATTTTTTGAAAACAGCTCTGAGATTAAATATGTGAAAAGTTTCTACTATAGTGTTTGGGACATTGTGACAAAATATACACATGAAACCTATTCATTTTATTACATATTAAATATTTTAGACACCTTTTACATATAACACTGCTGAGGTATATAGGAAATTATAGGAGAGTTATAGTTTCTCTAGAGACACAATTTTTTTCCTATTTATGCAGTTTTGAATTATTCTCACAAGGCCAAATTAAGCAGTTGGTCTTCATTTTCCTATTTATAATTTATTGATTTATTTTATACAGGAAATAAAAGAAAATATCAAATTAAGATAAGTAGAGTTTAAAACTATGGAAATATCATTTAAATATGGCACTGCAAGAATAATAGATCAAAGAGTTTGTCATATTTCTATCTCAGAAGGTTTTCAGTGAGGTAAGTTTAGACATAAGAGTATGATTCTATTATAAGAAACTAGAATGTAACTCCATAGACAGCAAGACCCTATACCTTGCTACAGTTATAGCTGTTACTCAAGCCTACCGTTAACCTTCAACATTCTGAACAAAGAAAACTATAGATTATAACCTGACTTCACATATATTCATAGAACTAGCCATGAATAAAGACATTGCCTAATCCAATTTAATCTTCAGAGTCATATACATTAAGGTAGATTTATTTTTCAGTATTTGATAGTCTAGCTATATCCTTAGGTTTCCAGCCCATGTAAATGTTTACAACACTTTTAACCTAGTATTTCTAATAATATATTTGAAAAATCAGGATGTTAAAATGATACTGTCAAATATTTGCATTAACCAAATGAAATGTAGCTCTGTGGGCAATTATATCCTAATTGGCATTCTAATAGGTGTAATTAGAATGTTAAAAACATACTTTCTATGGAATGTCACACACAAAATAATACATTTAGGTACATTTTAGCACCTCACAAAACAATGTATTCATATATTTAAATTTATTTCTCTATTGCTTATTTTTTTAAGTAACTAAATGTGAAAAAAAAAAATCCATAATGAAAGTCCATTTCACAGTAACCCAAGCGCCCACCTTATAATGCTCCTGATTTCTAACCTCATTAAAATTTAATAAATATCATTTGAAAACTCAAATACCGTGTGCTTGGGGGCAAGGTCTTTTACATTCGTGCTGTGAGAATACTGCCTGCTTTTCCTTTTCCTGAAGCACTTGGCTTTCCAAAGCTGTAAGTAACAGAGGTGGACACAACAAACACCCCAGAGGATGGTCAAGGATTATACTTTATTAGATAGCACATACAGAAACTGTGGCATATTTTTCAGTATTTTGAAAGTGTTTTTGCTTTCTCAAGTAAACCATGCTTACCAGGTAGATTTTTTACATAATGAATGAGACCAACCTTATGGACTAAAACTGTTCAGGGCTTTATTATTGCATTGTTCTAGAGGTTAGAGTGATAAAAAAAAAAAAAAAAAAAAAAAAAAAAAAAAAAAAAAAAAAAAAAAAAAAATCTGTATCTAAAGTACCAAAATGTGTGGGAGATGTTTCTAGAGTGTGGGTAAAGAAAGCAGAGGGAGGAGATAAATTAGATAACCATCTACAAGTCATACATTTTCTTTATTTTCATGTTTTATCCTGCACCCACCAGCATAACTGGCTAATATTTTTTGTATTTTTAGTAGAGACGGGGTTTTGCCATGATGGGCAATCTGGTCTCGAACTCCTGACCTCAGGTGATCTGCCCGCCTCAGCCTCCCAAATTTCTGGGATTACAGGTGTGAGCTACCATGCCCGGCCACAAACTTGATTTTTATGCTGTCCAGAACCAGGGGGATACTATTATATTTCATATCCTCCCTACTTCCCATTAGAATGCAAGCATTTTCAAAACAGGGAATTTTGACTCTTTGGTTAACACATGTAGCCACAATTCTAAGAACAGTGCTTGGCACATAGCAAATGCTTGATAAATACTTACTCAATGGACAAGTACATTTTTCATCACATTTTCCACAGTTGAATATTTTCTCTCTGTCAAAACAGTAAGTGTAAAGAAGACTTAATATGAGTGAAATGTTGGGATACAATTTCTGAACATAGGCATAGACTAGACTTCTAAACCCAGAGAGGTTCTTCTAAAAACACATAACTTTAATCACAGAGAGGAACAGGTACAAATGTGACTTAATATAAATATATCATCATACTAAAAGAAAAAAATTTGATTTCTTAGAAGGCTTAAAACACTAGTCAAAATAGAATCACAACTCACTGTGAAATAATAGTCATTTACTTCACCAGAGGGACAATCAAAATATTTCAAAAGCAAATGCAGAAAGTTGCATGGATATTACACACACACACACACACACACACACACACACACACACACTCCTGAAGCACAGAAATTATCTTGATGAAAACACACAAATTTTATTTTTTAGGCCTAGACCAAAAGGTAAAGCAACAACAACAAAAAGCCCTCCTACACTGATTGCTTCTTCTTATGGGAAGCCCATTTTGATAATCTGAAAGTCAAACCTTGGCCAGGCGCGGTGGCTCAAGCCTGTCATCCCAGCACTTTGGGAGGCCGAGATGGACGGATCACGAAGTCAGGAGATTGAGACCATCCTGCCTAACCCGGTGAAACCCCGTCTCTACTAAAAAATACAAAAAACTAGCCGGGCGAGGTGGCGGGGTCCTGTAATCCCAGCTACTCCGTAGGCTGAGGCAGGAGAATGGCGTAAACCCGGGACGCGGAGCTTGCAGTGAGCTAAGATCCGGCCACTGAACTCCAGCCTGAGCGACAGAGCGAGACTGCGTCAAAAAAAAAAAGAAAAAAGAAAAAAAAAAAAAGAAAGTCAAACCTAATGAAAAGATACTTGAATTCAATTAAACACTGGAAAATTATATTCCGAAAGTTATGTGTGTACTTCATATAATGGAAGAAATAAACAAGAGGACTAGTACCTTGAGCATGGCAATGCATAGCTTTCAGGAAATAAAAAAGTAGAACATGTGAAATTTTCTGGTTACATTGAGTACTTCAGATACATCAAGAAAAACAGAGTATAGAATCAAATAATACCGGAGGGAAGCATTGCTCTCGTAGGCCTTCAAGACAAACATTTTTAGTGTTGGGCTTCAATAGCCGAGTCAGAAGGAAAAAAAAAAACTACAGAAGCTGTAGAGATAATGCTCTGAAGATCACAGAACAGTGACTTTTGAAAAATATTTCTTAACTTACTACTGTTCAATGTATCCATGCTGAAGAGGGTAAAGCTAGCAAAGAGTATGACCTGGCAAATCAAGGTACAAAATTCTACGGTGTGAAAACTAAGAATGGCAAAATTGATTTACCTTTCTTTGTCAAAGTTTAAGTAGCATAGAATAACCTAAAGTGATTGAAGATTTGTAAATAAATGCACTTTATTAATTATTGCTGTCTTTCCTTTCCAATTCAGCAGCTAATGCATGTGTTGAAGAAAATACATACACACATATGTGTGTTTGTAAGTAAAAGTAAGAGAGGGAAGAAATAAATCAGATAACAATCCAGCAGGCACACATTTTCTTTGTTTTCATGTCTTATCCTAAACAAACATTTGATTTTTATGCTGTCCAGAACCAGGAGAATACTACTATATTTCATGTTTCTCCAATTAGAATGCAATCATTTTCAGGGCAGGGGATTTTGATTATTTGGTTTACACATGTGCTCACAATTCTAAGAATAGTGTATACACATATACACACATATTACACACACACACACACGCGTGCGCGCATGCACACACACACACATATACATATATATATATAATTTTTTTTTTCTTCTCTGGCTCCCTTATGGCAATTGAATACCTGGAGTCCTTAAAGAATTTCAACTGTTTATGCAACTGAATATTCTCTTTCAATTTCATGAAATGCTTAAGCTAACTGCTCAATAATATTAGAAATTGATATACATCTAAGTTAGAACTGTCTTAACTATATTAACTTTACATCACAGCCTCATAAGAACACTGAAAAAAGTCAAGCCAAGTGCGAGGTGTGAGTTTTCTGGAAAATCTTCAATGTGGGGGTGAGAGGGGTGTGAGAATTTCAATAGGTTCCCAGAGTAAAAATACATGTCAGCAGGAGGAAACCGCAAGTGGAAAAGGATGGAGCTGATGTTGAGAGGAATGTGTCAGAGATGTTATAATTTGACTCAAGCAGAACACCCACACTGTGGGACAATGGGATCAGTTTGCAAGCAAGCATGCATTAACAATGAATGCCTTCTCTCTCCCTTGCTTGAATTATGATCGTTTCACAAGACTCTTTTTGACATTCTCATCTTGGTGATTTTACCTAAGCCAGTTACTTCAACATTATCCTTTTCATAGCTTCCCAAATTATTATGCAGTGGTTTTGAGTTACACAGACATGGATCTAAATCTTTCTTTAAAATATTCTTTTTAAAAATTTGTATTTATTTGTGAGTACCTAGAAGGTACTCACAAATAATTAAAAACATATATATGTGTGTTTAAATAATTAAAAACATATATATTTATATATTTATGGGTTACATAAAATATTTTGATACAGGCATGTAATGCATACTAATCACATAACAATAACTGGTGTATTCATCACCTCAAGTACTTATCCTTTGTGTTACAAAAAATCCAATTATATTCGTTTAGTTATTTTTAAATGTACAATTAAATTATATTTGACTATATTCTCCCTGTTGTGCTAGCAAAGAGTAGGTCTTATTCATTCTTTCTAACTAACTTCTGTACCCATTAACCATCCTTGCTTTCTCCCCACCCCCACCCCTACTACCTTTCTCAACCTCTGGTAATCATCCTTCTACTCTTTATCTCCATGAGTTCAATTATTTTAATTTTTAGCTTCCAGAAATAAGTGAGAACATGCGACATATGTCTTTCTGTGTCTGACCTATTTCACTTAACAGTAACCTCCAGCTAATCCAAATTTTTGCAAATAACAAGATATCATTTTTCATTATAGCTAAATTGTGCTCCATTGTGCACAGGTACCACATTTTCTTTGTCCATTTGTCTGTTGATGAACACGTGGGTTGCTTCCAATTCCTGGCTATTGTGAATAGTGCTGCAACAAACATGGGAGTGCAGATAGCTCTTTGATAAACTGATTTCCTTTTCTCTGGGTATATACATAGGAGTGGTATAGTGAGACCATATTTAGCTCTATTTTTAGTATTTTGAGGAACCTACAAACTGTTCTCCATAGTGGTTGTACTAATGAACATTCCCACCAACAGTGTATGAGGTTTCCCTTTTCTCTACATCCTTGCTACCATTTGTTATTGCCTGACTTTTGGATTTAAGCCATTCTATCTGTGGCAAGAGGGTGTCTCATGGCAGTTTTAATCTGCATTTTTCTGATGACCAAGGATGTTGAAAACCTTTTCATATACCTACTGGTCATTTGTGTGTCTTGCTTTGAGAAATGTCTATTCAAATATTTTGCCCATTTGTTTATAAGATTTTTAGATTTTTTCTATATAATTGTTTGAGCTCCTTATATATTTTGGTTATTAATCCTTTGTTAGATAGGTAATTTGCAAGTATTTCCTCCCATTCTGTGGGTGGCCTTTTTACTTTGTTGAGCATTTCCCTTGCTCTGTGATACGGTTTTGCTGTGTACCCACCCAAATCTCATCTTGAATTGTAGCTCCCATAATCCCATGTCATGAGAGGGACCTGGTGTGAAGTAATTGAATCATGGGACCAGGTTTTTCTCTGTGCTGTTCTCATGATAGTGAATAAGTCTTATGAGACCTGATGGTTTTATAAAGGCAGTTCTTCTGCACACACTTTCTTGCCTGCTGCCATGTAAGATGTACCATTGCTCCTCATTTACTTTCTGCCATAATTGTGAGGTCTCCGCAGCCGTGTGGAACTGTGTATCAATTAAGCCACTTTCCTTTATAAATTACCCAGTCTTGGGTATGTCGTCATTAGCAGAATGAGAACAGACTAATACACTGTGCAAAAGCTTTTCAACTTAATGTGATGCTATTTGTTCATTTTTGCTTTGATTGACTGTGTTTAGGGGGTATTACTCAATAAATCTTTGCCTAGTCCAATGTCCTGGAGAGTTTCCCCTATGTTTTCTTCTATTAGTTTCATAGTTTGAGATCACAGACTTAATTATTTAATATATTTTTATTTTATTTTTGTGTATGGCAAGAGATAGGTGTTGGCTTTCATTCTTTTGCATATGAATATCTAGTTTTCCCAGCACCATTTATTGACCATACTCTCCTTTCCCCGATGTATGTTGTCAATGCCTTTGTCAAAAATGAGTTCACTGTAGGTGTGTGGGTTTATCTACAGGTTCTCTATTCTGTTCCACTAACATATGTGTCTATTTCTATGCCAGTACCATACCATTTTGGTTACTATAGCTCTTTATTATAATTTAAAGTCTAGTAATATGATTCCTCCGGTTTTGTTCTTTTTGCTCAGGACAGCTTTGGCTATTCTTGGTTTTTAGTGGTTCCATATAAATTTTAAGATTGTTTCTTCTATTTCTGTGAAGAATGTCATTGATATTTTGACAGGAATTGCATTGAATTTGTAGATTGCTTGAGGTAGTATAGACATTTTAACAATATTCATTCTTCCAATCCATGAACATGAAATATCTTTCCATTTTTGTGTCCTCTTCTATTTCTTGCATCAATGTTTTATAGTTTTCATTGTAGAGATCTTTGACTTCTTGATTATTTCCTAGGTATTTAATTTAATTTGTAGCTATTGTAAATAGGATTACTTTCTTGCTTTCTATTTCAGATTGTTTTCTGTTGTCAAATACAAGTGCTACTGATTTTTGTATGTTGATGTTGTATCCTGCAACTTTACTGAATTTGTTTATTAGTTCTAATAGTTTTTTGGTGGCGCTTTTAGGTTTTTCCAAATATAAGATCATATCATCTGCAAATAAGGATAATTTGACTTTTTGCTTTTCAATTCAGATGCCCTTTATTTCTTTCTCTTGCCTGGTTGCTCTAGCTACGACTTCCAGTACTATGTTGAACAACAGTGGTGAAAGTAAGCATACTTATTTTGTTCCTGAATTTATAGGAAATATTTTAAGCTTTTCTGCATTCAGAATAATACTAGCTTTGTGTCGGTTATATGTGGCTTTTACTATGTTGAGGTACGTTCCTTCAATATTCAGTACTCTTTGACTTTAGTTATAAAAGTATATTGAATTTTATCAAAGGCATTTTTCCAGCATTAATGGAAATGATCATATGATTTCTGTCTCATTCTGCTGATATGACGTATCACATTACTTGATTTGCAGATACTAATATAGCCTTGCATCCCTGAGATAAATCCCAATTGGGCATGATAAACGATCTTTTTAATGTATTGTTGAATTCGTTTTGCTAGTATTTCGTTGAGAATTTTTATATCATTATTCTGTGGTACTGGCCTATATAGTTAGTTTTTTTTTTTTTTTTTTAATTGGTGTGTCTTTGTGTGTTTTTGGTATTAGTATGAGAATACTGGACTCATAGAATATGTTTGGAAGTGTTCCATCCTCCACTATTTTTCAGAATAGTTGGAGTAGGATTGGCATTATTTTTTCTTTAAATATTTGGTAGAATTTATCAGTGAAGTCATTGGGTCCAAGGCTTTTCTTTAGTGGAAGACATTTTATTATGGCTGCTATCTCTTTACTTGTTATTGGTCTATTCAGATTTAATGTTTCTTCATGGTTGAATCTTGGAGGGTTATATATTTCTAGGAATTTGTCTATTTCTAGGTTTTTCAATTTATTGGCATATAGTTGCTCACAGTAGCCTCTAGTGATCCTTTGAACTTCTGCATTATCAGTTGTAATGTCTCCTTTTTCCCCCAGTTTTATTTAATCTGTATCTTCTCTCTCTCTCTTTTATTTCTTGGTCTGGCAAAAGGTTTGTCAATTTTGTTTAACTGTTTAAAAAACAACTTTTTGTTTCATTGATCTTTTGTATTGTTTTCTTCATTTTAATTTCATTTATTTCTGCTCTGATCTTTATCATTTATTTCTTCTACTAATTTTGGGTTGGGATGCTCTTACTTTTCTAGTTAAGACATCATTAGATTATTTATTTGAAATTATTGTCAATTTTGATGTAGGCACTTACAGCTATAAACTTCCCTCTGAGTACCACTTTTGCCGAATGCCATAGGTTTGATATGCTGTGTTTTCTGTTATCATTTGTTTTAAGAAATTTTTCAACTTGCTTCTTAATTTCTTCATTGATCCACTGGTCATTCATGAGCATATGGTTTAAATTACCTGTACTTGTATAGTTGAAAAAATTCCTCTTGTTATTAATTTATAGCTTTATTCCATTTTGGTCAGAGAAGATGCTTGACAATATTTTATTTTTTGAATACTTTAAAACTTGCTTTGTGACCTAACATATGTTCTGTTGTTGAGAATGATCCACTTACTGAGGAAAAGACTGTATATTCTGCAGCCATTGGATGAAATGTTCTATGAGTATCTATTAAGTCTATTTGGTCTATTGTGCAGATTAAGTTTGATATTTCTTCATTGATGATCTGTCTGGAATATCTGTTCAATGCTGAAAGTAGGGTGTAAAGTCACCAGCTATGATCGTATTGGGGTCTATCACTCTTTAGTTCTAATAATATTTGCTTTCTATATTAATATCTGGTGCTCCAGGATTGAGTGCATACATATTTACAATCATTATATCCTCTTGCTAAATTGACCTCTTTATCATTATGTAATGGTGTTCTTTGCAGCTTCTTATGGTATTTGTTTTGAAATCATTTTGTCTGATATAAGTAGAGCTATTCCTGCTCTTTCTTGATTTCCATTGGCATGAAATATATTTTTTCTATCCTTTTGTTTTCAGTTTATATGTATCTTTATAAGTGAAGTGTGTTTCTTGCAGGCAAGAGACAATTGGGTCTTGTGTCTTCATCCATTGAACCACTCTATGTCTTTTGATTAGAAAATTTAGTCCATTTACATCCAATGTTATAATTGCTGGGTAGGGACTTACTCTTGCCCTTTTGTTATTTTTTCTGCTTATTTTGTGGATCTCTCTTCCTGCTTTCCTTTCTTCCTGTCTTCATTTTAGTGAAGGTGATTTTTCTCTGGTGGTATGTTTTAATTTCTTGCTTTATATTTTTTGTGTACCTGTTGTATGGTTTTTTTTAATTATTATTATTTGAGGTTACCATGAGGCTTGCAAATATTACGTTGTAACCCATGTTTTTAAACTAGTAACAAATTAACACTAATATACATAAAAAAACCACAAAATAACACTAAAATCTACAGTGCAACTTTTAAGCTTTTTTGTTTTTTCTCTTTATATCTTATTGTACCGTCTTGAAAAGTTGTTGTAGCTATTAGTTTTAATTGGTTCATTATTTGCTCTTTCTAGTTACAATAAGCATAGTTTACACACCACAATTATAATGTTATAATATTCCATGTTTCTCTGTGTGCTTACCATTACCAGTGAGTTTGAAACCTTCAGATTATTTCTCCTTGTTCATTAAAATCCTTTGCTTTCAGACTGAAAAAATCCCTAGCATTTCTTGTAGGACATCTCTAGCGGTCATAAAATCCCTCAGCTTTAGTCTGTCTGGAAACGTCTTCATTTTTCCTTCATTCTTGAAGGATATTCTTGTTGGATCTACATTCTGGGGTAAAACTGTCCTTCCTCACATTTATGGCACTTTAAATAAGTCACATCCCTCTATCATGGCCTGTACAGTTTCTACTGAAAAGTCTGCTGCCAGATGTATTGGAGTTCCACTGTATGTTATTTATTTTTTCTCACGCTGCTTTTCAGATCCTTTATCCTTGAGCTTTGGGAGTTTAATTATTAAATATTAAATAGTGTTTTGAGGTAGTTTTATTTGGGCTAAATCTGCTTGGTGTTCTATAGCTTTCTCATACTTGAATGTTGATATCTTTTCCTAGGTTTGGGAAGTACTCTGTTATTATACCTTTGAACAAACTATCTACTCCATCTCCTTCTCTTCCTCTTATTTAAGTCGAATAACTCTTAGATTTGCCCTTTTCAGGATATCTTCTGGATCTTATTGGTGTGCCTCATTTTTTTATTATTTTTTCTTTTGTCTCTTCTCATTGTGTTTTTTCAAATAGCCTGTGTTCAAGCTCACTAATTCTTTTCCCTGATCAATTCTGCTATTAAAAACTCTGATGCATTCTTGAATATGTCAATTATATTTTCAACTCTAGAATTTCTGCTTGACTTTTCCTATTTTGATCCATTTGATAAATTTATCTGATAGAATTCTGAATTTCTTCTCTGTGTTATCTTGAATTTTTTTGAATTTCCTCAACACAGCTATTTTGATTTCTATGACTGTAAGGTCACATATCTCTGTTTCTGTAGGATCAGCCCTTCATGTCTTAGTGTGTTTGGTGAGGTCATGGTTTCCTTGATGATCTGTATGCCTGTAGATGCCCATCGGTGTCTGGGCATTTAAGAATTGGGTATTTATTGTAGCCTTCACAGTCTGGGAATTTTTGTGCCTGTCTTTCTTGAGAAGGACTCTTCCAGGTATTTGAAGGGACCTGGGCCTCAGGTCTAGTAACAGTGTGCTTTTTCAGATTCATAGAGGTATCCCCTTGGTGGTCTTGGGTAAGATCTGAAAGAATTCTGTAGATTACTAGACAGAGACTCTTGTTCTTTTCCCATACTTTCCCCTAAAAAAACAGAGTCCCTCTCCTTGTGCTAATCCACCTGGACCTGAGTGTGTGGTGATGCAAGCACCGTATAGCCACCACCACTGGAGTTGCACTGGGTCAGACCTAAAGCCTCAGCAGCAGGTGTTGCCCAGTGCCCACTGCAACCACTACCTGGCTACCACCTATGTTCACTCAAGGCCCTAGTGCTCTATAATCAACAAGTGGCAAAGGCAGCCAGTTCTGTGTTCTTTCCTTCAGGGTGATGTGTTCCCCTGGCCCTGTGCAAGTTCAGAGATTCTGTCTGGGTGACAGAGATTAGAGTCAAATACCTTAAAATTTTATCTGATATTTTATTCTAAGCTGGAATGAACACCACAATACAAAGTCCTTCTCACTCTTCCCTCTCCTTTCTACAATAGCACTAGTGGCACCAACAGCACCCTCCCACAGTGTGTTCTGCCAGACCACCGCTGATGTTCATTTTAAGCCCAAGAGCTCTTAAGTCAGCTTGTAGTGAATGTTGCCAGGCCTGGGACTCCAAATTCAGGAAAGTGGGTTTTACTACTTACCAGAGCAGTTTTCAGAAATGTTGTCTAAGAGCCTGGGCCTGGATTCAAAGACTCCAAGAGACTGATTATTGCTCCCCCATTGCGGTCAACCTTGCATCTAAGGTGCAAAATAAAGTCACCTTTATTTTAACGTCTGCTTTTCTTAATCAGAGGGAGTCTTTCACCATAGTCAGCCAGCCAGGAGTTTGTTGGGCCACATCTGAAGTCAGCATGTCTCAGATCCCAAGGCCCACAGTGTACTACCTGGGTATTGCTGATAGTTATTCAGTGCCCAAGGGCTCTTCACTCAGCAAGTGATGGATCCTCCCGGGACTGAGTCCTTTCCTTAAAGGCTGCAGGTTTGCCTTTGGCCTGGATGTGTCCAGAAATGTCATCTGGGAGTTGGTGGCCAGAAAGGAGGGCTCATGACTCTGACTGGTGCCCTATTGTACTGTGGCTGAGCTGGTATCCAAGATGTAAGTTCTTATTACACTTCTCTCTCTGTCCTCAAGTGGAAGGAAGATGTCTTTTTTAGAGCTATGCACTGGGCAGCCTGAGGTTGGGAAGGGGTAGCACAAGTGCTCCCTTAGTTCCCCTGGCTAGATTCTCAGTTAGTCACATGTCCACCTGAGCTCTGAGCTCAGTTCAGCTCTTGTACTCACCTAGGAGTTTCAGTGCTTGTTGCCCAGACTGCCTTTCAAGTTTATTTAGGACCCAAGAGCACTTTAGCCTGTGGCAAGTGCTTGCTGGAACTAAGTTCTGATCTCCAGAATGAGAAATTTCTCCTCTGACTTGAGCTGGTTTAAGTACTCCCTCTGTGGGTTGGCAGCAGGTGAGTTCAGTCCAGTTTTGCTTTCTGCTGTGATAGGGCACTGCTGAGTTCAATGCAATATCTCACACTTGCCACACTCTCCCTCTCTCAAGTGCACAGATTCTCTCTCTGTGCTGTGCGACTACTGCCAGGTGATGGGGAAGGGGTGGTGTTGGTGATTCAAGCCTGTCTACTATGCTCCTTGGTGCCTCTTTCAGTGATACGACGTTAAAGTCAGATACTGTTAGTGCTCACCTGATTTTTCATCTTATGCATGTGGTTTTTGTGTGTAGGTAGTTGTCGAATTGGTTTACTTGCTGGGGTGACAAGTAGAGGCTTCTATTTGGCCACCTTGCTCTCACGCTCGGGTCTGAATCTTGACATATCAAATTATTAAAAAGGAAATGTTGCAAGTTGATAAAACTCTTTTATTTACACAATGGGTATAATATTGGCCTTAACATATTAAGTTTATTGTAAGGATTAAATAGCAAAAAAATATTTTAAAGTGCTTAACAAAATATCAGCCCTAGCAAGTACTCAGTAAATGTTGTAAATTTTAATGATTATTCCTGTGCAAATTTAATCTTATATTTTCATTGACTCTACACACTGATTCATCCTTTTAAGCCTATTGTCTGCAGTTACTTTTCTTTTTTAGCGGTGTCTTTTTTCCCCATGTTTATTATTTGAACAATGAAAAATGTAGAACTCTATGCACATAGTTTAGGTTTTACAAAAAATTATATAATCTGCAATCTTAGCAATTTAATTATGGCACTTTTCTCATTAAATAATTGTATAAACATTGTTTCAGTGGTTTTATAGCATTATTTTATGCTAACATATTAGAATCTATTTAACCACTTATTCTGTCTTTTTATTGTGTAAAGAGTTTTGCGATGATTGTGTATAAGAATATTTTTGTGTTTGGGTGTTCTGTGAATAATTTTCACCCTTAATATAAATGCCTTTAATTGATATTTCTGACACATATAGAATGAGTTTATACATTATACTTTTGTAAGTAAATTAATGTCCTAAAATTTTGCAGCAATATCCATGCCGAGAAGTCATGTACATTTTACTTTATTCTCTCATGTACTTGGTAGTGGTTTTTAAAAACAAGTGATAATTTGATAGTGCTGGAATGGCTTTCTACTTCATATTCCTCACTTCAGTTTTCTTTTCATCCCATCCACCTTACCACCACTAGGTTAATACTCATTAATCACTGATTTTATATGACAGTTCCTACACGGATCATTCAATAACTTCCATCACCTCCCAACTGAAATTCCAGTTCTTTATCTTAGAATCAAATATTTTCACAGTCTGATCATAACTATTGTTTATGCCTTATCCACTTATTTATCCACCTAAAATTGTAATTTTACATTTATTTGGGACTGACCTTCAAGGCTTATTTTGTAAACTCTGAAAAATCTCTTATTTATATAAACTCTCTTCAGATTCCCAGTTCTTACATTTAGCTGACTTCTTGATATCACCACTTGAATGTTTCAAAGACACTTTAACCCTAACACATTAAAAATAGAACTAACAAAAGCATGTAGGTTCCACATTCTTTCCCATTTGTGAACATGGCAACACCACCCACACAGTTGCTCAGGTCAGAAACTCTCTTTATCAAATCCACCATCTAAACTAGCAGCAAGCATGATGTCTCTACCTGCACAATGTATCTCAAGTCCTGGCATGTGTCTCCATGCTCACTGCAGCCATCTCGTCCAAGTCACCTTCTGCTCTCTCTGGGTAATGCTGCAGCTTGTTAACACATCTTCCTAACTCCATGCTTCACTCTCTCCCTCCTATTCTTATATCAGCCAAACTCACAGAAAATTAAAAAAAAAAAAAAACAACAACAATCTTGTCTTTTATCTAAGCATGTGTCTACTTAAATTTTTCTAAGCATGTTTCTATTTAGTATAAATAAAAAATATTATATTATGCCTTTAAAAGTGCATAAAATATTGTAACATTGTTATGTTGAGTGAAAAAAAACCACAAATATTGCATCATCTCTCTCATATGTGGAATGTAAAAATTGGATCTCAGAAATAAAGAATAGAATGGTGGTTATCAGAGACTGGGCAGTTGTGAGGAAGGAGGATATGGCTATTGGGGAGACACTGGTTAAAGGATATAAAATTCAAGTTACATTGGAGGAATAAGTTTAAAAGGTCCACTCTATAGTGTGGTGACTGTAGTTAATGAGGATATGCCGTATTCTCAAAAAATGCTGAGACTGGATGTTAAGCATCCTTACCACAAAAATGACTATGTGAAATAATACATATCTTAATTAGATAGATTTAAACTATTTATAGTACATAGACATATACTTAAAAACATCAAATTGCACACTATAAATATGTACCATTTTATCTGTCAATTTAAATAAATACATACATAAATTTGAAAAAAAATAATATCTTCAATGGCTTTCTATTGCACGTAAAATAAGTGCAACCTCTTATCACAGTATATTAGGCCTTAAACATTATGGTCTTGCCAATCTTTCCACCTCCATTTTATGCTACTCTCCCCCTTACACTATACCACAGGTACATTCGCCACTTCTCAAACCCTCAAAGATGCCAAATTCTTCCTTGTCAAAGTACTTCTGCACATGCCATTTCTACATGAAAAATTGAGATCAACTTCTCCTTTCATTTTGGATTGTATGTTTGTTTTTACATAAAAAAGAAAATACAGCTATATGCTACTCCTATATGATAGTAAATACTGTAGGGGATTCATGGGATCTGTGCTGAACAAGGAAAATATATAATCACACAGAGGCAGTAATATAAACCACCTTTATTTGGCACCTTTATTTCGCTGGTTTGGATGCAGCGGAGCTTCCTTCTAGCATCACACCATCCAAAGGTTAATTATTAATAATAGCCATTCTGATTGGTGTTAGATGATATCACATATGGTTTTGATTTGCATTTCTCTAATGATCAGTGATACTGAGCTCTTTTTCATGTGATTGATGGCCGCATGTATGTCTTTTGAAAAGTGTCTGTTCATCTCCTTTGCCCACTTTTTTTTATGGGAGTTTTTATTTTTCTTGTAAATTTGTTTAAGTTCCTTATCGATGCTGGATATTAGACCTTTGTCAGATGCAGAGTTTACAAAAATGTTCTCCCATTCTTCAGGCTGTCTGTTCAATCTGTTAGCATCTTTTTGCTGTCTAGAAGCCCTTTAGTTTGATTAGATCCCATTTGTCAATTTTGGCTTTTGATGAATTGCTTTTGGTGCCTTTGTCATAAAATCTTTGCTCTTACGTGTCCCGAATGGTATTGCCTAGGTTGTCTTCAAGGGTTTTTATCATTTGGGGTTTTACACTTAAGTTTTAATCCATCTTGATTTAATTTATAGAAAAGACATGGAATCAACCTAAATGCCCATCAGTGATAGACTAGATTTTTAAAAATGTAGCACATATACACTATGGAATACCATGCAGCCATGAAAAATAATGAGATCATGTTCTTTGCAAGGATATGGATGGAGGCCATGATCCTTAGCAAACCAACACAGGAACAGAAAACCAAATGCCACATGTTCTCACAAATAAATGGGAGCTAAACAATGAGAACACATGGACACAGAGAAGGGAACGACACACTGGGGTCTTTTGGAGGATGGAGGTTGGTAGGAGAGAGATGATCAGGAATAATAACTAACTAGTACTGTGCTTAATACCTGGATGATGAAATAATCTGTAAAACAAACCCTCATGACATAAGTTTACCCATGTAACAAGCCTGCGCTTGTATCCTTGAACTTAAAAGTTAAAAAAAAAAGAAAAGTCAAGGAAATTCCTAGGGGAGAGTGGAATCCAGAGAGGAGATTGAAAGTATCTAGATGATGTTGTACAGTAACATGGTGTGAGACTGTGGGTTAGAGAATTCTGATGTGTAGCAATAGGTTGGGTCTTCATAGCCCCAGAGTTTATCAAACCCATAGCTAATAGATGTTGGGCACAGTTTCTCTAGTTATTCAAATAAGTCAGTCTTTAAATGTTCAAAAGTCTGCTATTTTGGGCTATTTTAAAAACAATTGTATTAAAAAAATTGCCATGGGCACAAAAATGTATATTTTCTGTTACTAACCTATTGTCTTCTTTTATATGCAAAACAAAGATTATGGTTCCTGTCATTTATGCCTTATAAAGCTATTTTCACATGTTTATGAGATATCTTAGTGTTAGTTGAATCCTTTAATTTTTATTATATCTCCATACAACATGAACTATTATTTTGATGTTTATTTTAAATCAGTACCTTTTAGTAAGACAGTATATCACTACAGTCATATTGAATAGCTATTTGCTATATTTTTCTAATATGTACAACCTAAACTATATTTTGTGTAAACTATATAGTCTTGTAATTTCTATCTTTAATAACTTCTGAAAATGAATGCTACAAACTTACCAAAAAAATTTACATTGCTACTAAATTCCCTTTATAGTTATTTTATTTAGTTAATTTTGAATAACAAATGCATTTTTAAATGTTACTATGGTACAATATATATAACATAAACTGTGCCATTTGACCTATTTATAATTGCGTAAGCAGTAACATTGATTATATCCATAATGTTATACAACCATCATAACAACCATCACACCAGAAAAACTCTGTACCTAATAAGAAATAAGTCGCCATTACTATCTCTCCCCAATACCTGGTAAATTCTAATCTGATTTTGATTAGGGGGAAAGGTTTTGATTTTCACCATTACACATATTACCTTTGTTTTTGTTTTTGTTTTTTTAATAAATGCTCTTGATTATATTGAAAAAAGTTGTCATCTATTCCTAGTTTTCTGATTGTTTTTAAATCATGAAAGGGTACAGGAGTTTGTCAAATGCCTTATCTGTGTCAGTTGAGATGATCATGTGGTGTATGACATTGATTATCTTTTGTTGAGCTACCCTTGCAATCCTTGGATAAATCCCACTTGTCATTGTTTATGCTGTTGGATTTGACTTGCTAGCATGGTGTTAAGAATCTTTGCATCTACTTTCATTAGAGATCTTTGTATTTTTTCTTTTCTTACAGTGTATTTATCTAGCTTTGGTATCAAGATCAGGGCAATTCTGGTCACACAGAATGAGTTAGGAAGTGTTCTTTCCTCTTTTATTTTTTGGAAATATTTGAGACAGATAGGTGTCGATTCTTTTTAAATGTTTGGTATAATTTACCAGGGAAGATATCTGGTCCTGCACATTTGTTTGTTGGGAGGTTTTTGATTACAGATTCAATCTTGTAATTGTTACAGATCTAACGATATTTTTCTATTACTTCTTAAGTCAGTTTAGGTAATCATGTATTTCCAGAATTTGGCCATTTCATCTAGGTTGTTTTTTGGCATATGATTGTTTATAGTATGCTCTCATACTCTTTTGTATTTCTGTAACATCGGTAGTAATGTCCCTACTTTCAACTCTAGTTTTAATTGTTTGTACCATTTCTCTTTTTTCCATTAGTCAAACTAAAGGACTGCCATTTTTTATTTTTTTCAAAGAACCACTTTTTGCTTTTGTTGATTCTCTCTATTGTTATTCTGTTCTCCATTTTATTTATCTCCAGCCTAATCGTTACTAGTTCATTTCTTCTGTAAGCTTTGGCTCAGTTTTTTCTTCTTTTCTAGTTCCTCAAAATGTTAGGTTATTGCTTGAGATCTTGTTTTCATTTTTTTCAAATTATATTCTAACTTTCTTATCATTTCCTTTATGAGCCGTTGGTTGTTTTAGAGTGTGTTTAATATACACATATATATTTTTAATTTTTCTTCTATTGTTGATTTCTAGATTCATTCTATGTTAGTAAGAGAAGATATTTTGTATGATTTCACTCTTTGCTTTTGTGGAATTTTGTTTTTAATCTAGCCTTGGTAATACCCTGGAGAGTGAGTCACATGTCCTTGAGAAGAATGTATATTCTGCAGTTGTTGAGTAGAGAGTACTGTATATGTCTGTTAGGTCTGGTTGCTTTACAGGATTGTTCAAGTCCACTCTCCCTATCGATCTTCAGTCAATATGTTCTAGTAATTATTGAAAGTGAGATATTAAAGTTTATTTGGTTGCCGTATTTGTCTGTTTTCCAGAGTTCTAACAATGTCAATTCAGTTAATTTCCATTTGTTCTTTGATGTTTTTGTGGGATAATAATATAAACTTGGCGCTGCTTATTCTGACATTTTGCTGATTCACTTACCTATAACTGTTTTTTTAAATCTTTTCTATGTATTACCTAAACGCTTCTTGAAGATGACCAGTGGAACACACATTATACTTTATAAAACAATAAACTATGGCATATTCTGAAAATTCAAGCAGGGACATTCTACATTAGAACAAAACTACAATTAGAGTATCTTACTTATCCTTGTTACCCTTTCTGAACTAAAACCTTTTTTGGCTTTAAAGAAAACATTTTACTGATTGACAGAAATGAAGAAACATAAGAAAATCTAGCATGTATATTTAACTTTGTAATAGATGGAGATACATTTCTGGGTAAAGGAATATTATTGATATTTAATAAACTGAATTTAGGATAGATAAGCAATGTTCTAGAAGTGAAGATCTGGGGGAAGGATGTTTAGAAGGATGATCAATACCAAGCAGATAATTGATAATAATCATTTCTACATTTGCTCAGTCCCATTACTAGTCGTAAAGCAAAAATAAATTAGGAAAAAATGATAAGTTCAATATGGTACAGTTCCCAAAAAGACTTCTTAGAAAAAAATACAAAAACGTGTATATTTTATAAATTATTTTGGACCCAGAAGATTGGGTGACCATATATGTAGGAGAATCTCAGTGAAATAGTTCATATTATAATTTATTGTGCTATATAATAAGCTTTCTTGGGAGAAGTATTTCTCATAAGAATGAGCCAGAAATGGTCTCTGCTTGTTGGCCTAGGTTCTTCACAGTAAGATTCACCAGGTTCTTCACAGCCTGTGTTTCTTCACATAAGGTGAAACTCCTTAGCTGAACAGCCTGCTGCTGCCAAACTCAAATTTTAAAACATACAATTGTATGTATATAGAAGAATGCTCAGGACAGAGCAGGTACTAAACATAAATGAATAATTTTGAATTGACTAACACTGAGTCAATGTCAAATATGTGTATGTGTATGTGTGTGTCTGTGTGTGGCACTTAAGACAAAGGATAAATCACTAAGATTAAATGGAATAGATGGCAGCTGGTTTAGTAAAGCAACTTCCCAGTGACTCTTCCTTAACTAAAATTAAAGTTTATTGGCAGCAATCTATCCTGCCATGGCCATCAACTTTGCATGTGGCCAGGTGAGATTTTAAGTATTAAAGTCCCCCTATTATGAATCTGCCATATCTAGCCACCAGAAGGTTTTGTGTACTTATAAAATGTATTTCCATCTCCCTGCCTCTCTTAAACTCTCCACAATGCCATAATGACCTCAACCCTCATTGATTATGTCTTGTTAAATGGGATCCTACTATACTGATTTGGGTTACTTTTGTTATTTTTCTGAATTTTAGGTCTTGCTAACACAGAATCTATAGTATTCGTATCTGTTTTAATCCCTAGAAACTAGAATCTCATGCATCAGACAGTAGCTTTAAAGTATTTGGTAACATAATGGTTGGGGTGAGAAGGAATATAATAGAGAAAAACATACTTTAAAAAATATTTATCCTTTAAATAAGGAACAATATATTCACAGAAGAAATAAAAGTAGAAATGGCACTGTGCTTTTAGAAGAGTGGTTTTTCTGGAAAAAGTCTTATTCAAGACACTATAAACTTTGTCAAACTGAAATGGAAAAGAAAAAATAAATCTGTGGGTTTTCTCTACAAGTGGGATACATTTAATAAAAATTAATGGATTCATTAATATAAAATTGTGTACTGAAGATTGTTAGATTCAAAATGAAATCCAGAGAAGGAGCATTAGGGCTAAATTGCTTGTCGTTGTTTTATGTTTCCATGTGTAACAGCATGGCCTCTTAAGGCAAAAATAGAAATGGAATGAGCTTGTAATCATAGAAACTGCATGTGGCAGTGAAGGAAAAAGGCACTGAAGATGTAAAAGCACTAAGTGAATATACAGCACATAACAAAAACATATTGTTGTCAAGCTAAAGTACAGGCATTAATGTTGTTCACAATAGGCTTTGACACTAATCCTAATTCTTAAGGTGATACCAGCCAAAAACACAAAGTCTAGTGAGTATCTCCAAATACAAAAGGAGAAAAAATATCCTTACTGGTATTAGTAATTGTAGCCTTTGAGCATGTAAGTAAGAGTTTAATGGAAAGCATATTAAACTTAATTTAAATTTCATTTAAAGTTATATTATTACAGTCTGTTTTCAATAATCGAAGAGGATTTATTGATTATATAGCCATGAATTTAAAAAATCTAACATTGGACATTATTTTCTAGAGGAAATATGAGAATATTAAATTCTCAAACTAAACTTACAGACACATTAATATTATGAATAAAGAAGTGATAAAATCAAGGGATTATAGAAAAGATCAAAGGTAGAGAATTGCATTCTTCACAGGAAAAAGAATACATCAAAATTGTATAACACTACATTAAAAGTCATTAGTAAATATGTACACTACACTTTTCTATTGTAGTCTTTATTGGGATAATATTTCAATAAAAGTCAGAGTTGTCTTTTGTTTGTTGTGTTTCTCCCCAGCCAGACATTAAGTGCCATGGAAGTAGGAATCACACTGTTCATTATCACATCCTCAGTGCTTAACACCATGCCATCTATGGAGTAGGCAACTCAAATATTTGTGGAATAACTTAAATAAGAAAAATACTTTGGGGAAATCAAAGTGGTTAGGTTCAGGTGAAAAAAAAGATTGCAAACTGGGAAAAAAGAATAGAAGAAATGAAACTGATGCTATTAGAAATTCATTAGCATTTCAAAGTCAAGAAAGTACCACACGTATTTCTAAAGTATGATGTCAGCTTTTCTACGCCCACATTGTTTTTGTAGAAAATCAGAAGGATTTTGAAGCAGCTCTAAGGAAAATGCTATTATATGAATAAGAAAACTTGAACTTATGAAACTCTCTATAAATGTATGTATGAGAAGTCTCTCAACTTTTTAAACAAGTTATATTTCTAAAAGAACCAGAAGACTGTGACTGCTCCCAAAATAACCAAAGTCCTAAAACTGTACCAACAGCAAGAAAACTAAAAGTTTTACTGCCCCCAAGAAGACTAGTCTATCCAGTGGACATTAATTAGGGACAAACAGCAATTTCTGAGTTCAAAACAAGGTCAAAAGGGACCATAGACAACATGCAAGGGGAACCCACACTTCTACCCCTGAAATACAGACAGAGGGGTCACCATATCTGGCAACCAGAGCTGTTATTCCATTTCTGGTGCAGAAAGGGCAGATAGATTTCATAATTCTTGTTCAGAGGGATTTATTAATTACTATGGACCAGTGATTAATGTCTAATTTTAGTATTTACATTATTCAACAGCAGTTTTATGGCATCTGTTTTGTTCTTACATTGTTATTTTAAAATGGGCATATGTTGGTGATGGGTCAGTAGATAGCTTATCTTTTATTTTATACTGGGTCATACCATGAGTAGTAATATCCTGACATAATGGAAAGAATGGCACTTCATTTCTACTTTGAACTGGACACAGTAACTATGGTCTTTAGGATTGTTCCTTGGAGAAGGGGTGAATAGATTCTGTGTGAAGGGAAAAGGGTCCATAGGCATCTAACTAGTCACAGTACTCTGCTTTAGAAGAGATTATTTGATATTTATTTTTCACTTCTTCGATAATAGTTTTGGCTAAGAACATAGCCACCCAGCAAATCAGTATGTTTTCAGCCTTCCTTGCAATTAGGTATGGCCAGGTTTCTGTGTTTTGGACAATGGAGTGTGACTGAATCTAATGTAAGCAACTGCGTGGTCAAATCCTTAAAGGAAAAGAGACACTCAGCACATATTTTGTCTACTCTTTCCACTGATAGACTTCAGATGCAATGCCAGGTGCTGAAGCTGCCATCTTATGTGACAAGATGGATATGTAGAGAAGAGAGAGGAAGCAGCCAACCCAGGTATATGGTGGCTATGATATTATCAGCTTTGAACTTTTTTTATGATAGTTGTTACAGAAAATAAACCAGTATTTTGATTATTAAAGTAACAATGAACAATTTTCATATTTTCCCTTTCAATTTCTCCATATCTAAAATGAAGATAATCATAGCTATTTCTTAGGATTAACATGAGGATTAAACAAGATCATGTCTTGAAAGTGCTTAATATAGTCTGCAATATATGGCAAGGATTCAAAATGGTAACGATTTTAGCAAGTTAATTTTAACTCCTTGGTATACAAGAGTGACCACAATTAAGAGTGACACTCAGCTGCACATGGTAGCTTATGCCTGTAATCCTAGCACTTTGGGAGGCTGAGGTGGGTGGATCACTTGAGGTCAGGACTTCAAGACCAGCCTGGTCAACATGGTCAAAACCATGGCGAAACTAAAACTAAAACTAAAAATAAATTAGCCGGGTTTGGTGGTGTGTGCCTGTAGTCCCACCTACTCGTGAGGCTGAGGCAAGAGAATCGTTTGAACTCAGGAGGCAAATGTTGCAGTGAGCCAAGATTGCACCACCGCACTCCAGCCTGGGTGACAGAGCGAGACTCTGTCTCAAAAAAAAAAAAAGAGTGACACTCTATCTACTCCATACCTGGCCCCTCTCACTCACCAAGCTACACTTTAGTATGTTAAAAAGTAACATATTTTTGCTAAAGTTAAATTTAAATTTATTTTGAGTCTTTAGTTATTGATCATACTCATCACTCCACACACATCACTCCACACTCAGTAAGTTCTGAGAAGTAAATGACGCTATTGAAAATCTCACACAACTAAATGATTCTTTAGACTATATTAAGACTGTGTACAAAGTAAAGCATTTTTTTCCTTTTTTGTAAGTCTATTTTATTTTCATAAGAATATTTTGACCCAGTTTTTGGGTAGATATCCCCAAATAAATTATTTTCCTATGTAAACCATAAGTAATTATCTCATTTAAAACTGCCTACATTAAAATCACTCATTTATGTAGCTCGCCATATCTCCATGCTAGGGAATTAACTTCCTTCCACATTCAATATTTATTTCCAAAGTTTTTCATATAATGAGCTTAATAGACCCTAATAGCTGTGATATATGTTAACAGAATATTTTATTAATATGTGTTAAGAACAGAATCAGACAACAATTAATTGGGAAGAAAACCTCATAATGCTTTCTGATAGTCAATGACATTTAATATCTTTGCAGATAAAGCTCTAACCTGTTATTAATCTCAACACATAACCTTTCAGGGATCAACTTTATTAAATAATGCTTATGATGGCTTAGGATTATATTGACCACTGCAACATTAATTGATACTGCTACATACCTAATTGATCATAGACAAAACTGACCATCTAGGTGACAGGATGGCTGATTTATGAGAAACAAGGGTTGGCATATATTCTGGGATTCTATATTTAGCTACAAATATTCATTTATTTGAAAATATGGAATACAATTGAAATGCTTATTTTGGCTTTTCTGCTTGACTATATAGTTCTCAGCAAGTTAGCTGCTCAACATTGCACTTTTCTTATCTGTAAAAAAGAAAGAGTAATATTGTACCTCAAATTGATATTGCAAAGATTAAAAGTAATAATATATATATAGTGCTTATTGTGTGCCTGGAAAAGTGAGTCCCTGAACATTATAGATACTATCCTATTTTGTACGTTTTTATTTTGAAATTATTATAGATCTACCAAAGTTGGAAAGAAATGTGACTCCTCATCTATTTGGATCCTAATGTCAAGGTTTTTACCATTGATTGCACAATAGCCTCAATCTGCACTATGTAAAGCAAAGCCTGCATCCTTCTGAAAGTTTTCTTCTATACATTTGCTGCTAAAAAAAAAAAAAAGAGAGAGAGAGAGAAATGTACAAGTAAGTTCCAAGCATCCTTTACTTAGCCTCCTTCTATGTTAACATCTTCCATAATTATAGCTCAGTATTAATGACACGATATTGACATTAGTACAATCCACAGATTTTATGGATTCTTAGATTCTTTCCATCATAGATGTATTCATGTGTGCATGTGTCTGTGTGTAGCTGTATGTAATTTATCAGATGTGCAGCTTCTTGCAACGATTACCAAAATCAAGATACTCATTTGGACCATCACTACAAGGCTCACTCATGCTGCCTGTATTTGTGTATTCTCCGTAGAAACAGAACCAATAAGATATAGATATACATATTATGAGGGGATTTATTACAGGAATTGGCTCATGCAATAATGGAGGTCAAGAAATCCCATGATATGTCATTTGCAGGCTGAAGAACCAGGAAAGCCAATGGTGAAATTCAGAGTCCAAAAGCCCAAGGAACTGGTGTAAATTACACAGACTGAAGGCCCAAGAAACCGGGCAGGAAAATATGGATGCTTCAGCTTAGGAAGACAGGGGGAATTGTCCCTGACTCCACCTTTGTGTTCTATGTGGGCCCTCAAAGGATTGGATAATCCTTATGCACACTAATGAGGGCAGATCCTCTTTATTCAGCACATTGCTTCAAAAACTAATTTCTTCTGAAGAAACTCTCACAGATACATCCACAAGTAATGTTTTACCAGCTACCTGGGAATCCTTGAGCCCAGTCAAACTGACAGATATAATTAACCATCACACTACACCTGTATAGCTATACTGCCTCCTTAGCCTTTCCATTCCTAATTCCTGGCAAAAAATAATCTGTTTGTTATCTTAAACTTTTATGTCATATTTTACTCTAATGTGAATAATAGAATAAGAACTGTTCAATGCCAATTGTGTCTTAAGCAATAATTGTGTTTCATAAAATATTGTAAGAGTTCCTTATGGTATAATATAGCTGAAATACTTATGTTTCACTCTTTTCTCTGATCACTATGCACAAAACACTGCCATGATACATGACTACTTTTGTAAAAAACCTTCACATATACCCCAAAATCCAAAATAAAATTTAATAAAATAAAATAATGAGATATTTTCATAACTAGCAGAAACAAAATATTTTCAAGTATGTTAAAGGACCACATATGCAACATTTTATTTTTAGCTTCCAGTGTTTACTAGGTTTTACGCTTAGTTCAAGATTTCAGAGTCCTGGCTTACAAAAGGATTTTTTTGTTAAGAAAAATCAGTAGCCATATGCAGAAAAGAAACTGGACCACTTCCTTACACATTATACAAAAATTAACTCAAGATGGATTAAAGACTTAAATGTAAGACCTGAAATGATAAAAATTCTAGAAGAAAACCTAGGCAATACAATTCAGGACATAGTCATGGGCAAAGACTTCATGTCTAAAACACCAAAAGCAATGACAACAAAAGCCAAAACTGACAAATGGGATCTAATTAAACTAAAGAGCTTCTGCACAGCAAAAGAAACTATCATCAGAGTGAACAGGCAACCTACAGAATGGGAGAAAATATTTCCAATCTATCCATCTAACAAAGGGCTAATATCCAGAATCTACACAAAAACTTAAACAAATATACAAGAAAAAAAAAAACATCAAAAAGTGGGCAAAGAATGTGAACATATGAACAGACACTTCTGAAGAGAAGACATTTATGCCACCAACAAACATATGAAAAAAAAAGGTCATCATCATTGGTCACTAGAGAAATGCAAATCAAAACCACAATGAGATAACATCTCATGCCAGTTAGAATGACGATCATAAAAAAGTCAGGAAACAACAGATGCTGGAGAGGATGTGAAGAAATAGGAACATTTATACACCGTTAGTGGGAGTGTAAATTAGTTCAACCATTGTGGAAGAGAGTGTAGTCATTCCTCAAGGATCTAGAACTAGAAATACCATTTGATTCAGCAATCCCATTACTGGGTATATACCCAAAGGATTATAAAACATTCTACTATAAAGACACATGCACACTTATGTTTACTGTGGCAATATTCACAATCGCAGACTTGGAACCAACCCAAATGTCCATCAATGATAGACTGGATGAAGAAAATGTGGCACATATACACCATGGAATACTATGCATCCATAAAAAAGGATGAGTTCATGTTCTTTGTAGGGACATGGATGAAGCTGGAAACCATCATTCTCAGTAAACTAACACAGTACAGAAAACCAAACACCATATGTTCTCACTCATAAGCGGGAGTTGAACAATGAGAACACATGGACACAGGGAGGGGTACATCACACACAGGGGCCTGTCGGTGGGTGGAGGGGGGGTAGGGGAGGGATAGCATTAGGAGAAATACCTAATGTAGGTGATAGGTTGATGGGTGCAGCAAACCACCATGGCACGTGTATACCTGTTTAACAAAACTGTACGTTCTGCACATGTACCCTAGAACATAGTGTGTGTATGCATATCTATCTATCTATCTATCTATCTATCTATCTATCTATCTATCTATCTATCTATCACAGTTAAAGACTCTTAGCTAATTTCCAAGGCTGAAGAAAAAAGTCTCTGTGTTAACATACTTTATTTTAATGTTGATCGTTTCATTAAGAGAAAATGAGACTAATGTGTATTGGGTTCCAACAATATATTCATGTACAGTGTACTGTGGACTTTAAATATTTTTGGTTGTTTAATCTATATAAAACTTTGAAAGAGATGTATTACCGTTTCAGTTTTAAAGATAATGAATCTAAGTATCAAGTCAATACCCATATTGTGTTTCTTTTTGATCCCTCAGCTAACAGATGAGTATAAATCTTAATATTTGCACAATATCTCCTTTATAATCTATAAAGTTTTAATGATCCTCTTTGGGTTCTACTTATAAAAATATCAACCACTTATTACTAAAGTAAAATATAGTTTTTATATTTAATAAAGTAGTTGCTCATTGTAGCAGAAATACTATAGTAGTACAAGCTTCTGGTTGTTTTAGATTATCAATGTCTTACCTTATGCCAAGTTTCCAGTCATTTCATGGATATGTATATACATACTTTTTAAGTTCTGGGGTACATGTGCAGGATGTGCAGGTTTGTTACATAGGTAAATGTGTGCTATGGTGGTTAGCTGCACCTACCCACACATCACCTAGGTATTAAGCCCAGCATACATTAGTTATTTTCCTTAATGTTTTCCATCCCCACTCTCCCAACCCTCTCCCGACAGGCCCCAGTGAGTGTTGCTCCCCTCCCTGTGTCCATGTGTTCTAACTGTTCAGTTCCCACTTATAAATGAGAACATACGGTGTTTGGTTTTCTGTTCCTGCGTTTGTTTGCTGAGGATAATGACTTCCAGCTTCATCCATGTCTCTGCAAAGGACATAATCTTATTCCTTTTTATGGTTGCATAGTATTCCATGGTGTATATGTACCACATTTTCTTTTTCCAGTCTGTCATTGATGGGCATTTGGGTTGATTCCATGTCTTTGCTATTGTGAATAGTGCTGCAATGAACATAGGCAGCATATGTTCACATAATAAAAAATCATAATAGAATGATTTATATTTCTTTGGGTATATTCCCAGTAATGGGATTGCTGGTCAAATGGTAATCTGACAGAGGTTTAATACTCAGAATCTACAAGGCACTTAAGCAAATTTACAAGAAAACAACCCCATTAAAAAGTGGGCACAGGATATGAACAGACATTTATTTAAAAAAAAAAAAAGACATACATCCAGCCAACAAACATATGAAAAAAAGGTCAACATAGCTGATCATTAGAGAAATGCAAATCAAAACCACAATGAGATACCATTGCATGCTAGTCAGAATGGTGATTATTAAAAGTCAAGAAAGGCCATGCACAGTTGCTCACGCCTGTAATCCCAGCACTTTGGGAGGCCGAGGCAGGCGGATCACAAGGTCAGGAGATCGAGACCACCCTGGCCAACATGGTGAAACCCTGTCTCTACTAAAAACACAAAAACTAGCTGGGCATGATGGTGCTTTTTGCATCAGAAGTCCCAGCTACTCAGGAGGCTGAGACAGGAGAATTGCTTGAACCAGGGAGGCGGAGGTTGTAGTGAGTCAAGATCATGCCACTGCACTCCTGGCAACAGAGCAAGACTCCATCTCAATTACCAAAAAAAAAAAAAAAAAAGTCAAGAAAAAACACATGCTGATGAGGTTGCAGAGAAATAGGAATGCTTTTACACTGTTGGGAATGTAAATTAGTTCAATCATTGTGGAAGATAGTGTGGCAATTCCTCAAAGGTTTGGAACCAGAAATACCATTTTATGGATATAATTATGAACTCTTAAAGAGGACAATGATCACCCACAAAACTATTCAAACAGTTTCTTGGTTCAGGGCTAACTTATAAAATATGCAGAATCTGGTGGTTTTCATAATCATCCTGGCCGCTTATTCACTCCTCAGTTGAAATATTTTAGAAAACTCCTCCTTCTGTTGCTATTAGTTAAAAAGAAGAGGGTAACTGTACAAACTATATTTTAGGCTGCAGGAAATGGTGACAATTGGTTGCTGCAATTTGCAGCTCTCCTGCATATCACAAGAAGACGAAGAAAAGATACTAAGAGTAATGAACAATAAAGGAGTTTTGGAAAATAATGTATCTCTGATCTCCAAATTTTCCTTGAACTGAGAAAAGGAGTAATTTTCACGATGGCAAAGTGATGGGTAAAATTTCCTGTCTAAATACTTCAAATGGTGGGTATAGAGCTGCATATTTGGTAGAGACTGTATGTGTGTAAGCATTTGAAATGACCATGGCCACTACAGTTCAAAGCCCAGCACGTCTTAAGTTACAGAGCAAATGGCAAATCAGTTCTGTCAAACTACAATGGCATTTATTTTGCCTTGAGAAACAAGCAGGCGTATATTCATTCCCTATTGCAACATAAAGCATACATCACTTCTTATAATATCAAATAATTATTCATGTTAACTGATTTATGAGTAAACAAAAAGTCTATTGTTTTTTTTTTCTCACTTAACCTTACAGTTTTTATTCCTGACATCTATTCATTAAGCTCACTAATTTTTTATATACTAAATCTAGGGTTTGTCTCTAGCAAGTCAATACCCCACAAGTTGCTCAGTATGTCTTATGTCATGATGGGCAATAAAAAAAGGTTCTCTCAAGAGCCAGATAATCTGGGTTCAAATTTTGGCTAAACTGTTAACTATAATGTGATTGTGGGCAATGAAACCACCTCTCTGACTGTTTTTATACCAGCAAATCAGGGGTTTTAATAATACACACTTCAAGGGCTCCTATGTTAAATTAAATCAGTCACCTAAGAGTCATAGTATATTTTCTGGTATAGTAAGCATATTGAATTAGAAATATTACTATTACAGTAATAAAGATACACCAGATACTGTAATGATTCTCAAAGACTTAAAGGTGAATACAATAGAATAAACTTATATAAATAACCTCCATGTCTAGTAGGCATGACTTTCTGAAAGAGAAGTTTACAAAACATGAGGCAGGAACAGATCAGAGAGTTACCAATTATATCTAAGGAACGTAGCAATGATTTTCCTCAAGAGGTGTCATTTGATCTAAACTTTAAAGAATAAAGAGGAGGGGCTGGTGTGGTGGCTCACGTCTGTAATCTTAGCACTTTGGGTGGCTGAGGTGAGGTGTTCAAAACCAGCCTGGTCAACATGGTGAAACCTCATCTCTACTAAAAATATAAAAATTAGCCGGACATGGTGGCACAGGCTTGTAATCCCAGCTACTCAGGAGGTTGAGGCAGGAGAATCGTTGAACCCAGGAGGCGGAGGTTGTAGTGAGCCAGGATTGTGCCACTGCATTTCAGCCTGGGCAACAGAGTGAGACCCTGTCTCAAAAAAAAAAAAAAAAAAAAAAAATAAAGAGGAGATCAAGACAAGAAAAATGGGTCAAGGTATTCCAGAAAGCATGAACAATTATGTGCAAAATCAATGAAACAAGGCATTTTCAGGGAAAATGTAGTATGGATCGGCTAAAGAATCATAGAAAAAATGGTGGCAGCCAGAGCTAGATGGGAAATTGGGATCCTGGTAATGTACTCTGTTAAGGTATGTGAGCAATTTTATTAGCAAATTGGAGTAAATTAGTCTTTAAACGATTTTTAAAAAGGAAGAAATAGGATTCCTTGAGGGTCAGTAAAAAGTTAATTGCAGGGATGTTTAACAAAAGAATTAAAGAAAATTAAACCATGACCATAAATAATCACAATAACTGAGCTAGAACTAATGGTTCTGAAGCTTTATCTTCCTGTCTTATTCTCAATTGGAAAAAAAAAATCTACAGATTGTGGCTTCTAGGAAAGTTAATAAAACAAAATCTAAATATAGGGAGCAGGCTGAATTAACAAACCAGGTGGTGTGGAGGAGTGATTTAGACATGTCTCAACCACCCTACACAAATTAATCTATTTATATTGCATCATAATCATTATCATTATCATTATTAGAAGAAAAAAAGGGACAGGAGGCTAAGGATGCATTTTACAGATATAAGAGACATATTTAAGTATTCTAGAAAGTTGCAGAGCCAAAGTAGATATAGATTAGTTTTAATAAAATTATTTTGATGAATTCCAAAAAACTGAATACAATGAAAAGTTCAAATAGAAATTAGTTTTAAATGACAAACATTCAGTGAAGTTGTGGAAAAAGTAATAAAAGTGTTGTCATTGACATCTTTAAAATGACAAGATTAGTTTTTACTGATACAATATTTTCAAAGTATTTTACCTGATTATATCTACACACTAACTGAAATTTAAATTCTACTAAAATAGCTTTGTTTCTTATAAAGTGTATTAAACTCAATACTTGTTAAGTTTTCATATTCTTTCAGCAATTTGATGACTGGCTTGTGAGAATTCACCAATGGTTTAAAGTAACTTACTTATGGAAATATTAAACAAGCAGTTTATTCCCTTAACACACACATAGAAAATTTCTCATATAAATTAATGTAATAGTTTTAAAACAGATATGTCTTTTGAAATATGGAGATTTTAAATTTTAAAATTACATGAGTGTTTACATATGTCTAAATTCATAAAATTGTATGTGCTAAATATGTGTACTCCTTTGTATATAAATTATACCTCAATAAAGCTGTTAAAAAGCAAATATTTCCACCACACATGCTCTAACAGGCTCAGCCTGACTGCAGCCAGCATCCAAGCACACCATGGAGAGCCTGGAGATCACCCTGTCCTGCCCAACACAGCCTGCCACCGATGTACACCACAGGGGGAACCAAAACCAGGCCCACATTGTCCAGCACTGTCCCTTCTATTGCCATTGCATTGTCCAAGGGCATAGGAATCGCCTTGCTCTTCCTGCTGCCACCTGTGCACAGCTTTCTAGAGACTGAAGAGTGCCTTGCTCAGTTCCTAAAAATGAAAAATTGACCAGACACACCCACCACAGTCTGCGATTGAGAGCCTGAGGACAGAACAGTTCACCCAACATATGCCCACCAATGGCCACATACATCATCTGGGGGCCTGGACATTGACTCACCCTGCTTGCCACAATCAGCATGCACTCACTCCTACCAAGGGCCTGAGCAGGAGCTTTCCAATCCTGCCAGTAACTGCCCATGTCAGCCAGGAGCCTGGGGATTGATATGCCTGACCCCCCAGCATCTGCAGTATCCACACACTCCTCCTGGGGTTTGAGATGGCCTTCCCATCCTGCCACCACCACGACGTGTGGCTGGCACTCACACATGCCGCCTGGGCACCTGGGGAGTGCTATGTCTACCCTACTGCTGCTGCCGCTGGCACCTCTGTGTGCCATCTGGTGAAATGAGGGCTGGCCCACCACCATTACTGGCAGGTTCACTGCTGGAACCTGAGCAGGCTACCTGAGGTCCCAAGAATTGACCCACTTCAACCCACTACCACCAGTGTACATGTGTGCCTCCAGAGTATCCAAGAATGGGCACACTTGGCCTAACACCAAAACCACTGGAACCCAAGGACATGGCCACTTTGCATCCCTGTCTCCAGAAAATCGTGCCACAACCTACACTGAAAACTGCAGACAAGCCACTAAGAAACTCACAGACACTACTGATGCTCACTACAGCCAAATAAATTATACAGAGACTACACTACTGCATGCATCCAGAATCAGAGCTAAAGTGCCCTACATAACCAATGCTATAGATATATCTAGAGAAAAAAGTATTCCCCTATGAAAGCCAATCCGAAAAATTAGAAATGAAAAAAGATGACATCTACAAAGGAACACAATAATTCTCCAGCAACTATTTCCCAAAAAATAAATTTATGAAATTCCTGAAAAATCATAAGATGAAAATATTAAGGAAGCTCAATAAGATATGAGAACACAGATAATCAGTATAAAAATAAGACAAATGAATCACAATCTGAATGAGAAATTCAAAAGAGAGATAGACATCTTTAAAGAGAACCAAACAGAAATACTGGAAGGAAGGAATTTAAATACTAAAATAAAAATAAGAGCTCCAATAATTGACTAGAGCAAGCAGAAGAAGTAATTACTGAACTTGAAGACGTGTCTTTTAGAATAACCCAGTCAGAATTTTTTAAAAATCGAGAATAAAAAAATAAAGAAAGCCTACACGATATCTGGGACACTTTAAAGCAACCAAATATTCAAATTGTGTGTGTTTCAAAGGTAGAGTTGTTGTATAAAGATATAGAACACCTATTTAACAAAACAATAGCTGATTTTTTGTCTTTCAAGAAACATAAACATTCAGATACAAAAGTTTAAAAATTTCCAAATAGATTCAACTTAAAAAGGTTTTATCCAAACCACATTATATTCAAACCACCAAAAGTCAAAGACAGAATAAATTCTAAAATCAGCAAGAGTAAAGCATTAAGTCATATATAAGGGAATATCCATCAGATTAAAAGTGGATTTCTCAACAGAAATCTTACAGGCAAGGTGAGAAGGGAATGATAGATTCAAAGTGCTAAAAGAAAATTTTAAAAAAATCTGGCAGTCACAAATATTATGTCTAGCAAAGCTACCCTTCAAAAATGATGAAAAAATAAAGTCTTACCCAGACAAAACAAATTGAGGGTGTTCATCACCACTAGACCAGCCCTACAAGAAATGTTTAAAGGAATACTACATCTGGATGTGAAAGGACAATATCTAACATCATGAAAACACACAAATGTATAAAACTCACTGATAAAACAGACTCACAAATGAAAAAAAGAAAGGGCTCAAATGTTACCAGTATTGAAAACCACCAAACCACAATGATAAAATGTAAGAGAGTAAAAATGGAAAAGGATACAAAACACCCAGAAAAAAAATTGGCAAATGACAAGAATAAGTCATCAAACATCAACAATAACCTTAAATGTGAAAAGATTACATACCCCACTTAAAATATTTAGAATTACTCAATGGGTAAAAAAGAGATAACTCCATTCTATGTTTCCTGTTAGAAAATTGCTACACCTATGAAGACAGATATAGGCTGAAAGTGAAGGGATGATAAAAATGTATTTTACATAAGCAAAAGCCAAAAAAAAGTAAGAGTAGCTATACTTATATCAGATAAAACAAATTTCAAGTCAAAACTGTAAAAAAAAGACAAAGAAAGTTATAATAAAATGAAAAAGGATCAATACAGCAAGGGAATAAAATAAGTATATATACATATGTGTGTGTTTGCGTGTGTAGCTCCCATAACTTCCATGTGTCATGGAAGGGACCCAGTGGGAGGTAATTGAATCATGGGGTAGGGTCTTTCCTATGCTGTTCTTGTGATAGTGAATAAGTCTCAAGAGATCTTATGATTTTATAAACAGGAATTCCCCTGCACAAGCTCTCTCTTGCCAGCTGCCAGTAAGACATCACTTTGCTCTTCCTTCACCTTCTGCCATGACTATGAGACTCCCCAGCCAGGTGGAATTGTGAGTCCATTAAATCTCTTTCTTATGTAAATTACCCAGTCTCAGGTATGTCTTTATTAGCAGCATGAGAATGAACTAATACAATAAATAAATATATATATTTGAAACAATATACATGCACCTAATATTGGAGCACCAGATATATAAGGCAAATATTATTAGACATAAACAGAAAGATAAACCCCAATACAGTAATAGTTGGGAGCTACAACACCCCACTCTCAGCATTGAACAAATCATCCAGACAGAAAATAACAAAGATTGAACTTAAGCTACACTTTAGACCAAATGGCCCTAATACACAGTTACAGAACATTTTTATTTAAAAGCTGAAGAATACACATTCTTCTTGCAAGCACATAGAACATCCTTCAGAATACACCATATGGCAGGCCACAAAGTGAATCTCAACAAGTTTTTAAAAACTTGAAATCATATCAAGCATCTTTGCAAACCACATGGAACATATAGAAATAATTACAATAAGAACTGTAGAAACTGTACAAATACATGAAAATTAAACAATATATTATTAAGCATTGAGTCAATAAAAACATTAAGAAGAAAATTCCAAAAATTTGAAACAAATAAAAAAAGAAACAAAATATACCCAAGCCTATGGGATGCAGAAAAAACAGTGCTAATAGAAAAGTTTATATCAAAAAACACCTACATCAAAAAGTAGATATATTTCAAATAAACAATGGACCTTAAGAAACCAGAAAAGAAAGAACAAACTAAACTCAAAAATTGTGAATGGAAAGAAATAATCAAGATCAGTACAATTAAATAAAATAGAAACACAAAAATTCATCAACAAAGTAAAAATTGGATATCTTGAAAAGATAAACAAAATAGATACACTGCTAGTTAGACCAGGAAAAAAAGTAAGCAGACCCAAACAAACAAAACTGGAATGACAAAAGAGATATAAGAACTAACACTAAAGAAATATAAAGAATCATCAGAGAATATTATGAACAATGATATACTAACAATTGGAAAACCTAGCAAAAATGGATAAATTCCTGAACACATACAACCTACCAAGATTAAATCAAGAAAAAATAGAAAACCTAAAAAGAAAAGAAAAAACAAGTAATGAGATTGAATCTTTAATTAAAAAAAAAAAAATCTTACAACAAAGAAAAGTCCAAGACTGCATGACTTTACTGCTAAAAACTATCAAAATTATAAGGAAGAACTTATAACAGTACTTCTTAAAATATTCAAAAAGTTGAAGAGGAAGAAAATATTTCTGATTCATTCTAGGAGTCCAGAACTACCCTAATACCAAAACCAGACTAGGACATTAAAAAAAGGTCAATGTCACTGATGAATATTGATGCAAAATGCTCAAAATACTATCAAACTAAGTCCAACAACACATAAAAAGATCATTCATTATGATCAACTGGGATTTATCCCAGGGATGCAAGATGGTTCAACGTATGCCAATCAGTAAATGTGATATATGACACACACAGAATAAAGGACAAAAATCATATGATCATCTCAATACATGCAGAAAAAGCATTTGATAAGGTCAACACTCCTGCATGATAAAAACTCTCAACAAATTAAGTATAAAAGGAATATATCCTGAGACTTTGCTGAAGTTGCTTATCAGCTTAAGTAGATTTTGGGCTGAGACGATGGGGTTTTCTAAATATACAATCATGTCATCTGCAAACAGGGACAATTTGACTTCCTCTTTCCCTAATTGAATACTCTATTTCTTTCTCTTGCCTGATTGCCCTGGCCAAAACTTCCAACACTATGTTGAATAGGAGTGATGAGAGAGGGCATCCCTGTCTTGTGTCAGTTTTCAAAGGGAATGCTTCCAGTTTTTGCCCATTCAGTATGATATTGCCTGTGGGTTTGTCATAAATTGCTCTTATTATTTTGAGATATGTCCCATCAATACCGAATTTATTGAGAGTTTTTAGCAAGAAGGGCTGTTGAATTTTGTCAAAGGCCTTTTCTGCATCTATTGAGATAATCATGTGGTTTTTGTCTTTGGTTCTGTTTATATGCTGGATTGTGTTTATTGATTTGCATATGTTGAACCAGCCTTGCATCCCAGGGATGAAGCCCACTTGATCATGGTGGATAAGCTTTTTGATGTGCTGCTGAATCCGGTTTGCAGTATTTTATTGAGGATTTTTGCATCGATGTTCATCAGGGATATTGGTCTAAAATTCTCTTTTTTTGTTGTGTCTCTGCCAGGCTTTGGTATCAGGATGATGTTGGCCTCATAAAATGAGTTAGGGAGGATTCCCTCTTTTTCTATTGATTGGAATAGTTTCAGAAGGAATGGTACCAGCTCCTCCTTGTACCTCTGGTAGAATTCAGCTGTGAATCCATCTGGTCCTGGACTTTTTTTGGTGGGTAGGCTATTAATTGTTGCCTCAATTTCAGAGCCTGCTATTGGTCTATTCAGGGATTCAACTTCTTCCTGGTTTAGTCTTGGGAGAGTGTAAGTGTCCAGGAAATTATCCATTTCTTCTAGATTTTCTAGTTGATTTGCGTAGAGGTGTTTATAGTATTCTCTGATGGTAGTTTGTATTTCTGTGGGGTCGGTGGTGATATCCCCTTTATCATTTTTTATTGCATCTATTTGATTCCTCTCTCTTTTCTTCTTTATTAGTCTTGCTAGCGGTCTGTCAATTTTGTTGATCTTTTCAAAAAACCAACTCCTGGATTCATTGATTTTTTGGAGGGTTTTTTGTGTCTCTATCTCCTTCAGTTCTGCTCTGATCTTAGTTATTTCTTGCCTTCTGCTAGCTTTTGAATGTGTTTGCTCTTGCCTCTCTAGTTCTTTTAATTGTGATGTTAGAGTGTCAATTTTAGATCTTTCCTGCTTTCTCTTGTGGGCATTTAGTGCTATAAATTTCCCTCTACACACTGCTTTAAATGTGTCCCAGAGATTCTGGTATGTTGTATCTTTGTTCTCATTGGTTTCAAAGAACATCTTTATTTCTGCCTTCATTTCGTTATGTACCCAGTAGTCATTCAGGAGCAGGTTGTTCAGTTTCCATGTAGTTGAGCGGTTTTGATTGAGTTTCTTAGTCCTGAGTTCTAGTTTGATTGCACTGTGGTCTGAGAGACAGTTTGTTATAATTTCTGTTCTTTTATATTTGTTGAGGAGTGCTTCACTTCCAATTATGTGGTCAATTTTGGAATAAGTGTGATGTGGTGCTGAGAAGAATGTATATTCTGTTGATTTGGGGTGGAGAGTTCTGTAGATGTCTATTAGGTCTGCTTGGTGCAGAGATGAGTTCAATTCCTGGATATCCTTGTTAACTTTCTGTCTCGTTGATCTGTCTAATGGTTACAGTGGGGTGTAAAAGTTTCCCATTATTATTGTGCGGGAGTCTAAGTCTCTTTGTAAGTCTCTAACGACTTGCTTTATGAATCCAGATGCTCCTGTATTGGGTGCATATACATTTAGGATAGTTAGCTCCTCTTGCTGAATTGATCCCTTTACCATTATGTAATACCCTTGTCTCTTTTGATCTTTGTTGGTTTAAAGTCTGTTTTACCAGAGTGTAGGATTGCAACTCCCGCCTTTTTTTTTGTTTTCCATTTGCTTGGTAGATCTTCCTCCATACCTTTATTTTGAACCTATGTGTGTCTCTGCATGTGACATTGGTTCCCTGGATACAGCAAACTGATGGGTCTTGACTCTTTATCCAATTTTCCAACCTGTGTCTTTTAATTAGAGCATTTAGCCCATTTACATTTAAGGTTAATATTGTTATGTGTGAACTTGATCCTGTCATTATGTTGTTAGCTGGTTATTTTGCTCATTAGTTGATGCAGTCTCTTCCTAGCATCAATAGTCTTTACATTTTGGCATATTTCTGCAGTGACTGGTACCGGTGGTTCCTTTCCATGTTTAGAATACAAAATAAATGTGCAAAATTTACTGGCATTCTTATACGCCAATAACAGACAAAGAGAGAGCCAGCCAAATCATGAGTGAACTCCCATTCTCAATTACTTCAAAAAGAATAAAACACCTAGGAATCCAACTTACAAGGGATGTGAAGGACCTCTTCAAGGAGAACTACAAACCACTGCTCAATGAAATAAAAGAGGACACAAACAAATGGAAAAACATTCCATGCTCATGGATAGGAAGAATCAATGTTGTGAAAATGGCCATACTGCCCAAGGTAATTTATAGATTCAATGCCATCCCCATCAAGCTACCAATTACTTTCTTCCCAGAATTGGAAAAAACTGCTTCAAAGTTCATATGGAACCAAAAGAGAGCCTGCATTGCCAAGACAGTCCTAAGCCAAAAGAATAAAGCTGGAGGCATCACACTACCTGACTTCAAACTATACTACAAGGCTACAGTAACCAAAACAGCATGGTACTTGTGCCAAAACAGAGATATAGACCAATGGAACATAACAGAGCCCTCAGAAATAATACCACACATCTACAGCCATATGATCTTTGACAAACCTGACAAAAACAAGAAATGGGGCAAAGATTCCCTATTTAATAAATGGTGCTGGGAAAACTGGCTAGCCGTAAGTAGAAAGCTGAAACTGGATCCCTTCCTTACATCTTATACGAAAATTATTTCAAGATGGATTAGAGACTTAAATGTTAGACCTAAAACCATAAAAATCCTAGAAGAAAACGTGGGCTATACCATTCAGGACATAGGCATGGGCAAGGACTTCGTGACTAAAACACCAAAAGCAATGGCAACAAAAGCCAAAATTGACAAAGCGGATCTAATTAAACTAAAGAGCTTCTGCACAGCAAAAGAAACTATCATCAGAGTGAACAGGCAACCTACAGAATGGGAGAAACTTTTTGCAATCTACTCGTCTGACAAAGGGCTAATATCCAGAATCTACACAGAACTCAAACAAATTTACAATAAAAAAAAACAAACAACCCCATCAAAAAGTGAGCAAAGGATATGATCAGACACTCCTCAAAAGAAGACATTTATGAAGCCAACAGACACATGAGAAACTGCTCATCATAACTAGCCATCAGAGAAATCCTAATCAAAACCATAATGAGATACCATCTCATACCAGTTAGAATGGTGATCATTAAAATGTCAGGAAACAACAGGTGCTGGAGAGGATGTGGAGAAATAGGAACACTTTTACACTGTTGGTAGGACTGTAAACCAGTTCAACCATTATGGAAGACAATGTGGCGATTCCTCAAGGATCTAGAACTAGAAATACCATTTGACCTAGTCATCACATTACTGGGTATATACCTAAAAGATTATAAATCATGCTGCTATAAAGACACATGCACACATATGTTTATTGCAGCACTATTCACAATAGCAAAGGCTTGGAACCAACCCAAATGTCCATCAATGACCGACTGGATTAAGAAAATGTGGCACATATACACCATAGAATACTTTGCAGCCATAAAAAAGATAAGTTCTTGTCCTTTGTGGGGACATGGATGCAGCTGGAAACCATCATTGTCAGCAAACTTTTGCAAGAATAGAAAACAAAACACCGCATGTTCTCTCTCACTCATAGGCAGTAATTGAACAATGAGAACACTTGGACACAGGAAGGGGAACATCACACACCGAGGCCTGTTGTGGGTTGGGGGCAAGTGGGAGGGATAGTATTAGGAGATATACCTAATGTAAATCACGAGTTAATGGGTGCAGCACACCAACATGGCACATGTATACATATGTAAAAAATCTGTACATTGTGCCCATGTACCCTAGAACTTAAAATACAATAAAAAAGGAAAAAAAGTAATATATCTAAACATAATAAAGGCCACATGTAACAAACCTACAGCTAATATTAGATTGAATGAGGAAAAGCTGAAAGTCTTTCCTCTAAGAACTGGAACAACACAAGGGTGCCTACTTTCACCACTCTTATTCAACATAGTATTGTAAGTTCTAGGTAGAGCAATCGGGCAAGAGAAAGAAATAAAAGGCAATCAAAATGGGGGAAAAAAACTAGTAAAATTATTGTTCTTTGCAAATTAAATGATATATGTATTTAAAACTCTTAAAAACTCCACCAAAACACTCTTAGAACTTATAAACAAATTCAGTAAAATTACAGGATACAGAATCAATCTACAAATTCAGTACAATTTCTACATGCCAAAAGAGAATAATATGAAAAAAAAAATAAAGAAATCTCATTTGCAATAGCAACAAAAAAATTAAATTACCTAGGTGAAAATTTCCTACAAGGAAATCTACAAAATGCTGATGAAAGGAATTGAAGAGGACACAAATGGAAAGACATCCCTACTTATAGTTCAGAATTAATACTGTTAAAATTACCATATTACCCAAATGAATCTATAAATTTAATGCAATATCTATGAAAAAAATTATGACATTCTTCAGATAAATTTTTAAAACTATCTTAAAAATCATATGGAACCAAAAAACAGTCCAAAGGGCCAAAACAATCCTCAGCAAAAAGAACAAAGCCAGAGGCATTACACTACCTGAATTTGAAATGTGTTACAAATTAATAGTAACCAAAATGCATGGTATTAGTATAAAAATAGACAAATAGACCAATGAAGCAGAAAGATAACCCAGAAGTAAATCCACACATTTACAACCAATTGATTTTCAACAAAGATTCCAACAACACACATTGTGGAAACAGCACCCTTTTCAATAAATGATGCTAAGAAAACTGAATTTCCATATGCAGAAGAATGACAGTAGACCCCTATCACTCACCATACATAAAAATCAACTTAAAATAGATTAAAGACAAAAGAAAGAGTGGAAAGTTATAGAACTACTAGAAGGAAACACAGGAAACACTCCAGGACATTGGGCTAGGCAAAGATTTTATGCATAATACCTCAAAAGCACAGGCTACAAAAATGAAAATAGCCAAATGGGACACTCTTAAGTTAAAATGCTTCTTCACAGCAAAAGAAAGTCAGCAGATTGAAGAGACGACATGTAGAATGGGAGAAAATATTTGCAAACTATTCCTCCAACAAAGGACTTACAGCCAGAATATACAAGAAATTCAAACAACTTAATAGAACAAAAACAAATATCATGAAAACATGGGCAAAAAAGTCTGAATATGCATTTCTCTAAAGAATATTAGCCATGGTGACATATACCTATAGTCCCAGCAACGTGGGAGGCTGAGACAGTAGAATCACTAGAGCCCAGGATTTCAAGTTCAGTCTGAGCAACATAACAAGACCTCATCCCTAAAACACACACACACACACACACACAGTCACACACACACACACACACACACACACAACATAGAAATGGTCAACACGTATGTATATATAAATAAATAACAAATACTGATCAGGATGCAAAGAGGACTATTATACATTCTTGTTGAGAATGTAAACTACCATAGGCAATATGAAAAACAGTATGGAGATTTTTCAAAAAAATAAAAATAAAACTACCATAAGATCCAGCAATCTCGGTACTGGGTATTTATCCAAAGGAAAGGAAATCAGTTATATGTTTACTGCAGCACTACTCATAATAGCCAAGGTAAGATCAACCTTTATCCATGAATGAATGACTGGATAAAATGTGTGTGTGTGTGTATGGATGACTGGATATATATACACATTAGTCGTCCATTCATGGATAAAGATTGATTCTTAGTCATGAATACACACACACACACACACACACACACACACACACACAATGTAATACTATTCTGCCATTTAAACAATGGAATCCTGTCATTTGCAGCAACATGGATAGAACTGGATGCCATTATGTTAAGTGCAACAAGTCAAGCAGAGAAAGACAAATATCACATGTTCCCACTCATATATAGCAGTTTTATGGTGTGTAATAGCACAGTACGGTGACTAAAGTTAACAACAATGTATCACATATTTCAAAATAACTAGAAGACTTGAAATGTCCCCAGATAAAGAAATGATACATCCAAGGTAGTAGACATTCTAAATACCCTGATTTGATCATTACATATTGTATGTATATATAAAAATACCACATGTACCCCATGTATATGTACAAATGTATGCATCAAAAAATGTTTTAAAAGCAAACAAACATTTAAAAAACCCTTTGAAAACAAGACAAAACCGAAAACATTACCATGTAATATTTCTTTATTGAGAATTGTAGAAATAATTTTCTAAAATACAATTTGTTAATAAATAAATTGTCTAAAATACTTATGGCTAGTTAGTTTACTGATTATTTTTCACCTATAGATATGTGCATTGTTTATTTTGTCATTCTGTCAAAAACAAAAGCTAATGTATGTTTCCAGATCTTGTCAAAAGTTTATAAAACTTAGTGTTTTTTTTAATGATTAAGTCTACTTCAGGATAAAGAATCAAATAAAATCAGTAGCATTTGTTAATAGTGAAAATCTGAAAACAAATTAAAAGTAATCTCATTTACAATAGTCACAAATAAAACTATATATGTAGGCATTAACTAACCAAGGAAGTGAAAGTTCTGTAAATGAAAACTATAAAACACTAATGAAAGAACTGGTAGAACACACACAAAAAATGAAAAAATATCCCATGTTCATGGACTGGAAAAAAATACTGTTAAAATGTACATACTACTCAAAGCAATCTACAAATTTAATCAAATTTCTATCAATATAGCAATAATATTCTTCTCAGAAATAGAAAAAAAAAATCCTAACTTTTTGTTGTTGTTGTTGTTGTTGAGACAGGGTCTCACTGTCATCCAGGCTGGAGTACAGTGGCACGATCTCAGCTCACTTCAACCTCCGCCTCCTGGACTCAAGGGATCCTCTCACCTCAGCCTCACGAGTAGCTGCGACTATAGGTACTTGCCATCATGCCTGGCTAACTTTTTGTATTGTTTGTAAAGATGCGGTTTCACTGTGTTGTCCAGCCTGGCCCTGAACTCCTGGGAACAAGGGGTCCACCCGCCTCGGGCTCCCAAAGTGCTGGAATTACAGCTGTGACCCACCATGCCCAGCTGAAAAAAAAATCCTAAAATTTATATGGAATCACAAAATACCCAGAATAACCAAAGCTGTTCTGAGCAAAAAATAATAAAACTGGAGGAATCACATCACCTGACTTCAAATTTTGCTAGAGTGATAGGAACCAAAACAGCATGGTACTGGCATAAAAATAGATACATGGACCGATGGAACAGAATAGAGAACCCAGAAACAAATCCACACACCAATAGTGAACTGATGTTTGACAAAGGTGCCAAGAACATATCTTGGAGAAAAGACAGCATCTTCAATAAATAGTGCTGGGCTGGGAAAACTGAATATCTATATGCAGAACAATAAAACTAGACGCCTAGCTCTCACCATGTACAAAAATCAAATCAAAATGGATGAAAAAAGACTTAAATCTAAGACCTCAGACTATGAAACTTCTACAAAAATTATTGGGGAAACTCTCTAGGACACTGCTCTGGGAAAAAATTTCTTTAGTATTACCCACAAGCAGAGGCAACTAAAGCAAAATTGGGCAAATGATATTATGTCAAGTTAAAAAGCTTCTGCACAGCAAAGGAAATCATCAACAAAGTGAAGAGACAACCCACAGAAAGGGAGAAAGTATTTGCAAACTATTCATCTGACAGAATATATGAGGAACTCAAACAACTCTATAGGAAAAAGTCGAATAATTTGCTTTAAAAACGGGCAAAGAATCTGAATAGACATTTTGCAAAAGAAGACATACAAATGGCAAATAGGCATATAAAAAGGTGCTCAACATCACTGATCATTGGAGAAATGCAAATCAAAACTACAATGAGATATCATCTCACCCCAGTTAAAATGGCTTATATCCAAGACAGGTAATAACAAGCGCTGGCAAGTATGTGGAGAAAAGGGAACCCTCGTACATTGTTAGTAGGAATGTAAGTTAGTAAAACCACTATGGAGAACAGTTTAGAGATTCCTCAAAAATTAAAAATAGAACTACCATATGATCCAGCAGTAACATTCCTAGTTATATTCTCAAAAGAAAGGCAATCAGTATATCAAAGAGATATTTGTACTCCAATGTTTGTTGCAGCACTATTCACGATAGCCAAGATTTCTGAAAACAATCTAAGTCTATCAACAAATGAATGGATAAAGAAAATGTGGTACATATACACAATGGAGTACTATTCAGCCACAAAAAGGAGAATGGGATCCTGTTATTTACAACAACATGGATGGAACCGAAGATCATTATGTTAAGTGAAGTTAGTAACGCACAGACAGAAACACAAATATTGCATGTTCTCACTTGCTTGTAGGATCTGAAATCCAAAACAATTGATCTTACAGGCATAGAGGGTAGAAGGGTGGTTACCAGAGACTGAGAAGGGCAGTGGGGCACTAGGGGTAGGGAGGAGATGGTTAACGTGTACTAAAACAATAGTTACAAAGAACAAATAAGACAAAATATTTATAGCACAACAGGGTGAGTATAGTCAATAATAATTTAACTGTACATTTAAAAATAACTAAAGGAGTAATAAATCAATAAAGTTATATACACTTAAAGATAACTAAAGCAGCATAATTGGATTGTTTGTAACACAGAGGATAGATGCTTGAGGGGATGGATACCCCATTTTCCACGATGTGATTGCTACTCATTGCATACCTGTACAAAAATATTTCCTGTATCCCGTAAATATAGATACCTATTATCTATGCATAAAAATTAAAATAAAAACATTTTAAAGAAAAAAGAAAATGATTGTGAAAAAGAAATAAAATATGAATAGAATCTTGCTTTGTTTAAATGGGACCAAGAGCATTAATCTTAGCCATTATGCTTCTTAGTATCATGGGAAGTGGCTTAGTTCAAGCGGGCACAGCCGTCTGCCAGGGCGTGACTCTGGTACAGGTGTTAACTTACATATTGCCATTTTTGCTTGCATGACCTTGGATAGATTAAGCGACTTCTTTTATCTCATGGCAAAAGAAGTCTCGTCTTTTATCTAGCAGATGAAAATTAAAATAGCATCTAAGCTGTAATGTTGTTATGAGACTCAAATAGCATTATAATTTGAAGCACTTAGAACTGTATCAAGAGTAGAGTGAGGACTACATAACTGTTATATATTAGTTTATATAAACATATTTTATTGTAGCTTTTCTCTCCTCTACCTCTACACATATGCAGGTGTGCATGCATGTGCGCGCGTGCGCACACACACACACACACACACACATTCTTACATATCAAGGTATTTCAGGAAACAGCAACCACATATGCAAAGGCTAAGAGACAAGGCAATGTTTTCAGGCATAATGTGGTTCGGTTCTAGGAGAGAATCAGCATAAGAATGAAAACTGCTGGGAACTAGGGAAGACAGGAAATTGAGATCCAGATAATGTTATGTAAAGAGAGATACCGTTTTCAAATACTTGTTGATCTTACTACACTTGCCCAAAAAGACAACACTAATTTACATCTTTATTTCAAAATAGACAAAACATTTATCAAGTGCCTACTAAGTGTGTGAAACAGAAGGTAGGTGCCGCAGCACACCCCTTACTAAACAGAAAATGATTATACTTTCACAAATCTTAATCTATTAGAGTACATCATAGTAATAGAACACCAATCTCTTCAATAAAAGACTGAATATGGGCCATCCTGGGTCACATAGCAAGACCCCACGTTCACAAAAGTTAAAAAAAAAAATTAGCCAGGCTTGGAAGCATGTGCCTGTTGAAGTCCCAGCTATTCAGGAGGCTAAGATGGGGGGATCACTTGAACCTAGGAGAGTAAGGCTGCAGTGAGCTATGATGTCACTACTGCACTGCAGCATGAATGACAGAGTGAGAACCTGTCTCTAAAAAAAGAAGGCTGAATATGATGAATGCCACAAAATGCTCTCAATATTTACTATTTAGAAGAATATTAACCGGTTACATCCAGTTGGAGAAATAGGGGACAGTTTTAAGAAAGGAGTGACATTTAAGGACATGCACAAGAGAAGGGTCAGATTTCAGTTTCTGGAAGTGTAGTTTCCAGCACCTTCCCATGTCTTCAGTGGAATGTCACAATCTCTTTATTTTTAGGGCAACATAAAGCCATACACTTCATTATTATGCAATTTCTAGTCGAAGCCTGGTTAATGTAATTCAGGTTGTATTCCTCAACACCCTCCTCAAGGGCACCTTCAAATTAAATATGTGATATGGTTGAAACATCTTCTAACTTCATGACATCAGAATCCTGGGCCAGATGTGGCTTTTGCTGGCAGGGAACCCTGATTTTTCCTGGGCTAGAACAACAAAGTCTAACATAGTATTAAATATTTACTCATACATTTTGAAAAATTCAAGACTAAATGACTGGACAAAATTCAAAAAATTGAAATAATCCCAAGATACATACATTTATGTTGATAATATTGCCACAATTCTATTTATTAAAATTAAACATTATGATACATACACTTTAAAAAATGCCATTTAGTAAACAAAATGAAAGCAAGTATTGACCAAATTTTTTTTTTTTTTGGTTTGACTTTAACACTATAAACTTTTCAATATAGAAAGTGTTAACCAAAAGATAAGGTCATTTTCTGGGCCAAACATACATTATTCAAGAAGGAAGCACTAGCAGACCATGGTGACCTCAAGAAAGCTAGAAAGTGCAGCCATGCATACTGCATTCCAAACATGGGAGAAGTGAATAAGCAACCCTGATGCCTGATTCTAGAGAGATGTCTTTTCCTTAACCTTTGTTTCTGTGCTCAATATTAAGTGTTCCATTCTCTAGCAATCTTATATTTTTCCCAACTTTGCTTGCTTGGAGTTTCTTCAGGTAACAAGATATAAAAGATTGCAATAACAGACAAAGGCATATGTGAGATTGAATATTGTCAGGAATTTAGAGAATGCAACGTGGTATAGGAGGAAAATCACAATATTTTGTAAAAGACAGCCTAGGTTCCATTTCAGATCTGTCATTTAATGGCAGAGTAACCTTTGCAGGTCACTTGATCTCACTAAGCGTCACCTTTAAAATGACTGGTAATGACCTCCCTGAGTTATTGGGAAAGTTACATATGGTAAGATATGTGGAGCATCTACCTTACCATTTCCTATGCCATGCAGACTCTGTAATGTAGGTTATTGCACTTTCTATAAAAATACAGATATGGAAACCAGAAGTATGCAAGTGACTTTTTTCTAATACAACCAATGATCTAATTACCAAATTTAATTTTCTTGTTCTTTTTCTAGTTCTCATATTACTCATTGAAACTTTTTGCTTCCCCATGTCCACCAATACAATTCATTTTTCCTTTAAATACTTTCCTTTCTGTTTCTCATTCTGTATCTCAAACGATTCGTTCTTTCGTTTGCTCTTCTTTTTACTGAATATCCTTAAATATTAGATATGCTGATATTCATTAGGGTTCCATTCTTTGGTTTCCTTCCCTAACTTACAGATTGACAATTTATCTATGTGGATTAACTTCTACTTTTAATTCAATAGCTCCAAAATCTTAGCTCCTATGATTTATATATGTTACTTGTAAATACCTCAGTTGCATTCATATTCATATACCAAACCAAATTCAAAATGTTTCCTGCCAAGCCTAAGCTTCTGTAGCAGTCAACAAAATTAAAAACTCAGATATATGATTCTTTTCCTCACTTCTCACTCACAATATTAAATCTATAACTAGGTTCTGTTGACTACATTTTCTAAAGATCTCTTCATTTGATTCATTTCTCACCATTCTAACTGCACCACGTTAGTTTTAACCCTTAGCAATGTTCTTTTCTAAGAAAAATATCTTTCTTCATTTCCAAGGCTTTAACCATTTATCCCTCATTATCCAGTGTAGAAGGCACTAATCACATGTGGCTACTGAGCACTTGAAATTTCATGGCTAGTCCAGATTCAAATATGCTATAAGAACAAAGTAAACACCCCAGTCATTATACAAGGAGAATATAAAATATTAAGTTGATACTTTTTATATTCATTACATTTTAAAATCATAAAATTTGGGTATACTGGATGAAATAGAGCATTATTAAACTGAATTTAACCTGTTTCTTTTTACTTTTCAAACATTTTTAGAAGTACACATATGGCCTGCATTCTACTTCTGTTAGATACCTCCGTCTAACCTACTCCTCCATTTTCTTGGCAGAGGCATTTTTGATACAAATAGATTGTGTCATTTCCTGCATTAATCATCTTGAATAGGTCTGTCGTATCTTGAAGCAAGGTTACCTCATTGTGCAATTATAGAATAAAATGAGAATGGTTTTGCCTTCAGTTGTACAATTCTACCTCCAAGACAAGCTTAAATTCTCTATCAAGGATTAAGAGTCCTCTTAGTTTATTTTACCATCCTTATCCATACCATGCCCTGATCTAATATTGAATCCTGACCACCTCAGCCACACTTGATTAGTTGCCTTTCCAAACAATCTATTCACTTTTCTGACTTTATGCCATTTAAGATGCTATTTATAAGGCTTTGGAATGCCCTACTCTAAGCAATCACTTACTAATTTTAAAGGCCCAGCTGAGACCTCAACTTTCCAGAAAGGATTTTCCTTCTAACACTCTACCAACAAAACTAATTACTTTCTTCTTCGTTCTTAATAACCCTTAACCCAAGCCTGTATTTTGTACTTATTACTTGTAAGGATTAGTTTCTATGCATCTCTCACATTAGAATGCAAGTTGTTCAGACAAGAGACCACTTGAATTCTAATGTGAGTGACATGCATGTAAATGCATGCATAAAAATATGTGGCATATGGTTAAGCCCACATATTTCCTCTCTACCTATATTCTATTCTGCAGTAGTCTAATTCCTTGTCCTTAACAGAAAGACAGAGACGTGGCTGGGTCTGAAGAAAATACTGGGGATTCTAGCACTCTTTAGAACATTTAAAAAACTACAGTTATTTTTCATCTACTAATAAAAGCCAGGCATAAAAAAGACAAATAGCACATTATCTCACGAATAAGTGGAATATAAAATGTTGAACTCATAGCAGTAGGGAGTAGAATGTTGGTTACTAAAGACTGTGTTTGTGTGCCAAGGGGAAACTGGGGAGATGTTGGTCAAAGGCTACAAAATTATCAGTTAGATAAGAGAAATAAGGTCAAGAGATCTATTGCACAACATGGTATCTGTAGTTAATAGCAATGTATTGTATTGAAAATTGCTATGATAATAGATTTTATGTGTTCCCATCACAAAGAAAGGATGTGAAGTAATATATATGTTAATTAGCTCAATTTAGCCATTCCACAATGTATAAATATCTTAAAGCAGCATTTAATACACAATAAATATTATAATTTCAAAATAAATTTTATTGTGTATATTTAAGGTATAAAATATGACATTATGAGATATATACAGATAGTAAAATGGTCACTATAATGAAGTAAATTAACGTATCACTCATCTCACATATTTATCCATTTTTTAAATTTTTGTTTTGGTGGCAAGAGAAGCAAAACCACACTCATTTAGCAGAAATCCCAAATACAGTACAATGTTATTAACTATAGTCCTCGTGTTTCATATAAGGGTCTCCAGACTTGTTTATTTTACATATTTGTTATTTTGTGTCCTCTGACCTGCATCTCCCCATTTCCTCTCCCTCTCCGCCTCCTGATCCTGGTAAACACTGTTTTATTCTCTGTCTCTGGTATATCTGACTTATTTTTTTAAAAACAATTCCATATGTAAGAGAATCATGTAATGTTTTTTATTTCTGTATCTGATTTGTTTCTAGCACAATGTCCTCCAGTTTCAGCCATATCGTGGCAAATGACAGGATCTTCTTCTTTTTCTAATGCTGAATAATACTCCTTTGTATATGTGTACCACAATTTATTTAGCTTTTGTCTGTCCACAAAAATTTAACTTGCTTCTATATCTTTGCTGTTGTGAGTAATTCTGCAATGAACATGGGATTGCAGATATATTTAGGAGGTGATGATTTTATTTCTTTCCAGATATGCCCAGAGAGGGATTGCTGGATTATATGGTAGTTCTATTCTTAATTTATTTAGGAAACTCCATACTGTTTTCACAATGGCTGTACCAATCTGCATACCCACCAACAGTGTTCAAGTATTTCCTTTTCTCTATATTCCCACACGAAACAAATGGTGTGTATGCCATTTATTATCTCTTTGTTTTTGATAATAGCCATCCTAATAGGTGTGAGGTGATATATTTGTGGCATTTTGCATTTCCCTGATGATTAATAATGTTGAGCATCTTTTCATTATCTATTGTACATTAAGTCTTCTTCAGAGAATGTATCAGCAAGACTTTTGCCCATTTTTAATTGTTATTTTTTTTTTGTTTTCTTACTAGTGAGTTATATGAGTTCTTAATATGTTTTGGATATTAAGATATATGGTTATAACTCTTATCAGATATATGATTTACAAATATTTTTTCCCAATCTGTTGGCTGTCATTTTATTTTGATTGTTACCTTTGCTATGCAGTTTTGCTTTTTATATAGTCCCATATATATCTTTTGTTTTGTTTTCACCAGAGAGAACAAAGCTGCCATTGTCTCACTGAAAAATACAAATGGTAATTTGGCCACATTATGCCCCATTTTGCTTAAATAAAGAATCAAAAATTACCCAAATTTACCTGAGAGTCATTGCCTCAACATCTGTGCTATGTTACCAATTTTAATTTTAGTGGTTTTTCTGAGCCCATAAAACCACAACAACACAAAATTATGGCTGTGTATTAGTCTATTCTCATGCTGCTAATAAAGACATGCAAGAGACTGGATAATTTATGAAGGAAAGATGTTTAATTGACTCACAGTTCCACATGGCTTGGGAGACATCACAATCATGGCAGAAGGCAAAGGGGAAGCAAGACACGTCTTACATGGCAACAGGCAAGAGAACATGTGCAGGGGAACTGTCTTTTTATAAAACCATAAGATCTTGTGAGACTTGTTCACTATCATGAGAACAGTAAGTAAATGACCTTCCCCCATGATTCAATTACTTCCCACCTGGTCCCTCCCATGACACGTGGGGATTATGAGAGCTACAATTCAAAATGAGATTTGGGTGGGGACACAGCCAAACTATATCATTCTTCCCCTGACCTCTCCCAAATCTCATGTCCTCAAATTTCAAAACCACTCATGGCTTCCCAAAAGTGCCCCAAAGTCTTAATATATTTCAGCATTAAATGCAAAATCCACAACAAAGTCTCATCTGAGACAAGGCAAGTCCCTTCGACATAGGAGCCTGTAAAATCAAAAACAAGTTAGTTTCTTCCTAGATACAAAGAGGGTAGAGGCATTAGGTAAAAACATCCATTCCAAATAGGAGAAATTGGCCAAAACAAAGTGGCTACATGGCCCACCCAAGTCCAAAAACCAGCAGAGCAGTCAAATCTTAAAGCTTCAGAATCATCTCCTTTGACTTCATGTTTCACATTCAGGTCATGTTGATGTAAGAGGTGGGTTCCCATGGTCTTGGGCAGCTCTGCCCTGTGACTTTGCAGGATACAGCCCCACTCCTGGCAGCCTTTACAGGCTGGCATTGAGTGTCTGAGGCTTTTCCAGGCACACAGTACAAGTTATCAGTGGATCTACCATTCTGGGATCTGGAGGATGGTGACCCTGTTCTCACAACTCCACTAGGCAGTGAACCAGTGGGGACTCTGGGTGGGGCCTCTGACCCTATATTTCCCTTCTGCACTGCCCTAGGAGAGATTCTCCATGAGGGCTCCACCACTGCAGTAAACTTCTGCTTGGACATCCAGGCATTTCTGTATATCCTCTGAAATCTAGGTGGAGTTTCCCAAACATCAATTCTTGACTTCTGTGCACCCACAGGCTCAACATCATGTGGAAGCTGCCAAGGTTTGAGGTTTGCACCCTCTGGAGCCACAGTCTGAGCTGTACCTTGGCCCCTTTTAGCCATAGCTGGAGCAGCTGCAATGCAGGGCAGAGTCCCTAGGCTGCACACACCAGGGGGACTCTGGGCCCAGCCCATAATACTATTCTTAACTCCTAGGCCTCTGGGCCTGTGATGGGAGGGGCTGCCACGAAGGTCTCTGACATGCCCTGAAGACATTTTCCCAATTGTCTTGCTGATTAACATTGAACTTCTTACTTATGAAATTTCCACAGCAGGCTTGAATTTCTCCCCAGAATTTTTTTTTTTTTTTTTTAATTTTCTATTGCATCATCAGGCTGCACATTTTCTAAACTTTTATTCTCTGCTTCCTCTTGAACAATTTTCCACTTAGAAATGTCTTCCACAAGATACACTAAATCATCCCTCTCAAGTTCAAAGTTCCACAGATCTCTAGGACAGGGGCAAAATGCTGCCAATCACTTTGTTTAGCAAGAGTGGCCTTTACTCCAGTTCCCAAAAATTCCTCATCTCTATCTGAAACCACCTCAGCCTAGACTTTATTGTGCTATTACTATCAGCATTTTTGTCAAAGTCATTCAACAAGTCTCTGGGAAGTTCTTAACTTTGCTACATCTTCCTGTCTTCTGAGCCCTCTAACACTCAATGAAGTTCCAAACTTTTTCACATTTTCCTGTCTTCTTCTGACCCCTCCAAACTGTCCTAACCTCTGCCTGTTACCCAGTTCCAAAGTTGCTTCCACATTTTCAGGTATCTTTATGGCAGCACCCCACTGCTACGACCAGTTTACTGTATTATTTTGTTCTCACACTGCTAATAAAGACATGTCCAAGACTGGATAATTTATAAGGAAAAGAGGTTTAATTGACTCACAGTTCCACATGGCCAGGGAGGGCTCACAGTCATGGTAGAAAGCAAGGGGGAACAAAGACACATCTTTATGGCAGCAGGCAAGAGAGTGTGTGCAGGGGAACTGCCATTTTGTAAAACCATCACATCTCACGAGACTTTTTCACTATCATGAGAAGAGCATGTGAAGGACCTGCCACCATGATTCAATTACCTCCCACTGGGTCCCTCCCATGACATGTGGGAATTATGGGAGCTACAATTCAAGATGAGATTTTTGAGATCTGGATGGGGATACAGTCAAGCCATATGAGACTGACTTTGAAAAAGATAGAGAATGTACTTGGAAGATTAATAAAGGTCCACATAATTAATGGAAATTGAAATTCTTGACTTGATAATGAATGAAAACTAAGATATCTCCATATTTTAACAAGCAGGGAATTCTATCAGTCTTTTATTACAATGCCCTTACCATAGATATGTAGGTTGTCTTCAGAGGTCTTTGGTGGCCTCCACTGAAAATCTGGAGTAGATATTTATTTTGTGGAACTGGAGCCTCTGCCACCATAACACCTCATGATTGTTGAAATCTCTATTTAATTATTTAGCTTCTCAGTGACTGCAACTTTATTCTTTGGTGTCTTGCCCCTGCAAGAATAGCTAAGAATGGGGCTCCAAATAGTGGCATATGTGAGGTTCACCTCAAAGTTTAAACCTTTACTCTGAGATATTTTCCTCAGTTCTGAGTGTGTTGATTGTTCTCTGATGGTTCAATCAGTTAATTTTATAGTTTGTATAGATTTCAAAGATGTTTTCATGAGAAATTAGAAAGTACTAATTAGTAGTATATTAGAAAGTACTCCATTACAGGCAGAAGGTGATGACCCTCCATTACTGGTGTTTTGTTTAGAGGTCTTTGAACGTTAAGTCAATAATTCAGACTTTCTAATTGGCCTACATGATGAATTATAGAATAATTTACCAACACAGTAGATATAGGAAGAAGAAAAGGTTGAAAGGGATTCACAGAGGGGACGTTGAGTAATAACTCCAGTTTAATATATTATGAATTCATATTAGAGGGAAAAATTGGTAAAATGTATAATGCTTCATAGATTTTATGCATGCTAAAGTTATTACTAGACATATATGACTGAGTCACTTGATTATAAACAAACGTGCCATGCTCATATAGCTGTTGGTTTGACTTCATCTTTCTAGTAGCAAGGTAAGTCACTCATGTAGGAAGCATATAATTTGAAGCAAACATAACGACATACTTTCTCTAAGTTAACACATCCAATGATGCTATGGTAATACTAAGGATTTTCATATAAATACGTGTATTTTAAACATTGTCAAGATGATGTGTCAAGTGTTCTAATTAGTTATCCTGAAATATTCAATTAAACGAAACAGGAAGTCAATTAATTTTCACAAAATTCTACCTAGAGTTAACTTGTAACCTCACAGTTCTTCTAGGATATATCTTGATATTCATTGGTTCAAGATATTGCAATATGTTAGATACTGAAAGAAAAACTACCATCTCTAGTGTCTTATATGTTTTATTTGTATTTATCAGTCTAAATTTGATAAAACTGACTTGGCAAGACTTCTTTACCATTGTCTGATCCATGACTTTGTCTTTTTTTCTCATCAAATAATACATTTTAAAATACATTGATGTCTTTAAAACTCAGGCTGCTTCCTCAGGCTACCCATAATCTTTCTAACCTAAGTGCTATTTTTTAGACTAGAACTTTAATAAAAATGAAATATCAAATATGGGAAGATTTTATATATTAAATTTGTCAATTGCTAAAGAAAGTTCACAGAGGCCTGAGGGGCAAAAACCTTTTCAAATGGATAACTGTTCCAAAGGTCATAAAATGTACCCAGAGCCTTTAAACTAATTAGATTGAAAAAGCTTGATTCAGCAAATGCAGTTTACTTACAACAAACGCCATTTGACCTCCACCAAGTTTAGAAATGATTTACATTATTTATGACAATACAATGATGCCTCTATAACTTTTCTTCAATGTAAGAAGGCAAACTAACTACCTGGAGATGATCTATGGTCTACCTCCTTATAATTATTAGCAAATGCATATAATTCATGAGTGCTTTAGAGTACAATATACTGACTTACCTTTTGCTATGGTTTGAATGTGTCCTTAAAAGTTCACATGTTGGAAGCTTAATCCCAATGTTGAAAGGTTGGACCTAATAATAAGTGATTAGGTCATGAAAGCTTTGCTTTCATTAATGGATTAATGTTATCACAAGAGTGAATTAATTAGAGCGAGGGTGAACTTGATGTAAAAGTGAGTTCCAGCCCTACTTGCTCTTTTGCTCTCTTGTGCTATTCTGCCCTTCTACCATGAAATGACACACTAAGAAGGCACTCACTAGATGTTGACACATTGATATCAGACCTTCCAGTCTTCAGAACTGTGAGAAATAATTTTTTATCTATCTAAATTACCTCGTATGTGGTATCCTGTTATAGCAGTATAAATAGACAAGACACCTTAACATTGCTTTTACATATGAAAATATTTTCCTTTAATTAATATCTATTGAGTGCAATGTCCAACCTTGGTGACAGACAACACTATTGTGAAAATCACAAATGAAGGGAATGAATTTGTTTTTCTAATTTAATTTATCTTATAACTTCGAACAAAAATCACATAGTGTATATCTATGCTACTAGTAACAGATGTTTAGTTAATCTGCTTGCTAATCATCAAAACCAATTTTTTGTCAGAAATTACATGGATCTCATTAATCTTGAATATGTAACTAGAAGTGGATTTTAAAATGCTAGTATGTAAAATTGAAGAGGGGTATATGAATGGAGAATCAATTTGTCTTAAATTATATACAGTTCAGCTAAGGTGTTTTATTTCTGTTTAAAGTCAAACACATTACATAAAACATAGAAAGTGCATCACATATTGGAAAAATACAAACCAAGTACAGTGACTGCCTGCCTCACAATGATTACCTCTTCTCTAAGAATGGCCAGAGAAGAGGCAGAGCAAGATGGCCAAATAGGAACAGCTCCAGTCTCCAACTCCCAGCACAAGCTACAGAGAAGACCGGTGATTTCTGCATTTTCAACTGAGGTACTGGGGTCATCTTACTAGGGAGTGCCGGACAATCGGTGCTGGTCAGCTGCTGCAGCCCGACCACCGAGAGCTGAAGCAGGGCGAGGCATCGCCTCACCTGGGAAGTGCAAGGGGGAAGGGAATCACTTTTCCTAGCTAGGGGAACTGAGACACACAACACCTGGAAAATAGGGTGACTCCAACCCCAATACTGCGCTTTAAGCAAACGGGCACACCAGGAGAATATATCTCACACCTGGCCGGGAGGGCTCCACACCCATGGAGCCTCCCTCATTGCTAACACAGCAGTCTGTGATCTAACCGCAAGGCAGAACCAAGGCTGGGGGAGGGGCACCCACCATTGCTGAGGCTTA
>NW_016810178.1:2570011-2571621 GCF_001698545.2 Rhinopithecus bieti
AAAAAAAAAAAAAAAAAAAAAAAAGAATGGCCAGAGAATTCAAGGGTGCCATCATGTCTACCCTAGTATCCATAAACGTTTGCTTGACCCAGACCAATTTGATTCACTATTCCTATGGAAATTTAAACTTCAATGAAGAATCAAATTGCCCTGGAGGTCACTGAACCTGAGTTGTTTGAACTCAAGAAGCAGCAGCCACTGAAACCTTACCTTTATAACACTAAAAGAACCCTAAGTCTTAGTTTTTAGCTGTTACCATGATTCTGTTAGTTATTCCAACATATTTCCAATTAATTATTTTCTTTTTCAAAACCTTATATGTAAGCAGTAGGAATTCAACTCTGAAACTGGTAGAATTTAGCCAGATGTTATCTCTTTTGCACACTCTCATACATGTATTTCTAATGCAGACAGACAGTATTGTATAATGATAAAAAACAGATATTTCTGTGATCCAGTCTTAGCTCCAAAATGTATTTAGCTATTCAGCCTGGGGCAAACCATGGTTTTTCTATATCTCCGTTTTCCCATTTTTAAAATAGAATAATGGCTCCATATATCCAATATAGTTGTCGGCATTAAATGAGCAAACACAAATAAAGTAGGAGATCTAAACCTAGCACATAGAAAACAATATTTAAGTGTCATCCATTACTATTTCATAGCTATTAAGTCATAGATAACTGCAATTTTAGAGAAAAGAGAACCCAGAGCTGGGGCAAATCCAAAAGCAAAGACAAAAGGGGCAGATTAAAGGTTAGGGTTCAGGAGGAAGTTATGCAATGAAATTTTTCCAATTAATTGCTTTCTATGGACAAACCTCATTTTAAAACCCATGTGCTTGTTTCCAAACATAGTGCCTCTTTTTAAAGAAATCACACTCAGAATGTAAAATCCAAAAATTGAATGCTTTTCTCATGCAGCTCTTTTATACCAAATGAGAACTAAACTGTGAACTATTGATATTATTTAGGTGGTTCCATGATTTATTTAAGTTTAATTTTCTTGAGGAAAATACAGTAGAAATATGTGTGACTGAAATAATTTATACTTTAGGATTATGGTATAATAAAACTATGTCAAATAATAGAAAAAATCCTTAGCTAAAATATTAATAAGAGTAAAAATACCCAATGACTCAAGAAACAAAACACCGTAGCTTGGTGTCTACAAAATGAATGCTTTATGAAAAGGAGTGATTTGAAAACTTTTTATAAAATTTGATTCAATGCAATAAAGATTCATAATAAAATATGTATTGTTTCGTTTTATGCTATGTGGCTAAAACTTAAGATAAAACACACCTCAGGCATAACTAACAAAAAATTTATTATCTTTCAGTGCTTTAAAAAAAGTATTATGATGGCTATGTTGGATAAGCATTCTGTGTAAGTTTCCACACTGCTGTAAAGAACTACCTGAAACTGGGTAATTTATGAAGAAAAGAGATTTAATTGACTCACAGCTCCACAGGCTTTACAGGAAGCATGACTTGGAGGCTTGAGGAAATTTACAATTATGGAGAGAAGCAAAGGGGAAGCAAGGATCTTCTTCACATGGTGGCAGGAGAGAAAGAGAGTGAAGCAGAAATGCCACACACGTTTTATTTA
>NW_016810178.1:2572507-2575810 GCF_001698545.2 Rhinopithecus bieti
GGCACTATTCACAATAGCAAAGACTTGGAATCAACCCAAATGTCCATCAGTGACAGACTGGATTAAGAAAATGTGGCACATATACACCATGGAATACTATGCAGCCATAAAAAAGGATGAGTTTGTGTCCTTTGTAGGGACATGGATGCTACACACTTTTTAAACCATCAGATCTCATGACAACTCACTAACTATCACAAGAACAGTGAAGGGAAATCCACCCCTGTTTTAATCACTGCCCCCCAGGCCCCTCCCCAATTTGACATGAGATTTGGGCAGGGACAAAATCCAAATAATACCATATACTAAAGTTAGTAAAATTAATTGTTTTGCCATAAAAGTAAAATGATAAAAATATATGTAAAAGTATGACTGGCATTTTTATATAATTTAAATTTATTAGAGAGACAGATGTGTACCAATAAACAAGTACTATGCAAAGTAACATGATTTAGAATGGAGCAAAGTAGAAGACGGAGTGTAAACAAGGAGAAAGAAGTTACTAAGTGCTCCTGTGAGACTAGGAAAACCACAAGAAAGTAACACTGGAGCTGAAGGGCACTATGTGCAAAGATATACAAACATAAGAAAACATTTCGTCTTTAAGGAACTAAAAATGGTATTATGTTTCTGAAGTTTAAAGCATCAAAGAAGATACCTAAAGGAAAAAACTACTGGACATATAGGCAGGGACCAAATCTATATTAGATATATTAAATCATTATTCAATTTTAAAGATGAGAAAATTGAGACATAGAAACACTATCTTGTCCAAGTTCGTACAGGTAAATTATAAAGGAATTATGCTGGGTCCAGGAGTAACATTATATCTTACAATAAAAATACATACATTGATGAATTTTGAAGAAGCTCTATGATACTTGGATAAAACATCCTTATTTGTAGGAACCAGGCTATAAGTCATTAGTATTTGTTAGGCCTTCAGTGAAATAATGAATGTTGATTAATTGCAGTAGAAATATTAAATTACAGAAACATATACTTAAAGTTACTCATGATGAGATATGAACCTTACTATTAATTGATCTGAAAACTACTATGAAGCACTTAAATTCATCAGGTTTGACAAAATGATTAGAGAAAAAAACAGCAACAAAGAAAATTAAATGTTTAATCAAAGCAAATGACTTTCTTTATACTTAGTACAATCAGAAAAATCCCTGGATTAGGAATAAAGAGGTCTTAATTCTAGACCTCTTACTATCTTTTATTATCTAACTATCTATTAACAGAACATGACTTAAAAACTAGTAAAAGCAAAATAGTACTGATTAATGCATTCTCTATTCTTCCGATGAAACATATGAGCATCCGATCTGAGTTTTAAGAAGCAGCAATAAAATTTAGGATGTTATATCTGTATTTATGTTATTAACATTAACCTTATATCACAACCATAAAATATATGGATTCAAAGGTTGTAATTTGTATTTTACTGTACAGACTATCTGTTTCCAAGTACTTGTCACTTAGTCTAAATGATGGGAATAGATAAGCATGTGTTCTCTGGATTTCCTGGCTAATGACAACTTAAAACCACTTCCACAGCAAATGGGTACATTCTTGGTTTTACTTTAGAAAGCATATAACTGGTGCATGATACAGAATTTAGGTTATTAACAAAAGCACAGTTCTCCTGATTAAACAGAAGACTACTATACAAATTATGACATAGTTTTGGCTAAAATAAAAAAGACCTAAATAACAGTGGCTTAAGTAAGATACATTAATATTTCTCTTTAAGTATAAGTAGTCCATCAATAATATGTTTACTCTGTGGTGGCAGGAATCTGATACCCTATCTTTTATTTGACTATGGAGTCTTGTCCTCTTTTTCATGGTTTGAGATCGTTCACTGCTACCATATAAGTATTCCAGCCAGTGAGGAGGCGATATCTCACACCTACTTAGTCATATCTTCTTTGCTACCACTTAATCACATGGCCATTCATAGCTGCAACAGAAATTTGTTAATCTAGTTTTTATTATGGGTAGTCATGTGTTAACTTAAAATCTACAGATATTATTCCAAAGAATAGTTGTCAGGAACATTCCATATCTGCCACTTCCCTGATAAAAATTTTCATGGAGAAAACAATGATAAATTTAGAATTGAGGCATTAATAATATGATGTAAAAAGGTTTTCAACTATTTGCAATTCACATTTATAAATCTTCTACAAATTTCTGTCACTCTTAAACGGACATTTAATAAGGGCATAAAAGATTTTACTAAGCATATTTAAATCTGTATAACTATTATTTGTAAATGAGGTTTTAAATAGCTATATTTATTTTACCAATCAAAACTCAATTTTCTTTTTTTTTTCTTTTCATACCCTGCAGATTACTAGGAAAATATCTTGTTGGCAAGATAAATAAATACACACATAAATAAATCAAATTTTACTACAGGAGTAGTTTAAAAACATAGTTTGATTGCTTTGTATGTGAAAAGTATGTTAATATGGATTCTCATGTTAAGGATTATGGATTCTTGTGTTACGGATTCTTGGCTCACCAAGGGTGAGGAAGCTTATTACACCAAGTTATGGGTTCCAAGTTTATTATATCTCTTTTATCTTCTTAATTATTTTTGTGTATTTATCTGCACATTTTCTACCTCCTTCCATGATCCTATATTCACCAAGCTTTTGTATTAATCTTATTCATCTCCTTTAAAAAGAAATGATGCCCCATAAACCAATCCATTCTATAATGTTAGTGAGTCATGATACTTCTTTTTGCCAGCTGCTTTTATTTTATATGATAATTGACAATAAAGGAAAATGCATGACCAGAACAAAAGAATCTAGAGCAACTATTTTTAAGAGACTGAGGTACTGAGTAGGAGAAATAATTTTCAAGCATTTCTGCCTTTTCAATGCTCCTCAATTCACAACCCATTAATAGATATCTATTCTCTTACATAAAGATGGTTTCATCTCAACATGAGACATAAGTTAACCACAGACATTTCTTTCATTGAATTAAATGGAATGCTTTGTAAAGAGCTGAAATCACTTTAATAATGGTATATCCAACAAATTAAACACATCAATATAATTAAAACATTGAATTCTCATTCTATCATTCGTCATTTTTTGCCATGTATATGTGGCTATAGAACTTACTAAGCTCTTTGTAGAAGAAATATTTAAACATTATAAATAATATACTTAAAATACTTTTTGAATCTGTATGGTTGAAGCTTAATTTTCAACTTAAATCAGGATGTATGATTATCTCCTTAAGTATGGGCTGCATATTTTCTTTTATTTT
>NW_016810178.1:2576487-2610541 GCF_001698545.2 Rhinopithecus bieti
AGTCCAAGTGATCTCATTGTTCAGTTCCCACCTATGAGTGAGAACATGCGGTGTTTGGTTTTCTGTTCTTGTGATAGTTTGCTAAGAATGATGGTTTCCAGCTGCATCCATGTCCCTACAAAGGATGCAAACTCATCCTTTTTTATGGCTGCATAGTATTCCATGGTGTATATGTGCCACATTTTCTTAATCCAGTCTGATTGAGAATTTTAGTAGGATAATTTTCTTCTTGTATTTTTTCAAAATAAGTCATACATCTTAATGGAGATGTAATTATTATTTTCTAAATAGCATTCTATTTCTAAATGCAATAAGAAAGTGATGTCATTCCATGCACAAATTGGGTTATTAGAATGTTTTGCATGAAGATATGGTAAATGATAAATTTTAATTTTAAAATAGATTTTAAGGTTAAAGTAAGATACTTCAACACTGTGTGTTTTGAATTGTATAACCTTCTATATAAAAGTTTAACTTTAGACAGTGAAGATCATATATATACAATGTGAAATAGAAAACTTTTAAACAAAATCTGAATTGTTTGATACAATTATATGAATTTGGTGTAAAATTTACTATTTCTGAACTAAATTGATAATTTTTAAAGCCTCAAGTATGTGAGGTGCACCAAATATCTTATTCCATATAACATTTATGTATATTGAAGTAATTGATTTCATATTGTCATGAGTCCAAAAATGTGTCAACCTGGTGAAAATATAAGCTTTAAAAAAGAGGCAACATAGAACAGTTGAGAGTGTAGACCCTGGAGCTATATACTGACCAGCTTGAAATTCTGGCTCTGTTGCTTATTGGCTGTGCAACCTGGGTTGACTTACTTAACCTCTCTGGAATTCTGTATATCCATTTTTAAATTACAATAATACGGTACTTAGGATTGTTGTGGAATTAAAAGTATTTGATTCAACATAGCACTTTTTCTCATGTGGAACAAAATGGTCATTTAATTCCTTAAGCACGTGGTTAGAATAGCCACTGTTATCTTTATGCCTTTCTGTTATTGCTGTTGGGTAGTTGTTTCTGGGGTAGATAATGAATGGAAACATTTTCTAAAGGCATGGCTTGTCTCTCATTTATCATGTCTATTCTCAAGCCACTAACTTAAGTTTATCAAAATATGTAATAACACGTGACAGAAATTATATTTTACCTAATAAATATCAGATGATCAGATATCCATTTAATCTTTATATTCTACTAGTTTTATATTATTTTAATCAATTATTTTTTATAATTTTAATTTTATACATTTTTATTATGAAAGCAAAGAACTATATTTTTTATAAATTATAAAGTAATGAGAAGGAAAATTGTAATGCTCTAATGCCATCACTTTCAGTATTTTCTTTTCTTTCTCTATATTATTTTTCTCTGCATATTTTACTTAGCCATAATTATAGTGCACGTAAAATTTTATATCCTGCTTTTCCTCCTTAACTTTGTAACATAAACTTCTTCTTACTAGTACATAGTCTTTATAAGCATTATCGTTTAACAGCTGCATAACACTTCTTATGAGTCTCATAACAATTAACCATTTCACAAACAAATTTGTTTTTTATTCCCTATGTCAGTAAATAACATGCTTAATGTCTAAACCAGAAGTTAAAATCTTGCCTGAATCTTTTTTCATCTACTTCCACCTTTCACAAATCTCATCAATTGTAAAACTGGATATTCTTATTTTCTCAATTTAAGGTGAATATAGATACCTTTCTCCAGCAACTCTGCTGCTATCTCAATTCAGGACATTATTTTCCCTAGTATGAATTATTGTACAATCTTTTAACTAACCTTCCTGCTGACTGTCTTTCCTGTTAGAAATCTACTATCTACTCTACAGTCAGGGTGATTCTTCTAAATGACAAGTTTAAGCAGTAGCTTTCATGCTTAAAATGCTTAGCCAGTATTCTCAGGGTAAAGTTCCAACTCTTTAATATTTCACATAGGCCTTCCCTGATTTGGAAGTCTGATAGCTGCACTAGCCTCATTTCATCATTCAACTTATTTTCCTCTGTCCTCTGTTCATAATGAAACTTTTGCATTTGTCAGTATGAGTCATTATTACCCTGGACATATGTACATACTATTTCCTTTACATGAATTACTTCCTTGCTTTCCATTCTACCCTTTACTTCTAACAACTGATAATCACTTAAAATTAATTTGAGATATTCACAATTAAAGCAAGCTCTTGATTACAGGCAAAGATGAAAGCTTCTTCTATGGACTTTCATTAAAACCTAGCTTACCTCTATGCTGACCTTTATCATACTCTATTGTCCTTGCCCTACTTATAAGTCTATTTTCCACAATCAACAAAGTAATCACAGGCTGGGACTAAATTTTGTCCACCTTTAACATAGAATTGCATCTTGAGTTTGGCAAAATTAATTAAAGATGGTTAAATAAACTAATGAGTATTATTTTACCTTTTTTTTTTACCATTACAAAACACACTTTTATAAACAACTTTATGGCAGCGGCTTCTTTTCTTTTCTTTTCTTTTCTTTTCTTTTCTTTTCTTTTCTTTTCTTTTCTTTTCTTTTCGTTCTTCTTCTTTCTTTTTCTTCTTCTTCTCCTTCTTCTCCCTCCTCTCCCTTTTCCTCTCCTTCTCCTTCTCATTCTCCTCCTCATTATTCTTCACATTTAAATGTTTTTTAATGCCATTTGGGTATGCTGACTCTGCACTCTGATATAAATTAATTAAGTAGATTTTGTATAGTTTTAAGCCTTTGAACATACTTCTAGATGTAAGCTTATTATTAATCTATTTAATTCAGTGGGATGGTCAAATACAGCTACTATCCAAGAGTTGGTTCCTGAGATTCATATGCACTCTTTAAATTAGTACTTTTCTTCTAGATTGGTTTTATCATTGAAAGTTCTTATTTCTAGAACCAAGAATACGTTCCCTCTGGTAATACTGTATGTGTTTCACTTTGTTCTGCCCCATGTCTTGGGAACAGGACATTGACTGATATTAATCATCAATATAAGAATTTGTAATTTGTCAGTAATTCTCTCTTTTACACAAGATACTTTTTCATATTTTTATTACATTCATCATTAAGATATAAAAGAGAAGACATACGGTATTGCTATGGTTAAAATAAGTGAAAATATCTAGAGATAAGTTTATCTGTAAAGTAGAGTAAAAAATACTCATTCATTTCTGTTGAATTGTAAAGTTGCCATAACAAATTGCCAAAAACTTGGTGGCTTAAAGAATAGAAATGTATTGTCTCACAGTTCTGAATGTTAAAAGTTGGAAGCTAAAGTGTATGCTGGGCTTCTCCCTCTCTCTAAATACTCTAGGGGACAGTCGGTTTCATGCCCTTCTCTTAGTGTCTGGTGTTGCTTGGTATTTTTTGGATTGTAGATTCACCACCACAATTTCTGCCTTCATTGTTATATGGCATTCTCTCCGTATTTCTCTGTTTCTGTGTCTCTTTCCTCTTTACACAAGGATGAAAGTTATATTAAATTAAGGGCCTATCATTCCCCATTGTTCCCTCTTCTAAACTGAATTACATCTGAAAAGATGTTATTTCCAAAATAGTTCATATTCTGAGGTTCCAGGAAGAACCCAAGTTTGGGGGAGACAATACTCAACCTCATACTGTTTGTTTGTTAGTTGTCATTATTACCACTAATGAAGGACTGTTATAAAGAGAGAAAAGAAAAAATAATAATAAAAGAGAGAAAAGAAAAAATAATGAAAAAAGAAACACTTTAAATGCAATTGGAAGGAAGAATATTTGAAATGGTTAGGGTTTAGCATATAGCCAATTCTCAATAAATACTTCTGAAATGGATTCCTAGAATATAAATAAATATTACTATAGGCAGCCTTATTTGTTTTGTTTAACTATAAACCCTCACTCACAATTGCTAAGGACCATTGGTCTGAAGTTGGGAAATCCCTGAAATTTTTATTAAATCAAAGTTGTCTATTGTTTAAAAATTATTTAATTACTAAATCCTATGTATAAAATATCACCAGTATATTTTACTAAAACCATCCTTTGACTTGATAAATATAAGAGTGGATCATAGATATCATGTAACCTCTGAGAAACAAAACCCAAAGTGTGTTAAATATTTTGTTTTCTTGGCATGGTAAGAAGGTTAATAAAATTCACATAATTACATATAAGTTATAAATTATCACACAAAGGGAAAAAATCTTTATATATACACATTGAGTGTATAGAAATGATCATTTGTTCCTTCAGAATATGCAAGAAACACTTTCATTCTTGAACAAAATTGTCCAAGAAACAACCAAAATTGGCATATTCCAAATTAAGGAGGTTCAATTGAACGTATTTGCAAAGTTCATTTCATCTTAACAGTCTCTAATAAGGAACTTTATTATTTATTTCCATAAAATGATAGAATGAAAGTTGAGAATTGTATGAGTTTTATTTTTTCATTGGAAAACATGTTTATGGTTTTCAGCAAACTATTTTATCTCTGATTCACACACACAAAAAGCTTCTAGAGTGCGTGAGAGTAGAGGTATATTCTACTAGGCATATTCACATGGGAATAAGATGCGTAGGTATGGGGAGCGAAAATATTGTATTGTGTAATATGTCACAACACAGATAGAAAGATGAGATAAGAATAAGCTGAAGATGGCTATAGAAATAATATAGAAAGAAAAAAAATTGGAATAGATGTTTAAGAAAGGAAGGAAGAGAAAGGAGAAGGAGGGAGACAGGAGAAGAGAAGGAGAAGGGCAGCATGAGAAAGGAAGGAGGAGGTAGGTGTGATGTGAAAGTGTGTTGAGGTAAGGAATGGTAGAAGTAAGAGAGGTGAAGAGGATAGAGATGGATAGGGAGATGGGTATTGAGGAGAGTGTGTTGTGAATGTGTGTGTGGTTGAAATCAAGATGAATTCCTATGTTAAAGGTGAAAATTTAGTAAGAATGTGATTAATTTGTTGATTGTGGGAATTGAATTTAAGTAGGGAAGATGAGGTATGATAAGGTAGACATAGCAGGTAGATAGGTTTTAATGAAAGTAATAGAAGAGATTTCATATTTGCACTGCTAATAAAGGGTTGATTTAATTGTGAATATCTAAATTAATTTTATGATTTATAAGTGTTAGAGTAAAGGTAGAATGGAAAGCAAGAAGATATGTAAAGGAATAGTATGTAATATGTAGGTATATGAATAATAATGAAATGAAAAGTTTCTTTGAAGGGAAGAGGAAAATAGTTGAATGATGGAAATGGGTAGTGAAGATAGAATTAAATCAGGGAGGGTATGTGAAATTATTAGAGTTGGAACTTTAAATGAGAATACTGGATAGATTTTAAGATGAAAGTATGTTAAACTGTCTTTAGAGAATAAAAACTGGAATGTAGAGTAGATAGTAGATTTTAAAGAAAGTAAGTAAGAAGGGAAGGTTAGTTAAGTTGTAGGAGTAAGATTGAGAATGGTGGGGAGGAAGATGTATTAGTCCATTGACATGCTACTATAGAGAACTGGCCAAGACTGGGTAATTTATAAAGAGTTTTAATTGACTCACAGTTCTGCAGGGCTGGGGAGGCCCCAAGAAACTTACAATCACGGTAGGAGGGGAAGCAAACAGGTACTTCTACACATGGCAGCAGCAAGGAGAAGAATGAGAGCTGAGCAAAGCAGGAAGCCCTTTACAAAACCATTAGATCTCATGAGAACTTACTGTCACGAGAATAGCATGGGGAAAACTGCCTGCGTGATTCAATTACCTCCTACCAGGTCCCTCCCAACGCATGTTGAGATTATGGGAACTACAATACAAGATGAGATTTCAGTGCAGACACAGACAAACCATATCAAAGGATAAGGACAGGAGAGGAAGGAAGGAAACAAAGAGAAAGTAAATAAAAGAGTTAAGAAAGAAAGAAGTAAATAAATAGTAACTTTGGAGCTTTTCTTAATCATGTTATGTGGTTGCTAACTTCCAGATGCATATATTTGTGCTTTGATATTTAACATTGTAGTGATTCAACAGAAAAGAGCCACCAAATGAAACAAGTTTACTTCTTTTCTAACTAGTATGATTAATAACTTTGTGCTTCTTAATTTAATCCAGATTTATGTAAAAATGATGCTTTCTAATTCCACCCTTTTCCATGAAGAAAATGAGTGTACAAGGGTCTAGTGCTTTTTTTAAAAAAATTAAGCTATTTAGGCAGGATGAAAAGTAATAGAAATGGCAGTATCCATCACAAAATACAGTAAATTACTTATTTAAATTATTATTGTAAATAAACCACAGGCTTCTAAGGAAATCGTCAAATGAGTTTTATTAGAGGATTACGAGACACTCTCAAAATTTGGTCACATCAAATAGTCATCAGGACAGCACTATTTTTAATCAATGATTTGAAAATCACAAGCCTTGAAGAACTCATAAAATATCATTGTAAAAATGTTGTTTACAAAACATGGATATTCTTTTTTAATAGGTTTGAAAAAATAGCCGGTTATTAGGCTCAGGGAAACATATTCAATGATTTCAAGCAATTGAGAATTGATTACATCTATATCATCCTTACCAAATAATTTTAAATGTTCTCCTGCATGTAGCTATGGGGTTGGCATTAATCTAAATCATTCGAATCATAAAAGTTAATGACATAGTACAGAGAAATTCAATATGAACATAAGTAAAGTGCAATGTATTATACATAAGTATGAAAGAGACAGAAATCAAATTGAAGTTTTTAAGAAGTTAGTATTAGTCAGTAAATTGGATACTCAATATTTATGTCATACTTGCCTCATTTCTGTGAATTTAGCAGTCCTCAATTCCCCAGAAAATATGACTTTCTTTATCTTAGTCCTACCTGGTTCTCTGAACAATAAAAACCACAGAGTGACTAATCAAAAATCATCATCTTCACACATGGGTTCCCGCTAGTGAATCACCTTAACAACAGGTGATCTCAGTATTAACCTCTGAGTCCATGCATTATTATTTCAGTTCTTTCTCCTAGTAGCCTGGCATGAAAATATGTGCTTTATGTTGACCACTGGTCACAGGAAATGTTGCCACTGCAGTGTTTTTTCATCCTGTGCTGAATCCCAGGACTATGGTATCACCTGGAGATGGGCTTCTGCTAAATATCTAGTGTCTAGATTGTATTTGGATACAAAAACTGTTTTCTATTCTCATCCTAGGCAAAGAAATATGCCTTTAGTTTGGCAAATGCAATTCCCAGGCACTGAGCAAGATTCCTAATCCAAACTGTGACACCGAGGCTCAGATGTTCTTAAATGACCAACTGTGATTTCTTAAACCAGCATCCTTGAATTTTTGCCTGAGTGTTTGCTTGAGAAAAATGATGAGGAGAAAGGGAAAAATTCAACCTAAAATTGGAGTGATTAGCAAAACAAGAATTATAACAAAGACCTGGAAAATTTCAGTGAATAATTAACCAGCCAATCCAAGGCAGATAATTCAAATTTGTTCTAATCTGAGTTAGTTTAATTACCCAAGAGATCAGACAGAACCGGAATATCCAGTAATATTGTTATAAGCATCATTTAGGAGTGTGACTTCCCTACTAAGATGCAAATTGGAATTCTAGAATATGCATTCGGTTCTGGGGACAGGATCGGTAAGGGGGCAGATTCCTTAGGATGTCAGAATAACAGTCCAGGGCAGGATCTAGTACCAACTCTAGTTGGATTCTTTCTCTAGAAAAAAATCAAGAACCAAAGCTTGAGCATAAGGTTATTCAACCACTTGCATTAACAAATGACATGTGAGTTTAAATCTTTCATGTTCATTAATAATAGAAGTAGCAATGTTCAGATTCACTAATGAAAAAAAAAATTATTCTGGTAAACATTAGATAAGACTCTCCCTGCCTTTGGATCTGAGAAGAGAAAATCCCCAAGATATTGGTCTTTTGGTCTAAAGCTCTACAATCTGATTCTTCCAAGACTTCAAGTACATAGGTGCCAAATGAATGTTAAATATTATAAATATTAATGCTATATGAGTATGGAAGAGGTAAAGAGCTTTGTTCAATGAAACTTTTTCCTGAAAAGGTAGAACTTGAGCTGAGATTTGTAGGATAAATAGGAAAAGTGTGGTGAAGTGATCAGGGTATTTTAGGAAAAAGGTATATGAGAACCAAAGGCCCAGAGGCAGGAGAAATTTGCCTATCATATCTAGAAGACTTAGAGCAGACAACTTGCTGTTGTGTCTATATTATGCTCATTTGTATTTTAGATAATAAAATCCTGAATGATAAGCATTAAATAGTACGTAATCTGGGAAATTTTAATGAAAGAGGTGGAATTTCAGAAGATCAAGTGATATTTTATTATATTTTACCAGTTTTTTTTCCTTTAAACACCCATCAAAATTCAGTGAAAATTGAGAATGTAACAACAACAGTAGAAAAGAGGCAAAATTGCATTTGTTTTGCTTGAATTATAAAGCACTTCAAATAATTTAATTCTTTATCTACTTTTTATTAATACTACTGTGAGAAGGCAGTATTCAGTAAATTCAAGTGGAAAACTAAAGAAGAGAAAAAACATCTATTGGTATGCTATACTTCTAGGGCATATAAAATGGTATTAGTGTCATATTTGGCCCCATTCTTTAATAGTTTAACCTAAAGATGAAGTCATTTTATTTTCTAAAACATAGAAACCTTCATAGAAGACTAACTTCAAAGTTAAACTATTCTGACTTCATTATATAGCCAAAAGCTTGAGGACATGGATGACACATAACTCTCATAACCTGTAAAGTATATTGCTCTCATAAAGATAAAGCTTTTGGCTAGTAGGTTGCATCTAGTACCATGCTCAAAGGTTACTATAGCAAACATGCATGAGCAGTCTTTCACAATTCTCAGATGATTGAAATAAGGGAAGAATTAAAGCATATGAAAGTTCTTTGGAGACTGCTCAGTTGTCAGTATTACTCCTTTGTCAGGTAGCCACTTAATATTTTTAATGCATCAATTTATTTCATCCATGGGGATGTGTTATAGCTACTGGAATTACTTTTCCTTTAATGATGTGTATTATAGAGCAGAGCTACTAAACTAATCTCCGGAAAATTGTAAATTGTTAATTGTTTTTTCTATTTATTCAGCTCACATAGAAAAAGGAGATCTGACTAAATATCTCAGATCTTTGTGTCTGAGATATCCTGCTGTTAGGAGAGAGAGGAACAAAGCACAGGCTGTCCAGAGAAGTTCCTCTCTAACTCAAGATGTTATTTTCACTAGCAGGGACAGGAAGAAGGTCCATTACAAGTTTAATAACAAATGGCAGATGTTAGAATCATGAAAAGAACATGGGTTCCTCCCAAGACTGAACCAGGAAGAAATTGAATCCCTGAATAGACTAATAATGAGTTCTGAAATTGGGCAGTAGTAAATAGCCTACCAACAACAACCAAAAAGCCCAGGACCAGAGAGATTTACAGCTGAATTCTACCAAAGGTACAGAAAGAAGCTGGTACCATTTCTTCTGAAACTATTCCAAATAATTGAAAAGGAGTGACTCCTCCCTAACTCATTTAATGAGGCTAGCATCATCCTATACCAAAACCTTGCAGAGATATAACAAAAAAAGAAAACTTCAGGCTAAAATCCCTGATGAAAATCAGTGCAAAAATCCTTAATAAAATACTGGCAAACTGAATCCAGCAGCAGATCGAAAAGCTTATCCACCACGATTCAGTTAGCTTCATCCTCAGGATGCAAGATTGGTTCAACATACACAAATCAACAAAAGTAATTCATCACATAAAAGAACTAAAGACAAAAAAATGCATGATTATCTCAATAGAAGCAGAAAAGGCCTTCGGTAAAATTCCACATCCCTTCCTTTAAAGCTCTCTATATACTAAGTGTTGAAGGAACATACCTCAAAACAATAAGAACCATATATGACAAACCCACAGCCAATATCATACTGAACGGGCATAAGCTGGAAGCACTCCCCTTACAAACCAGCACAAGACGACGATGCCCTCTCTCACCACTTCTGTTCAACATAGTATTGGAATTTCTGACCGGGGCAATCAGGCAAGAGAAAGAAATAAGGGGATTCAAATAGGAAGTCAAATTGTCTCTCTTTGCAGCTGACATTATCGTATATTTAAAAAGAAGAAGAAAAAAATAACTGTTTAACTGGTTAATTTTAATTAAAATGTAACACATATTTTGAGCAATATGCATCGTTTTGCTTAATAGTTTGAAACATGTAAGAAACCTTGAATTTTTTCATATTTCTAGGAACCTGGAAATGTTCATTGTTTCTAAAATGAGTTTGCATTCTTTTGTTCTTAATTTGCTTTAATTTTAATTTTAATTGAATTAAAGCAATACTGACATTTAAAAAAAGAAAAGAAAACCCCAAAACTCCTTAAGCTGATAAGCAACTTCAGCAATATCTCAGGCTATAAATCAATGTACAAAAATCACAAGCATTGCTTTACATCAACAATAGACAAGTAGAGAGCCAAATCATAAATGAACCCCCATTCACAATCACTACAAAGAAAACAAAATACCTAGGAATACAACTAACAAGGGAAATGAAGGATCTCTTCAAGGAAAACTACAAACCGCTATTCAAGGAAATTAGAGAGGAAAAAAACAAATAGAAAAACATTCCATGATCTTGGATAGGAAGAATCAGTATCATGAAAATGACCATATTGCCCAAAGTAATTTATAGATTCAATGCTATTTACATTAAATTTCCTTTGACATTTTAACAGAATTAGAAAAAAAAATATTTTAAAATTCATATGGAATTGAAAAAGAGCCGTTATAGCCAAGACAATACTAAGCAGAAAGAACAAAGCTGGAGGCATTACACTACCAGATTTCAAACTATACTAACAAGGCTACAGTAAGAAAAACAGCATGGTACTGGAACAAAAACAGACACATAGACCAATAGAACAGAAGAGAGAACTCATAAATAAGATCACACACCTATAACCATCTGACATTTGACAAACCTGACAAAACCAAGCAATGGAAAAAGGATCACCTATTTAAAAAATGGTGCTGGGAGAACTGGCTAGCCATATGCATATGATATATGTATACATTGAAATATACATTGAAACTGGACCTCTTCCTTACACCTTATGCAAAAATTAACACAGCGTGGAATAAAGACTTAAATGGAAAACCTGAAGTTACAAAACCCTAAAAGAAAACCTAGGCAATATCATTCAGGCCATATGCATTGGCAAATATTTCATGATGACAACATCAAAAGCAATTGCAACAAGAGCAAAAATTGACAAATGGGATCTAATTAAACTCAAGAGCTTCTGCACAGCAAAAGAAACTATCATCAGAGTGAACAACCAACAGAATGGGAGAACATTTTTGCCATCTATCCATCTGACAAAGGTCTAATATCCTGAGTTTACAGGGAGCGTAAATACATTTACAAGAAATAAAAAACAACCCTATTAAAAAGTGGGCAAAGGACATGATCAGACACTACTCAAAAGAAGACATTAACGCAGCCAACAATCATGAAATAAAGCTCAACATCATTGATCATTAGAGAAGTGTAAATCAAAATCACAATGAGTTGGCATCTCACACAGTTAGAATGGCTATTATTAAAACGTCAAGAAAAACCAGATACTGGTGAGGTTGTGGAGAAAATAATGTTTTACACTGTTGGTGTGAATTTAAATTAGTACAACCATTGTGGAAGACAGTGTGACAATTCCTTAAAAATCTAGAATCAGAAATACCATTTGACTCAGCTGAGTCATATACTGAGTATAGAACCAAAGGAATATAAATCATTCTATTATAAAGATACATGCACACATATATTCCTTGTGGCACTATTCACAATATGGAAGAAAGGGAATCAACCCAATTTCCCTTCAAGGATAGACTGAATAAAGAAAATTGTACATATACACCATGGAATACTATGCAGCCATAAAAGGAAATGAGACCATGCCTTTTGCAGTAATATTGATGGAGCTGGAAGTCATTATCCTCAGCAAGCTAACGCAGGGGCAGAAAACCAAACACTACATGTTCTCATTTATAAGTGGGGCTGAATGATGACACATAGCGGGGAAACACACACTGGGGCTGTCAGTGGGGCAGGGGTGGTGTGGAGGGAGGGAGAGCATCAGGAAGAATAGCTAATGAATGCTATGCTTAATACCTAGGTGATGGTTTGATCTGTGCAGCAAACCATCATGGCACACGTTTACCTAAGTAACAAACCTGAACATCCTGCACATGTATCCTGGAACTTAAAAGTTGAAGGAAATAAAAAGTAACAAGATCGTGTCCTTTTCAGGGACATGGTTGGAGCTGGAGGCAATTATCCTTAGCAAACTAACACAGGAACAGAAAACCAAAAACTGCATGTTGTCACTTATAAGTGGAAGCTAAATGATAAGACCCATAGTAGGGAACAACACACATTGGAGTCTTCTGGAGGGTGGAAGGTGGGAGGAGGAAGAGGATCAGGAAAAATAACTAATATCTTAATATCTGAGTGATGAAATGATCTATACAACAAACCCTCGTGACACAATTTTACCTATGTAACAAAACCTGCACATATACTCCTGTACTTAGCAGGTACAACAATTTAAAATTATTTAAATAATAAAAAAGAAAAGAACATGGGTTCTAATGTATAAATACCTGAGTTTGAGTTATGGATTCACAAACTGCTACATAACTGAACTCTGCACATCATTTGAAATGATCTTGACCTCAGTTTCCTACACTTTAGAATCACAATAATAATGCCAACCTAGTAGTAAAATTGTAAAGATTCTGTAAATGTATATGAAGTATGTAGCATAGTAAATGGGATACTATAATTTATACTTAATATTTTTGTTATAACAATGAATTTTCAAGGGGTATACATCTAGAGTCATCACTGTTTCAAATAAATGTTGGTAAAGTTCTAAGCTGGTTTATCCTGGGGAAGAAAATTTAGTGAAGAGTAAAACATGACGTTAGCCCTGTTAAAATCATCACATAGTAATAATTCCACAGTGTCTCCCTTGATAATGCTAAATCCATCTGAAAATTGTGTGTGAATCTGCAAATATATAAATATATTGTATAAATCTAAATGTGTACATGTATGTTTATATATGTATATTGATGCGTATATGAGCATGGTATGCATAGATGTGTAATTTTGTATACATGTATATGTGTGTGCAGATAGATATATCTGTGTATATGTTCATGTACATCCACACAACCACATACACACCCAAGAGGATATTAAAAAAGAAAAGAAAAAAAAAAAAAAAATTACGAAGAGCTCTCCAAGGTGCTGAACACCGATTGCCTAGATCCTTGCCATTTTTCCGTGTTGCCACATGATGCCTACATAAGTGGCAGAGAAGTGATATTAGCATTGTTCCACAGAGAAACTTCACTGTCACTATATCTCATCCACAGATATCATACCAAGATGGCAGATAAATAGACTATAAACTTCTTTTTTTTTTTTTTTTTTTTTTTTGGCAGAATCTTGCTCTGTCGCCCAGGCTGGAGTGCAGTGGCGCGATCTCAGCTCACTGAAAGCTCCGCTTCCCAGGTTCACGCCATTCTCCTGCCTCAGCCTCCCGAGTAACTGGGACTAAAGGTGCCCGCCACCACGCCTGGCTAATTTTTTTGTATTTTTTAGTAGAGATGAGGTTTCACCGTCTTAGCCACGATGGTCTCGATCTCCTGACCTCGTGATCCACCCACCTCAGCCTCCCAAAGTGCTGGGATTACAGGCGTGAGCCACTGCACCCGGCCCGACTATAAACTTCTTGAAGGATTGTCCAAAGTCTTTTGTAATAAGTAAACATGAAAATGCTTCTATCACAATAGCTACATTTGAAAAAGTAATGATATAAAGAAGAATACAGCTTTGACTTCAGGATAATAGGAAGTTGAAGAGGTTACAATGCGGGTGGAAGGGATAGAACAGGTGTATTGTGTTCTGATTACCAGCTGATATGGTTAGGCTGTGTCCCCATCCAAATCTCCTCTTGAATTGTAGCTCCCATAATTCCCACGTTGTGGGAGGGACCCGGTGGGAGATAATTGAATCATGGGGCAGTTTCCCCATACTGTTCTCATGGTAGTGAATAAGTCTCATAAGATCTGATGGTTTCATAAGGGGAAACACCTTTTTCTTGGCTCTCACTCCCTCTTTGCCTGACGCCATGCGGGATGTACCTTTCACCTTCCACCATGATTGTGAGGTCTCCCCAGTCACGTGGAACTGTAAGTCTATTGAACCTCTTTTTCTTTGTAAATTACCCAGTCTCAGATACGTCTTTATCAGTAGTGTGAAAGTGGACTAATAAACCAATGCGTCTGAGTCTGATAAAGCAGAGCACACTCATATGCAACAAGTTATATGAAGCAAATGTGTTACTTACAGGCAGCAAGAAACACAAGCCTCCTATGATCCATTGTGAGTCACTCTTTCATGGCTCAGAAAGCTGCCCCAGGGTGAATGGGGTCTGATTCATCTACATCACAGCCGAGGGACCCCTACAAGAGGCTCAGGGTCGTATATCACAGGAACACCATGAATCACTGGAAAAGGCTTCAAAGATAGCTCGCTTTTAGGAGGGAGAGAATCAAAGTCCAGCCTGTCCAGAGAAGTTCCTCCCTAACTCAAGATGTTATTTTCCCTAACAGGGACAGGAACAAGGTCCAGGCTGTTTCAGGCAGTTTCTCTCTATCTTCGGACATTGCATTCCCATATATTCTGCAGTTATTCTTGAGAACTACAAGTCAAAAAGGGGACATAACTACAAGCAAAACATGGGGGAGAACACGGCTACCTGGAGAACTGTTTTGTGGGGGGACAGATCATTAAACTATCTAGTTAGCATAATGTTTAAAAACTGATTAAACAATGAGATGTTTCAAGATAACAAAGGGCTCACATTCTGATAATTTCCTTCACTCGCAGACATTTTTGCTTGCCTTTAACTATTGAGGATGATAAAGATCATTTATATTAGTTAGCATGAGAAAAAAAATGGCTGTCATTTCCAATTCTACACTACTTTTCATGAGTTCAGAAAAGCTATCTTTAGCTGATGTTTCACCATTGGCCTTGGCTTTGAGATTCCAAAATAGGATCTTTTGTGGAATTAATGGTTACTTATTCAAGAAACCACTGGATATCATTCACCAAGAGAGAGGATTCTTTTCCCCTTTTATATTTATTTCATTAATTAAAACTTACTGAGCCACTGAGTGACCTTTTTTCCTTCATGTCATCAGGTAAAAATGAGTTTAAATTCATCTCATCATGAGAAAGAGATCTAGAGGGGCCGGGCACTGTGGCTCACGCCTGTAATCCCAGCAATTTGGGAGACCAAGGCAGGCGGATCACAAGGTCAGGAGTTCGAGACCAGCCTCACCAATATAGTGAAATTCCATCTCTACTAAAAACTATAAAAATTAACAGGGTGTGGTGGCACATCCCTGTCATCCCAGCCACTCGAGAGGCTGAGACAGGAGAATCGTCTGAACCCAGGAGGTGGAGGTTGCAGTGAGCCAAGATCGCACTATTGCACTCCAGCCTGGGTGACAGAGTGAGACTCCACCTCAAAAAAAAAAAAAAAAAAAAAAAAAAAAAAAAAAAAAAAAAAAAAGAAAAAAAATAGATCTAGAAATAAACGCAAAATTAGTTTATGCCACTATAGTCTAGAATAGCAAATTAATTCAAACATCTTTATAAATTAAACATTATAATAATGTTGTTAATGAAAATACAAATCTTTAATTTAAAACACCATCTGATTACAACATGAGAATATCTGCAATAGAGTATTCTGTGTATGCCAAGTCCTTATCAAATACTTGACACTCAGTGGCACCAGAATTAGGACGCCATTTACGTGCTATTTTCCTACTACCTAATACATTTGCTTTACATGATTCGACTATAATTTAAAACAGTAAACCTTAACTGCAATTTATCTTAGTTTTATTTTCCCTCATTTTTAGTTTTATTCTTATAAGAGATATTATTAGTAAATAGTTCTAGTATGTTTCTTAAGTCTTGGAAGTCAATTTAAATGGGATACCCTGAAGGAGGTCAAAGAAGGTCTGCACATTTCTATTAGACAACAGAGGCTTTGGGATTTCCTTGAAACTCGCATCATATGCTTATTCTCTCTTCCTAAAGCCATGGGAGAAAGGCTTTAAAGTAGTACTGTAAATGGGCAGTTAGTCTACGTTAACTATTCAGAATAGTCTATAAAATGCATCATTCCTGATGCAGTTAAACTGCACTTATTTCCTGAAAGAATGCAAGAGGTCAAATTCATTATTTTTTTAAAAAAGAATCTAAAATAAAAGCTCTATTATTCAAAAGTCACTGCTCTAGTTATTCACGGCATGGTTCTGACTGCTGCCAGCTCTCACACATGACGCAGAGTTGGAATAGTCACCTCTATCACATGATCAGAAAAATGTGCTCCATGGTATTGCAGAATTGCCAAATAGTAGCTGACAACGTCCACTGCAATGTTAGAGTAGAACAGTTTCCAAATAATTTTAAAAGCACCTTTCATTGACTCATAGGGGATTTTTCCACCATCTGGGAAGAGCATTCTGGAAGCCAGAATACATTTTTAGAAATAGTTTAAATAGACAAGAAATGTCAAGAAAGATTCCATCTTGAAGCAATAATACTAGGTTACATCATCATATACTCCTCTAAGAAATGTCTGATTATTTTCAAAGGGAACTGCCCTCTGTATGCCAAGACACAAGATCCAGCATACCACATTCCTGAGAGAAGTAACCCTAAGTATAGGGATGGCACAGGCCCCCTCAGCATCCTTACTATATTAGTATATGAAGCCCAATGCTAATGGTAATCAATTACAGAAGTTATAAAAGCATTCCTATTTCTGTTTTGAATGTCTTAACATGTAATAGCTTATTTTAAACCTGAGAGAAACAAGAAATGGGGAAAGGATTCCCTATTTAATAAATGGTGCTGGGAAAATTGGCTAGCCATAAGTAGAAAGCTGAAACTGGATCCTTTCCTTACCCCTTATACGAAGATTAATTCAAGATGGATTAGAGACTTAAATGTTAGACCTAATACCATAAAACCCTAGAAGAAAATCTAGGTAGTACCATTCAGGACATAGGCATGGGCAAGGACTTCATGTCGAAAACACCAAAAGCAACGGCAGCAAAAGCCAAAATTGACAAATGGGATCTCATTAAACTAAAGAGCTAACTTGTAACTGTTACAAGCTGTGCATAAGGAAGGAAGGAACAGAAAGAGAGAAGTATGAAAAAAAAAATTCTTGGCCACTACAAAGAAATTCTGTGCACATCTGGTTTAAGCCAATGCAAAGACAAATTCAATATATTTCATAAGATAAAAAGTCTAAATGGAAAAAATGGTCACTCAAAAAATTAGACATCTAGATGATACTAATACATAGATATGACAATGATAAAAATAGAATTTGGTACATTCTATGTCCTAAATCCTGAAGTAGGTGACTATTACATGCGCAGTATCCCATTTCATTTATAGGAACAACTGTGTAACTTAGGTACTATTATTATAACCATTTTCCAGATAAAGAAACTGAAATGGAAGAACATGAAGAAATTTTGCAAAGATTACATGGCTAGTTGGTGGCACATTTAAGATTTAAAACCCAGGCCACTTAACACAAAAATGCTGTTCTAAATAATAGTACGCTGGCAGTCCATATCATTTTCTGTATTACTTGTGACATTTTTATTTGCTCAAGATTTAAAATATGCCATTAGAAATGCTAAAATAACCTTCAAAGTGATGACCTCACTATTCTTCCACATAATAATCATTCTTGTGTTTTTCACTAATATACCAGAGCATCCCTTGCTTTATTGTCTAGCCACATATATGTGTGTGTATCATATAAATATATAAAGTATATATATATTTGTATATATGTATACATGTATATGTGTATGTATCATATAAATATATCATTCATACACACACACACACACACACACACACACACTTGTAAGTATAGTGTAAATATCCAAGAAATAGAAGTAATATTCAGGAGCTCCATTTTATCTATTTTTCTCTTAAGCTAAATATTTCCTCTCTTAAGCTAAATAGGGTTTCAACCTTCCAAAAAGCTTCCAAAATATTGATCTTTATTTTCCTAACACAATCTAAGATTATTAAGCCATTTCACAAATTTAGGAATTCAAACTTAGAACAGAAAAGTGATGTACTCAATATCACATACTAACAGAAAAAAAGTAGGTTTTCAGCCCAAGATTTCTTACCTTGGAGTTCTTTCCAATATCTAATTTTTAAAATAATTTATACTTCTTTATAGAGAGTAGACATTCATAAATTTGGTTAATGAGGTCACTGTTATTAAAAAGAAAGACATCTTTGTTTCTGAGAGCTCTCTAAATGACCCATTGGCACAGTATTTCTCTACAAATATAGGGCTATGCTTAATTTCCTTATGATATTGAAATTGAGGCTTGAAAACCACCACTTACTGTTTTGCTTGGGGAAAATAAAAGCACAAAGTCTATAAGCAGAAAAAAAGAACACTGACTTTATGGTTTTATTACTGGCCTTAAGACACAAATCTAAATAAAAATTTTGTGTGGGATCTGGCTAGTGCTTTACACCTCTCTCTAAAAAGAAAATTCAAAGCATGCTTACCATTTGTATGCAGGAAAATTAACACAGAAATTTCCACATTTTAATTCAACAAGTTAGTAGTACAGTGCATCACAAACCATATTACTGCAACACTCTCTAAAGTATGGTCATTCACAAATTGTCTGTGTGGTTCAAAATATCACACAGTGCTGAGCTTTCTTATCTATTTGCATATATTAGTGCTTTATACCTGCAATAAGGTTGTAGTGGGGATCTAGGGTCTCCTTAATTCCCATTATATTTTTCAGCAGTCAAACTTAGGCCAAACTATATAGAACTGTTTGTAGCTAAGCAACAGCTTCTAATTTGCTGCACAGATTGAATATTGCAGAGTAAGTGGGACTTCGAAGCCATCCTCCAGGGATGAGTAAAGCAGCAGTTCACGTGCTCCTCCATTTGAACCAGTGACCTGAGAACCTTAGGTTCTACTTTGGGATCAGACAAGACTTTGTGAAGATTGCAAAACTCTCCTCGTTTTTTTTTTTTTCTATCTATAATTCTGTAGAAGAGAAACTGAGACTGTAGTGTCAAAAAGTGCTTCAAAAGTATATTTATAGCCTACATCTGAGTACACTGAACAACTTCAAAGGAAAACTAACACCGTTTATATTTTAAGAGCAGAAGCTTGTTTAACAGAATTAGCTCAATGAATGCAGAAAAATCTTGTCCTCTCCCCTTTAGCAAGACTTGAAACATATTGTTTCCCTTTAATTTACATTTTCTATAACATAATAATCAGTCTTTTGTCATAATCTGTAAGCACCATTCATATTCTAGTAATCATTTTCATTTTTTGTTTCCTTGACTTTTTTTTTTCCTAGAATTATAACTGCATCACCTTTTGCCATTGATGAAAGGGTTGAAACGTATCTTTAAAAAATTTTTTTTCCAAAATCTGTTTAACCTGATAGTGCATTATTATGATAATGATTTAAAGTTTATATCTGAATATCCCCAAATAGAGAGATTCATCTAATAATATTTTATGCAATTACCCCAACTTTATCTGACCATAAGGGTCAACAGGTCATCACAGATGGCCATTACAAAGATAGGCAAGACACATGTCATTCTTTTGGGCTGCCCATTTGATGTTTCCCCTTATAATGTTTGCAAAAACTCCCACCTTATGAGTGTTCTTACAAATGAAGAATCTGAAAATGCCAGAAATTCATGTCCAAAGCTTCCATGCATAGTTAGCAAGCATATGACCTAGACTCACCAATAAAATGTACTCACCGAAACTTCAAAGGAGGGAATAGTGAAACAAATGAGTAGTGGATTACCTGGAGGTAATGATATTATCCAGGAGCTGAGTTAGTGATGTTGATGGTGCAGGCTTCCTTACTAATATGTGGTCATGGCATCAGGATGATTACCTAATACCATTTCTGAGATGTAATATGGAATCTATCTGTTAGAGTTTCCCCATCTTCAGTCTGTTTCAATCTTTCCTGTTGATTTTATGAGCATCAAAATTTTCTTAATAAAATAGGAGCCTTGTCTTTATTTTGAATCCATTTAATAAGCTTTGATTTCTAGGGATATAAAACACCACAAATGAAATGTAAATGTTGCAAACTGCTATCCAATATTACACTTCAAATACATAAACATTGAGCATTTAAGAAGAAAAAAAAACCAAATCCTAAAATTACAGACATTAGATATCATGTATAATACATGTATTAGTTTGTTTTCATGCAGCTGATGAAGACATACCTGAGACTGGGTAATTTATAAAGAAAAAAGACGTTTAAGGAACTCACAGCTCCACGTGGCTGGGGAGGCCTCTCAGTCACGGTGGAAGGTACATCTTACATGGCAGCAGACAAGAAGGAATGAGAGTCAAGCAAAAGGCGTGTTCCCTTATAAAACCATCAGACCTTGTGAGACTTATTCAATACCACGAGAACAGTATGGAAGAAATTGCCTCCATGATTCAATTATCTCACACCAGGTCCCTCCCACAATACATGGGAATTATGGGAGCTACAATTCAAGATGAGATTTGGGAGGGAACACAACCAAACCATATCAATACTTAAAAGAGGAAACATCATTATCTCAGTGTAAATGAATCTCTAAGAAGCCTAAATCAAAAGTTAACCACGAAGTATCCCACGACACTCTTTTTCTTAACTCAAAGGTGTTCAAGGACAATGGTATATGCCTAAGTCAGATTTGACTTTATAACTCCCCCAGTTTCTGATTGAATACTCCATTTTTATTTATTTTTTTTTTTTTAGAACTGGGGTCTTGCTTTGTGGTCCAGGCTGGAGTACAGTGGCATGGCAATCATAGTTCACTGCCACCACAAATTCCTGGGCACAAAGGAACCTCCCACCTCAGTCTCCCAAGTACCTGGGGCTACAGGGGTGTGACACTGTCCCTCGCTAGTTTTTTTAAACTTCATATAAATATGAGATCTCACTATCTTTCCCAGGCTGGTCTCAAACTCCTGGGCTCAAGTGATCCTCCCACTTTGGCCTCCCAAAGTGCTGAGATTATAGGTGTGAGCCACTTCACCAAGCCTTAATACTCTATTTTTAAGAGGCTATCAACATCTGCATTTTGAAAATCAAGATAAAACCAAAGTATGAAAACACTAAAGAGATTTATTTGCTGTGGGTCAAAAGTTCTAGATAATCCATTTAGCATACTGATCACTGACCTTTGTAAAGAAAAATAAATCTGCAATGTGATGATGATATCTGGTAAAGGCACAACTAGAAATAAATAATCAGTAATGTACAAATTTAAAAAGTATCATTTCTTTCTTTCAAAAAATATTCCAGCTTATTTGAGGATTAGTCTACTTCTTTCTAGACAATTTTATATCATGTTGAAGCCAAATTTATGCTATATAAAATGTTTTCAACAGATGTTTTCCATCTACTACTCTCAGACTATATCCACCCAAGATGAGACATCTGAATTTAAAATTTAAAAATTAACACTTTAGGTAATTCCAAATTCACAAATATGTAGAATTATGTTAATACAATATTTGAGGAAAATTAGTCTTGAAGGAACTTACTTAAAGCTCATGTTAGAACAGATCCCGCAGACGGGAAAACCAGGGGTTTCAGTGGTGATCATTGCAAATCAGCAAGAAGTTTCATCTTTTCTAACTGCTTTAGATAATGTTTCTATATTTGCAACAGGGTACTTGAGAGAATTCTAGGAAACACTGTTATCTTGCATGCCCCTGAACAGATACTCATGGAAGTGGAGAGGTATGGACTCTCATCTCATCAGCTGAATTATCAGTAAATATCAATGACTATTTTTAGTATAAAAAACAATTTTGAAGCCATAAAAACTTGAAATCTGGGCAAGAAAGGAGTAAAGAAAGAAAGGGGTCATAGGTTTAGAAGGCGAATGAAATAAGCAATCAGTACTTTCCTGGCCACCTCTAGTTCCAAAGTTTCCAATCACAAGAGATAAATATGTATTTAACTCTAGAAAGTTATAAAGAAAAAGATGAACTTATATTTAGAATTTTGGATAAGATGTTTAAACACAAAAGTAAGCCCCTGCTTTGTATTGCCTCTGCAAATTAAATGATTTAGAAATACTAAAATTTCCTTATGTAATTCATGTAAATAATCATTGAGATAATATTATCTTGTGAAAAAATAATCAAATATCTTGCTAATTGTTCTCATAAGAGTTAACATCTTTTGCTAAATCCTATTACTCTTGGAAAACAAGGAAAAACAGTTTGAAATACTATTCTCTTAATCTTACCTACTAAGAAACGTACGTATATCACATCCACAGAGATCTTTCATAGGTTGTTTTGGGTAATTATATTTACTAAATATTTATGTTAAGAGTTATCTGTTTGAACTTAGTTGAGACCAGTTCTTAAATGAAACACTTAAATTACAAGGCATGATGTAATTACCTCTCTTTCAATGAGGAAATGCATCTTGCGTATTGCTGGGGACTCTCAGAGTCTTGCACCGAAAAGATTCATATATATGTATTGTTGCCAATTGATTTCAAGACTAGCACACTGACAGCTTACAAAATCTTTTACAAATATAACTGTTTTTCTATGGGAAAAATGTGTTCCTCTTTTATAGCTATGATTCAATAATAAGGGTTATATAGTCTGCCACATCAAGCCTCTTCTGGATCACAAAGGCTCCGGTTATTCCCTTTAAACAAAATGTTTCATAGATGAACACTGCTCTCCTGTGATCAAAGAAAGGAACTGCTTTCATCATAAACTGGATAAGCACTGTCTTTTGATTGTCAGTGTTTCACCTCCTGTTTTCCTGTGATGATTAGCAGGATTTTCTTCAATATATTATGTCCATTATTGCTCAGAGGAAGTCTTCCTCTTTCTTTTCCAAAGTGAACCTATTACTATAGTAATTATTCTACTCCCATAATTATAATTAAAATTCTAGTTCATATTTACCCTTGTTAGAGCCATAGTAGAAGAGTTTGTAAGGATAAAAAGCCTTTCAAGAACTGATCGTATAAATGTTGGCAAATCAAAAGATAATTTATTTGCAAAATTTTCTCATATAAACCAATGTGCTCATATAAAATTAGAGCCTTGAATTCCAGTTTGTTTTGTCCTGTCTTTTATCAAAAAGAAAGAAAGCTTAATGTCATATCTTAAAGAAATAAGCTTCTATGGATATTTGCCATTTTCAATGCCCACTACACTTTGCAAAGCAATAGCATTTATTCTCTAACAGATTTTATTTTTATTAAGAAATAGAGGTTTAGGCTTCCACCAATGGTGTTCTATATTCATAAGAAGAGCTTCCTGAGGTTTCTGTAAAACCACCATAATTTCCACAGACACTTTTATCTAACAGTTGATGTCATTTTGGTGAGAGAAGGAGGGCAGCTAGGAAACTTGTTCCCTGTGAGCACTGATCCATAACACACTGCAAACAAGTCTGTCAGCGCAGCCTTCTGTGGGGAGAGTAAGCCCAATTGCTACATAATCAGGCTCTGCCACCTAGATTAATGCCTTACAGAAAAGGCTAAAATGTGTGCCTCTCTTAAAGTGGTAGACACATATCTGTCACAAAACACAGTGCAGGGTTTCTGAGAAATTCTTCTATTATATCCAAATTGATATAAAGCTAATTACCAGAATATATTTCTATTATATATTAAATTATATATATATAAACACACACATACATACATACACACACACACACATGCATGTATGTATGTGTATTCCTGATGCAGCTGGGCACAATTGCAGCTGGCAGATATTAGAACGACCACCTGCCACACACCTGCTAAAGCCACTGCTGATAGTGCTAACAGCAGTGAAACAAGGGATCAATTTCCCAGAGAGAGTAAGTCAGAGCCTTGGGGAAAAGCAATTCATGGAGGTACTCATGAATTCAATTACTCATTGAAACACTTTGCTACTTGAGATTTTTAGGAAGACCCACGGAATGGATTGTCTAGATTACTGAACAAGAAACTCTGAGGCAGTGAAGCCTCAAGCATTAGCAGTGATGGCAGAGTCAAAGATGAGGATACTAGGAGAAGTGGAGGTGTTGCAACCCATAAAGTACATCATTTTCTCACAATAGTAATTATTTCTTCAAGTAGTGAAAACAAAACAAATCAAAAGAAAATCTGGATTATTTTTCAGCAAAGAGATATTGATGTAACCAATCCTGGATATGATAGATAACTGTACCTTCTCTACACGTTGGGAGTTGAAAATCCATACCCTCATCCCAATATATACATACTCCAAGCTTCCCTGGATTAAAATTTGACATGTATGATAAAAAGTCAATATTAACAATTTAAATGTCAGGCTGAGATGTCTGGTTCAGGAGTGAGAACATGATCAAGATTTAGCCAAAACCATTCTTCCCAAAAACTTGGAACTGAAACTGATAAGAGATAAAAGAGTGAAAGAAACTGAGTTACTTGTTTGCTGTGGATTTCCTATGTTAAATTTATATCAAGCAAATATTGTTACCTGCTTAAAACATGAAAGTAGAGAATATTTGGTAAAACAAGAAAGCTACATAAAACAGCAGTCTAGTTTTTCATAAGAAGTTTTCAAATCCAATGCTTTATATTAAAGTCAAAGGTGAAACGAAAATACTGTGCATTTTATCTTGTTTGATTTTGGAGCAGGATTCTGGAAACACTCAACTCAAAAATTCAGATAAACAATAAAGAGTAATGGGTTGTAATTAACTTAACAGGATAATCACCTGTCTATAACACATTCCCTTGCTTCAAGTGCCCTTGTAAGCAAATTACTTTGTGATTCTCTGTGTTACAGAAATCTACTTTTAATTTGTAACCTTATTCCAGAAGGGAATAAGATCAGAACAAGTACTTATACAGAGACAGCCGAGTGTGTTTATTCAGAAATGAGGCCCTCTTTCTGTACATCCATACAGCTCAACAAATATTTGTAGAATGGGACAGACACCAGGGAAAGGACTGAGAACACAGAAGTCGAAAGCCATGCTCTCTGGAAAGGAGTTGCTCAGACAAGATACTGGAGAGGCAAATCAGTAAACGAGTGGTCTGACAGTCTCCAATACTCTATCAAAATGAACAAAATGGAATAGAACCACAGAGATGGGAGTGATTAGTTTTGTGAGGAAGGATGCCTAGAATGCCCCCAAAGGTACATTCAAGTTGGTGCATGAGGTACGAGCCAAACCCGTAAAACATGAACACTTAGTCCCTTTGTTAAGAAAAAAATGCTTCTTAACATGTACAAAGCAAAAATGAAAAGAAAAGAAAAGAAGTCATGATTTTTCTTATAGTTTTCTTTAGAAACAGTGTTTTCATTTCACCTTTGACTTTAGTTTCCTTTAGGACACTATTAGAAAAATAATCAGAAGTCCATATAAAACATTCATGCCATACCTTGTCTAATGGTTGCTGCAAGGCTAAACTCTAAATCTCTTGATTTTCATTGCTTAACCCTTTTCCATCATGGCAGGAAAAGGAGGTTAGAAAGGCAGGAAGGGGTACAAATCAAAATCCTGAAAACACAATTCCAGACTGCATAATCCTGAATGTTGAAATCCTAAAACATCAAAATCTCAAAAATATAATTGTGGAAATTTTATTTTAATTATTTAGAAGATATTTATTTAAATGTTTAGAAGGGATTTATTTGAGAAGCATATAAAACAGGATAGAACAATTTATAGGCCACTTTATACAATAAATAGGCAATGACATGCATTATTTTGCAAGCATAAACACTCAGGACTACTAACGCCGGTTGCAGAAGTATAATAGTTAAAAGCAGATAAGCCATATTCATAAAGAAATAGGTCAAACGGGAAATGTATAAATTCATATCACCATGGTTAGTAATCGTGTGTGTCCAGCTTTATAACTACTCTCATCTGAAGAGCTGTAATGAAAAACCTGTCTTTCGATGAGATCCACCAAAAACTTCTGTGGGTCACCACTTTATATGCAATCATCCAAATTTCCAAGATCTCAAAAAAGTATCTTTCACAAATGAAGATGTTAAAAAAGATATCTCTTGATTTATTGAGGAAGTCTCAATGTTTTACATATATACACAATGCTTATAAAGTAAATGTTGTGATAATGCCCTTTCAAGGAGTCAAATTTGCAAAGAAATGCATTAAATGAATTAGAACTCTCAAAAAGTCTCTACACAAGTTATAGGCCAATACTGGAAATGATGTTGACATGAAAAGTATGGCATAGTGAATTGTTAAAAAAAAAAAAAAAAATTGAAAATTTAAAATTATAAAAAAAAAAGAGAAAAAACTAAAAAGAAACTATAAGAAAATTTGACATATGAAAAAATTAGCCAGGTGTGGTGGTGGCACAAATAGATTATGGGCAATTTCATGGAAATAGTCGATATGACCTGACCAACGTACGTGATCATTAACTATATTTTGAAGTCTTGCATCATAATAAATCCTTATTTTTATTTTTTTGGACATGGCTCTCCTTGGAAAGTATGTACACATCTATTTATTATGTGGCACTGCTCTTTTGAAATTCCTCTATGATTTGAGAAACAGCAACATGAGCACTCCCTATGACATTTTTCCATCTTCTGTGCCTTGCTTCTATGTTGTTTCGGGTATACGGTATATGTACTCATATACAGACCACAGAATGAGTCAAAACACTACCACTGATGGAGCAGCAGCACCCTAAGAAGACATAGTGTCTTCTTATCCTACTATTCACAGAATTATCTTTGAACCAGTGAGCAAGTTCACTGGCTTCTTCAGGAAAATTGGGATTTGATTCATTAAAAGGTCCTGTAATGTCATTAGTTGAAAGGAATACCAATGCAGGGAATGACACATTTTTCTTTCTTTCTTTCTTTCTTTCTTTCTTTCTTTCTTTCTTTCTTTCTTTCTTTCTTTCTTTCTTTCTTTCTTTTTTTTGTTTTTTGTTTGTTTGTTTGTTTTGAGACGGAGTCTCGCTCTTTTGCCAGGCTGGAGTGCAGTGGCGGGATCTCGGCTCACTGCAAACTCCGCCTCCGGGGCTCATGCCATTCTCCTGTCTCAGCCTCCCGAGTAGCTGGGACTGCAGGCGCCCGCCACCACGCGCAGCTAACTTTTTGTATTTTTAGTAGAGATGGGGTTTCACCGTGTTAGCCAGGATGGTCTCAATCTCCTGACCCTCGTGATCCGCCTGCCTCCGCCTCCCAAAGTGCTGGTGCTGGGAATTTACCAGGTATGAGACCACCGCCCTCGTCCGACACATTTTTCAACGGAGGTTTTTATTGTTACTGTATCTTGTGGCTAACCCACTCATCTGAAATTTCCACCAAATGCAAATAAAGACAGTAACAAGCTAATAGTCCCGGCTAACATGAGGCAACTAACATGATATAACTATCCTGCATACAACGAATCCTTTCTCTAGAATTTGGCCTTCAGGATTTCAACATTCAGAATTTTAATCTTTCAGGATTGTGATTTTGGGTGTTTTAGATGTTACGGATTTTGGTCGTTAGGGGTCTCAGCATTAGGGATTATGATGTTTGGGATTGTGTCTTTTGGGATTACAATCCTAACCCAGTGGAAAGAACAGACGAGTTCCATTGGTAAGTGGCTCTGGAGCCTGATACATACTACAAAAAAATAGTAAAGCTGTATTTGATGAAAGAAAAATACCATAACCTGTATACCCTGGGTGTGCCAGACTTCACACACATTAGCTCATTTTAATCTATTGACTATAGTAGCCCTGAAAGTCAAGATGTGATTTTTGTGATGTTATTGTTGTTGGTTTTTATCCTCAGGATGAAAGTACACATCATCCGTTAGATTTGTTATTTCAACTTTCACAAAATAAACGTTAAACTCTTTAATTACAGTAATAATCTCATATCCTTACTTATTTTCTTCAAATGTCTGTTAAAAGGGCATAAATACTTGCTAAGCAAAGCGGAAAAAAAAAAGAGAATTCACTAAAAATATACTTCCCGATAGTCTAACATCAAACTACTATATGAATATTTGTTCACAATTCTGAACATTTATTCATAAACATCTTTGCATAAAATATGAATATATATTTCCATTTAAAATTAATTTCCCAAGTTTTTTGACAAATATTCACCAACACAGGCAAATCATCAGCACTGTCAAGTTAAAAGTATTCCTATTTCTTAAATTTATAAATTAAGGAACAGGAAGGTTTCATAGGCAAAAGAAGTCATACATAAACCTGAGTTGTGCCTAAGGCCAATATCACCATTTACTTTGTTTGTAATCTACTACTTTTCTGCTGGTTTAATTTCCTTTTTAATTATATTCATACTAAGGCTACCTTGCTCAAATTCAAAGTTTCCTGAAAGAACACTATAAATAAAGAAACATTAAAATTCCCTTTGACTCTTCTTTCTCTGCAGCTGAGGAGATATGCAGGGATAGTTCCTTTCAGACAGCTGCTAAATTTATATTTATGTCCTTCCTGTATTTTGTCTCTTGGCTACCGAAATGCACTGTTCATATGTTTCCACATTCTTTGCGTAGAATCTGATGTAATTCCTGGCAGATGCTTTAAATGGGTTCCAGGCTGTTAGATTCTGGCACTAGGGGCTTTAGAGGAAGTCAAGCAGATCTTTCATAATAAGGGATGGTTGAAAGGTGCTTTATACACTTCACAATAGCTATGAAACTATACTGTGGCACATTCTTCTTAGCCTTGCTGTCTCAACAGTTCTCTTATCTGCAACACAGCCTTCTACTGAACCTTTCTAATCCTGAGAGCATGCTAAAATCCTAGTAACCCAGTAATTACTGGCAACTTGACAGCAATTCAAGTGGGGCTGCCACCAAGTCACATAACTATGCATCAAAACAGAATATTTTGAAAAAAATGAGGTACATCTCATTCAGGACTTTTTTATTGTTTTACATGTTCAATGTATTTTGATTATTGTGTGTTATCCAATATTTTTTGCCTCACTTTAATTTTATTTGATGTGAATTGGATAATTTTCTTTTGTCCCTTTTCTTTTCTAGCCAGTGAAATGTATTGTTCTCCAGAGAGTCCCTTCATGAAAATTATATTGGAAGTATAAAATATAAAGTAATTACAGTTTTATGGATTTAGGAAACTTGCACAATTGAACATTATTATTTAACCTTCAGAAATAATTTACAAGTTGATATCTGTTACAGACTATAGAGCTATAAATAAACATTAGATACTACCAAAATTCTACTGCTATCACCTACCATGCAAAAAAGAAAAAACAGGAGGTTGTATTGTTTTTGAAGATTCTTAGAATATTTTCAGATAGTGGATCTTAAGCATGATTTTTAATAAAGTTTCTGGTGAGACAAACTGTTTAAGATCTCATTTTCATAAGAGTGACCTTGTTCAATTAACTAGAAACTAAGTGTTAAGTGAATGAGAACAATATATTATGGTCCCGTGTTTCCTCCTGAAGGATCAGTTTAGATTCTATTGTAAAGCTGCTCATTTTATACGTTTCTAAACTTTATTTTAAATTGTCAACTACCTTTATTCAAAGAAAGAGAGGATAGAATAAGCCAACTAAATAAAAAGTTAGACAAATCCAGATTTAAGTCTAGGCCCCTAGAGAAAATTGGAATGTCTGATTTTCTCAATCAGTGACATTCATTAGTAAGTTGTGACCATTTGGTCAGAAGTGCAAAGCTTCAGTCTTCTCTTTAATGTGATATTATGTTAATATTTTGAAAATCAGAACAACTATATAGAAACTTGACCAGACTCATGAGATTCTAATAAACATGTCAAGCAATCCTGAGCACAAGCCAGACATCAAGTTAATACAAGGTGAGATCCTTCATATTTTTAACAGCTTTATTAATATATATTTTGCATGTCATAACATTCACCCATTTCAATTTACAAATCAATGAGTTTTAGTAACTTTATTCAGTGGTTCAGCCATCACCATAAATTAATTTTAGAATGTTTTCAACACCTAAATAAAATCCCTCATGCCCATTTACAGTTAATTCCCATTCTCCTTCTAGCCTCAAGAAACCACTAATTTACTTTCNGTTTCCACATTCTTTGCGTAGAATCTGATGTAATTCCTGGCAGATGCTTTAAATGGGTTCCAGGCTGTTAGATTCTGGCACTAGGGGCTTTAGAGGAAGTCAAGCAGATCTTTCATAATAAGGGATGGTTGAAAGGTGCTTTATACACTTCACAATAGCTATGAAACTATACTGTGGCACATTCTTCTTAGCCTTGCTGTCTCAACAGTTCTCTTATCTGCAACACAGCCTTCTACTGAACCTTTCTAATCCTGAGAGCATGCTAAAATCCTAGTAACCCAGTAATTACTGGCAACTTGACAGCAATTCAAGTGGGGCTGCCACCAAGTCACATAACTATGCATCAAAAACAGAATATTTTTGAAAAAAATGAGGTACATCTCATTCAGGACTTTTTTATTGTTTTACATGTTCAATGTATTTTGATTATTGTGTGTTATCCAATATTTTTTGCCTCACTTTAATTTTTATTTGATGTGAATTGGATAATTTTCTTTTTGTCCCTTTTCTTTTCTAGCCAGTGAAATGTATTGTTCTCCAGAGAGTCCCTTCATGAAAATTATATTGGAAGTATAAAATATAAAGTAATTACAGTTTTTATGGATTTAGGAAACTTGCACAATTGAACATTATTATTTAACCTTCAGAAATAATTTACAAGTTGATATCTGTTACAGACTATAGAGCTATAAATAAACATTAGATACTACCAAAATTCTACTGCTATCACCTACCATGCAAAAAAGAAAAAACAGGAGGTTGTATTGTTTTGAAGATTCTTAGAATATTTTCAGATAGTGGATCTTAAGCATGATTTTAATAAAGTTTCTGGTGAGACAAACTGTTTAAGATCTCATTTTCATAAGAGTGACCTTGTTCAATTAACTAGAAACTAAGTGTTAAGTGAATGAGAACAATATATTATGGTCCCGTGTTTCCTCCTGAAGGATCAGTTTAGATTCTATTGTAAAGCTGCTCATTTTATACGTTTCTAAACTTTATTTTAAATTGTCAACTACCTTTATTCAAAGAAAGAGAGGATAGAATAAGCCAACTAAATAAAAGTTAGACAAATCCAGATTTAAGTCTAGGCCCCTAGAGAAAATTGGAATGTCTGATTTTCTCAATCAGTGACATTCATTAGTAAGTTGTGACCATTTGGTCAGAAGTGCAAAGCTTCAGTCTTCTCTTTAATGTGATATTATGTTAATATTTTGAAAATCAGAACAACTATATAGAAACTTGACCAGACTCATGAGATTCTAATAAACATGTCAAGCAATCCTGAGCACAAGCCAGACATCAAGTTAATACAAGGTGAGATCCTTCATATTTTAACAGCTTTATTAATATATATTTTGCATGTCATAACATTCACCCATTTCAATTTACAAATCAATGAGTTTTAGTAACTTTATTCAGTGGTTCAGCCATCACCATAAATTAATTTTAGAATGTTTTCAACACCTAAATAAAATCCCTCATGCCCATTTACAGTTAATTCCCATTCTCCTTCTAGCCTCAAGAAACCACTAATTTACTTTCTGATAGTATAAATTTGCCTTTTTTAGACACTGCATATAAACACATTCATATATGATCTCATATATGGATTATTTCATTTAACATAACATTTTGAGATTCATTTATGACATAGTATGTACCAGTAATTATTCCTTTTTCATTGCTGAATTATGTGCAATTGTATGAAGACCACATTTTGCCTGTTCATTTAGCAACTGATCAACATTAAAATTAATTCCAGTTTTCTACTATTACGAATAATGTTGCCACGAACACTTAGGAGCAGTCTTTGTGTGAATGTGTGTTTTCATTTTCATTGAGTAGATACTCTCTAAAGTGGTTCTCACTTTATTTTTATGTTCTCACAAGAAATATACGGTAATTCCTGTTACTCCACATCCTTGCCAATATATTTTATTGACTGTCATTAATTATTGACATTCTCTTGGGCACGAGTCATTTTTATTTGCCTTTTCCTCTTAATGATGCTGAGCATCTTCTCATTTAATTGTTAGTCATTCATATATCTTTTTTGGTGAAATATCTGGTCATATCATACAAGCCCTTTATCAAATTGGGTTTTGTAAATGTTTCTTCCTCATAAACTGTTTCTCTTTCCATTTTTAATGGTGTCTTTTGAAGGAAAAAATTATAACTTTAGTGAGGTCTAATTTATCTTTTTCTTCTATGGGCTTTGCTTTCATTGTAGTATTCAAAACGAGTTTACTTATCCCAGTATCTCAAAGATTTTCTCTTATGGTTTCTTATAAAAATGTCATTGTTTTAGCTCTTTCACTTAAGTATATGATCAATTTTTGAGTTAATTGTTGTGTATGGTATGAAATAAAGTATAAATTCATCATTTTCCATGTAGATATCCAATAATTACTCTACCATTTGTTGAGCAGACTATCATTTTCCCACTGAATTTATTTGGCACCTTTGTTAAAAATTAATTGGCTATAATAATAAGTACTTATTTTTGTGCTCTAAGTGCTATTCCATTGATCTGCATGTCCAACCTATGTTAGTAGCACATTGTTTTATAACTCTAGGTTACTGGTAAGTTTTAAATTAGAGGTGAATGTCTTTACACATCATTCTTCTTTTCAAAGTCTTTTGACTATTCTAGGTGTTTTACATTTCCACATAAAATTGAGGGCTATATATCTTTTTAAAAAGCTTGATGTAATTTCAATAGTGATAGTGTTGAATTTGTAGATCTACTTGAGAACTGTCATCTTAATATTAAATCTTCTACACATGAACATGGAATATCTCCCCATTTATTTAGACCTTTAATTTCTATCAACAACATTTTGTGATTGTTCTTAACGCTTTGTAGTTCCTTTGTTAAATTTATTCTCTTCATAGATCTTTTGTTGTTGTTGGTATTTATTTTTGTTTTAATTTTAGTAAATGGCTAAATAATACATAACCATAGGACTCTTATAATAGAGCAGGCAGGGAGTAAAAAAGGTATGAAAAGATAAGGAACTGGAGCTAATGGGAACACTGGACATGACAGGTAGCAGTGGTGGTCCTGGGGAAGGATCAATTATAAGCACAGATGAAGTACAAATAGATTATGATTATTTTTAGTCTAGGTACAGTATATATTAGTGATTAAGAATAAAATGCTGGAACCAGACTTCTGGGGCTCAAACTTTAATTTTAACCAATACTAGATTTTGGCCTAGGGTAATTTATTTAACAACTCTATGTCTCAATGTCTTCATCTGTAAAATCTCTAATATAATATTATTGGTGTATACCTCTAACTTTATAGACTTGTGAGAATTAAATTAATTAATAGCTATTTATAAAAGTTATAAAACAAGGCCTGGAATACAGTGAACATTCAAGAAGGAGTTAAATATAAGCATTCTATGAAATTCCAATTAGAAACACAATGGAATGCGACTTTAGAAATTAGGAACAGAGAGAAATTAGCTTCTAGAAATGTAGGGCACATTTGCCAGGAGGATAACTGATTACCAACAAGGCTGGGGAACACAGGACAATATCCAATCAGTTACACGTATTTTCAGCTCCTCGTGTTTTTAAATGGATGGACTAATCTAATAGAATCCTCCTGTCTTCTATTTCTATCCTATTGAATTATTCTTCCCCAAGGGAAAATGAAGGTCTTATTGATTGATTATTGACAGAGGGGTGGGGAAGACCCAAATATTAAAGAAAAAAAAAAAAAAAAAAGAAGTTT
>NW_016810178.1:2613412-2627378 GCF_001698545.2 Rhinopithecus bieti
CAAATATTAAAGAAAAAAAAAAAAAAAAAGAAGTTTCATGGAACACAGATACTTGTCCCAAGATTCAGAACATATATTCCAAAGTTTTGGGGGTTTCCAAACACAAAGCAACCCAAACTACATGTAAATCCCACTGCTCAATGAGGTATAAAAATTTCTTGCCCTTCTAGTTAACCTGAATTTAATTCCAGGGGAAGAGAAAGGCAGCAATCAAATATTAATAACTAGAACCATGGCATAAACAGCTGACTTAAAGTATAATATTATTAGTTATCAAAATTCAGGTATATTATTAATTATGGCTCATTAAAAATGCAATTGCCTTGGATAACCTAAGAAAGTTCTGATTTCTTAGATCCACGGAGAGCTTGGAAATGTGTATTTTAGGAAACACTGATTCAAGTGGTCCACATTTGATCATCATTTGACAAACATGAACTTCCAGCAGTTTGATGTGGCAAAAATATTTGCCTCTGCTCTTTTTGCTAAATGATAAAAGAGTGCAACTTGTGGCAGCTTCTAGAGAACAAGTTCATATGCATGAAATACTCAGTTTCCCAGAGATAGATGGCGAAATTGGGAAGGTCTCAATATTTTCTTCTGAAAATTTATTTTCTTATCAGTAAAAAAACAATATATTGTGTAGGCCCACTATCTACAGACAATAATATCTACTGGAATAATTTAACCTCTTTGGCAACTACTGGCTTGTTAGCTCTAATTTCTCAATCTGGGGTTGGGGGGAAGTACCAAAACATGTCTATCTATAATCAAGAAAATACCTGAAAATTCTAATTGCCCGATGAATTGTGTAACTTCCTGTATAAGCTCCTCAGATGACAAAATGCTGCATAAATTCAATGTATTATAATGATGAGTTCATCTTACTGGAAAATACCTAGCTTAAAATCAAAAGATAAATTAACCTTTGCATGATAACCAAAATCAATAAAAATAAAATAATTTGTCTTCTAAATTTTAAATATGACTCATATTTTTGACCTTTCTATTCTGACTATATTATCTTTAGCTCATCTGAGCATTTATTATACAAAAATAACTTATTTTCAGAAATTTTTGATAGTCTAATATATCATTAAGTATCATGCATGCCTATCACTGTATATACAGAAGACACATCTGTGCAGTTAGACAGGGACCAAATGAGTAGTGGTGAATTAAATGAGCCTTTGTCCAAGTCTTCAAGCACTTCAATTCTTTGTAGCTCATTTAGCGTTGTTACTAGACTCTAAACAGATTATATCAAATACACATAATACTTTATTGACTATATATATTTATATGTCTGTCTTTACCATACCATAAAATTCTTGAGGACAGGACTTCTATATTATTTTTTGTTTTGTTTTGTTTTGTTTTGTTTTGTCTCCAGGACCTAGAAGTATAGAATTGTAGTTATGCTCTCGATCTTTAGACTTGGGAAGCCCTGATTTCAAATTCTGATTCTGTCACTTATTAGTTGTGAAATAAGACATGTTGTTTAACATTTCCGAGCCTCTATTTTCTCATCTTTAAAAGGAGGCACTAACATTGTCCTCATATAGGTGAATGAAATTTTAAATGAGATGCTGTCTGTGAAACTGTACCTTGCACATGATAAGTCTGCATCAATATGATAGCCGTTGCGATAGCAGCTGTACCAGCATGTATTTGACACAGAATATGTGCACAATAAAAAGTTGCTAAATAAATTGGACAATAAGCATGATTTTTATATTTGGTTTATGTTGGCATTATGATCAATATTAGTATTTTGTTATGTTTAAATATACTTACACAAATACAATCTCTTACACATTTTATGGTCTCTGTGCCTTGAAAATGAACTACAATAAAATAGAAAGCTAGTTAGTTAAGATCCTAACACCCTGAACTCGTAATGGGTCCCCAATTGCTGTCAGTTGGAGATACAGGAAGTAAAATAAATGTTACTCCCATAACCCTTGACTCCAAGCCCCATTGTCATCTCCTGGTGAATTTGCCCAAATAACTCCTGAACATGAGGAATTCTTCTGCATAGATTTGGCACATTAAAGTGGCCTACATCATTAGTCTGTCCCCTAAACCCTACCTGGACTATTGGGGGAGGAAGACCTAAAACTTTATTTTGCATAGAGTTCTAAGACAGAAAAGCAATTCAGAGGAAATGCGAATTAAAAAAAGAATATTCCAAAAAGGCCAGATGATACAGTAGCAGAGTCATTAATTGCTTTCTTCCCTCAACTAGAAACCCTACATCTGAGCACTGTGCATAATATCTTAGTTTTTTTTTTTTTAAGTGCTGCTCTTTCTTGGGGTTGAAATATCAGGAAAGCTGCCTTGAACTCTCTCTAGATGATAGAGCACCAGAAGAAGAAACAGAAATTCACATTTCTAATGGACAAATTTTATTAAAATTGACAGATGTTTACAAAACATTCAGAAAACATGTATTTTAAAATAATATGAAAAATATGTTTTGAAATAATATGAAATAACAGAAAGATACAAGAAAGGAATTCCAAATGTTTTTTTAAGAAAAAAAAAAACAGAAAAGAATTTTATCAGCTGGGCGCGGTGGCTCACGCCTGTAATCCCAATATTTGGGAGGCCGAGGCGGGCGGATCACGAGGTCAGGAGATCGAGACCATCCTCGCTAACGTGGTGAAACGCCATCTCGAAATGCCCGGGCGTGGTGATGGGCGCCTGCAGTCCCAGCTACTCGAGAGGCTGAGGCAGGGGAATGGCGTGAACCCGGGAGGCGGAGCTTGCAGTGAGCTGAGATCGCGCCACTGCACTCCAACCTGGGCGACAGAGCCAGACTCCGTCTCAAAAGCAAACAAAAAAAAAAAAGAATTTTATCTACAATTCATCTACAATTTCATCTGCATGAATGGAGCTAAACTAAAGTCAGATCTATGGCACACATGCAATTAGAGCTTGAAACAAATAGCCATGGATAGAGAGAAAGAAAGAAGAGATTTCAAAGCATTTTACTTTACCTCTCTGTCAAAATTCAAGGCCAGCATCTAAGAAAGTAAAACAGTCACTTTTTTACTACAGCAAAGGAGAAGGGCATTTTCTAATATTGCCAGGACCCAGATAAAGCATCCCACATACACATACACATATACATACATATACATATACATATACATATACATATACATATAGAAAGTCTCTCTCTCCATACACACACACACACACACACACACACACACACACACACACACATTGAGAGAGTCTCACCTTGTCATCCAGGCTGGAGTGCAGTGGCAAATTTTCAGCTCACTACAATCTCCACCTCCCAGGTTGAAGTGGTTCTTGTGCCTCAACTGGGATTACAGGTGTGCACCACCACACTGGCTAATTTTTGTATTTTTAGTAGAACCAGGTTTCACCATATTGGCCAGGCTAGTTTCAAACTCCTGACCTTAAGTGATCTGCCCATCTCAGACTCCCAAAGTGCTGGGATTACAGCCTTGAGCCACCATGCCAGACCATTTTCCTGATTTATTTATAAGAAATCCCCCTACCAATAAACAAAAAAAAAGAACACTTAAGAAGAGATAATCAAAAATGGCTATCTCTTTGGGAAAAGAGGTCAATCAAAAGATCTTCACCTCACATCATAGCCTCCACAAATTACATTATTAAAACTGAAATGATAAATATAGAATTAAACACATATGAATATAAATCTAATCTTAAATGATGAATAAACATAAAATTTTAAAAACAATGGAAGACCAAAGAAAAAAATAAAAATATTGTAATTGATATTGTAAAAATGATTAATTTTAATATACGTAGCCTTATATAAATTGATAAGAAAATATTAAAACTCCTAACAAAGAAGTGGGAAAAGTACATGAAATAAAGACACACACACACACACACACACACACACACACACACAGGAAAATGCAAATAGCTAATAAACACCTGAATAAATAAAACTCACTGTGAATTTAAAATAACTATGAATGATAAACCTTGCTTCTCGGCACTAGAAAATGTGTCATGAGCTATCCTATTAAAAGAGAAATTTTAAAATGTATTAATTTTCTTTTTTTATTTTTATGCATACATAATAGTTCTATATATATATGAGGTACCTGTGATGCTTTGATACAGGCATACAATTTGTAATGATCAAATCAAGTCAACTGGGTTATTCAACATCTCAATAGCTTATTCCTTTGTGTTAGGAACATTCAAATTCCACCCTTTTAGTGAGTTTTAAATGTACATTAAGTTATTGCCAATTTTGGTCACCCTATTGTGCTACCAAATGCTACATCTTATTTATTCTAACTATTTTTGTACTCATTAATCATCCCCACTTATCCCTCACTCGCTGCTACCCTTTGTAGACTCTGATAACTATCATTCTACTCTCTATCACCATGAGTTCAGGGTTGGTTTGTTTGTTTGAATTTTAGCTCTCACGTATGAATGAGAACACGTGAAATTTGTTTTTCTGTACCTGGTTTAATTCCATTAACATAATGTCCTCCATTTCCATCCATGTTGCTGCAAATAACATGATTTCATTATTTTATTTTTATGGCAGAATAATATTCCATTGTGTATATGTACCACATTTTCTTTATCCATTCATTAATAGACACGTAGATTGGTTCCACATTTACCCATCTGACAAGGAACTAATAACCAGAATTTATAAGGAGCTCTACCAACTAAATGGAAAAACATATAATAATCCATTTTAGAAATGACCAAAATATCTGAATAGACATTTCTCAAAAGATAAGACATTTCTCAAAAGATAAGCCAAAAGTTAAATGAAAAAAAAAAAAAAAAAGCTCTCAACATCATTAATTATCAGAGACATGCAAATCAAAACTGATTTGATATCAATGAGAATCATTTCACTCTGGTTAAAATGGCTTTTATCCGAAAGGCAGGCAATAGTGAATGCCAGCAAGGATGTGGAGAATGGGGAACCCTCACACACTGTTGGTAATATAAATTGGTACAGCCACTATGGAGAACAATACAAATGTTCTGCAAAGAACTCAAAATAGAACCACCATATATACTATCCAGCATTCCCATTGCGGGGTGTGTATCCACAAGAAAGGAAACCAGTATATAGGAAAGATATCTACAGTTCCACATTTACTGGCGCACTATTAGCAATAGGCATTTTATGTTTGTGTTTTGCTGGTACTCTAAAAATATGCACACAAACTGACTAAATATTTCTATTTTAAGAGGGCTATTATAAATATATAACTGTAAGTAAAATGTCCCAAAATGGTTCCATAAATGTTTATGATACTGATAAAAAACTTAAGTTGTGTCCAACATTAAGAAGATGAAATAAATTATTCTACATTAATATAATTACACTTACAATTATTAAAAACCATGTTTGTGAAGTATTGAAATATCATAGGGAAATGCTTTGGGTTCATTAACTTTTAAAGCATTAAGTCTAAATATACAGTTTTAATTTATGTGAAAAAATATAAATGCTCAGAGAAGAATTGTCAGAAATAGTCTGTAATGGTAGATATATTTATATTATCAGTTAAAGTATTTTTTTCTATATGTTTCAAATATTAGAATGACCAAGAATTAGTTTTACTTATGTATTACTTATATTTTATTTTTAATTTGTTTGAGGGTAGAAATATCCACAAGGTATCACATTCAAAACAGTGAAAGCTTGATCTCTCCATAATCACATCTATTCAGTTTCTTGGGTATCCTTTCAAAGACGATGCGTATAATAAATATCCCTTTTTTAAAAGCCACATGGTAACATACTATACACACTGACCTGATGTGTATGTGGCACTTGGCTTTACTCACTTAACTATATTTTTTGGAGCTCACTATAAGCTATTTTGTCTTTTGTTTGTGCTTTTTTAGACACTGCCTATCATTACATTGTAGGTTTGTTTATATATTTCTCAGCTTAGTAACTATATAATTTCACACATATGAATATATTTACCTTACAAAGATGTGAGTGGAATAACTAGATCAAAGTGCACATGCATTGATCATTTTAGTAATCATTATTACAGTTTCTTTTAGAAATTGGACTATTTAACACAACAGCCATTAATGTATGACAATACTTTTTTTTAAAACACTGGCTGATAATGTCTTTAAAAAACTTTTGTATACTTTCCAATCAGAAGAAAAATATCTTAGGTTAGGTTTCATTTGCATTTTATGGTTATAATAAGAAAGACATTTTAATAGATTAACTTGTCCATCACTTTTCTAAATGATTTTCACCACAAATGATCACCATTGTTCTAACCCCCAAAGCTTTCCCACGTACTTTTGATTGTCCAGTTGTTCAACTTGTAGATAGGCCTATTGCTCACACACTCCAAATAAATGTTCAACCAGAGCTCTCCATTAAGCTCGATTTCCTAATAGGAATTTCTTTTCAAGTACATAACGCCAAAACTCATTCCTTTGGAAGAGGGTAGGTGTGCCTACAGTCCTACCCTTCACCTTTTAACAGCTGCCTGTTTTGTGGTGAAGATGTGTGGAGATCCAGGCTAAAACTATACCCACTCTTCCAACAAAACGATGTTAGAACCAGGAAATAGCCCTCCTTTCACCTCTTTCACATTGAACTTTTTGCCCATTGTAATTATGCCCAAGGAGGAAAGCATGAGCCTTCTGATAAATACAAACCTGTGCATTCTCCTTAACTCAATTACTGATCCTAGACTAGGCTGAACTGTTATTAATCAGGTGCCACGATCAACTTGGGTGCCATGTGATTAAGTTGTGAGGGCAGTCAGTATATTTGGAAAGCCTGTTCTCCTAGACAGACCAAAGGTGAAACAGAGAGCCTGTTTTATTGCTAGAGTCCTTGAATCCTTTTCCTGTGAAAACATTATTATGTAAGCAATAGAATGCAATAAACTTTTCAAAAACAGTTGCTATTTCTTCAAGGAAAATGCCAAGTTACAATAATTCCACGTGTTTGTTTTTAAATGCTCCTTGAAATCCAGTACCATGTGATGCTCTGAGGTTGGGGCCTGGGACCCTTTCTGATCTGCATCTTGAATTTAAAGTTTAATTTTTGCATAATGAACCATAAAGAAAATTCTAAATTAAAACCTAAAATCATTCTGATTCCATCATAAAGGTCAAAAAATTTAGCATTACTTCATATTAGTTTGTTTATATGAAAATTATCATTCTCTTTAATCAACCTTTTCAAGAGAGAGCTGTCTTATTTCAGTCTGCATCTGCCACACACAAAAAAAAAAGTAACCAAAAGGGACAAATGAAATGTTCTTTAAGAGTTTTGTATTTGTTTTCCAAAACATATGGTTGATATATTTTATGATTTTTTACATATCATTCAATTCTCAGTAAATCAAGTCAAATTTTCCCTAGCTTTTCTCTGTTGTTTTTTGTAAATCATAGCATTAAAGATGTTGAAGAATGTAATCCTCCCATCTATGGCCTTACAAATTCTTAAATTCAAGAAAAAATATCACTTTTCAAGAATAAGGTGTTTCTAAGACTTCTGTGTCTTGAGAAAACACCAGAAAATCCCAAGTGCCCTTTGTGTCAGGCCTTAATTTTCCCCCAAAATGAAACAAAGCCCAGTGTCTACTCCAGGTTTTGAAAATAGCTCTGCAGCATGTAAGCTTATTTTCTTTGTATCAATATCAAGTTTGGTTTCTGATCTCAAGTCACTGCTGCCGAACTGTTTACAACATCTTTGCTTGAGTATGTTGCAGTCAGTTCATTCCACAGTACAAAGTCCTTCCTGTTCTTTCCTCCCCTTTCCACAGGCACAGCCTCTCCCTGTAGCCACCACCACCACCAGTTCATAGAGGGTTCTGCCGGGCCACCACTGATGTTCACTTAAAGCTCAAGAGCTCTTCAGTTAGCAGGTGGTGAATGCTGCCAAGCATGGGACTCATTTTTCAAGAGAATGGCTTCCTCTCTGGCCCAGGGAAACTTCATAAATGCTGTCCATGAGTCTAAGCCTCAACATGGGGACCCCAGGGCCCTGTTTGTTGCTCTACTGTGGTCAAGCTGTTACCTAAAGTACAAGACAAAATATCCTTCACTTTTTCGTCTGCTTTTCTCAGAGTCTTTCACCATAGCCACCACAGCTATGAGTTTGTTGATCACTCCTGAGGTCAGCATATCTCAGAACCCCAGGCCCACAGACTACTACCTGGTATTGCCATTGGGTTTTCAGGGCCCAACAGCTCTTTAGTCAGCAGATGATGAAGCCTGCTAGGACTGAGCCCTTCCCTTCAAGGAAGTGGCTTCCCTTTTAGCCCAGAGTGTGTCTAGAAATGTTACCTGGGAGGTAGGACCTGGAAAGGGGACCTCATGACCCTGCCTATGGCCCTATCCGACTGTGGCTGAGCTGATATCCAAGATACAAGACAAAGTCCTCTATTCTCTTCGCTCTCTTCTCCTTAAGCAGAAGGAAGGAGTCACTTTTGTTGCTGCAAGCTGTACAGCCTACAGTTGGGGGAGTCATGGCATAAGCGCTTCCTCAGACACCCTAACCAATGTCTCCATAGGTCCCACGCTACCCTAGTCCAATGGCTCTGAGCCAACCCTAGCACTAGGAGTTGCCTAGAAATTGGGTCGTTCTGTCCCAGACTGCCTTTCAAGTTTACCCAGGACCCCAGAGAACTTTGGCCTGTGGTAGCAAGACCTGCAAAGAAACACAAGTTACAACCGCTCGGAGGGGTGATTCCCTCTGGTGAGGGCTCTGCCAAGTGCCCAGACTCTGGCATGTCAGGGCTGCTATCAGAGGATGGGGGAGGGGTGGCATTGGTGATTCAAAATTGTCTTTCCTCTCCTCATCTAGTGCCTCTTTAAGTGATATTGTGTCCGGAATTGGTGGGTTCTTGGTTTCACTGACTTCAAGAATGAAGCTGCGGACCCTCGCGGTGAGTGTTACAGTTCTTAAAGATGGTGTGTCCCGAGTTTGTTCCTTCAGACCTTCTTCCTTCTGGTTGGTTCGTGGTCTCGCTCTCAGGAGTAAAGCTGCAGACCTGCGTGGTGAGTGTTACAGCTCTTAAAAGCAGAGCTTCTAGAGTTGTTCGTTCTTCCCGGTGGCATCGTGGTCTCGCTGGCTTCAGGAGTGAAGCTGCAGACCTTCGCAGTGAGTGTTACAGCTCTTAAAGGCAGTGTGGACCCAAAGACTGAGCAGCAGCAAGATTTATTGTAAAGAGTGAAAGAATAAAGTTTCCACCAGTGTGGAAGGGGACCTGACTGGGTTGCCACTCCTGGCTCAGTCAGCCTGCTTTTATTCCCTTATCTGACCCCAACCACATCCTGCTGATTGGTCCATTTTACAGAGAGCTCATTGGTCTATTTTACAGATTGATCTTTTACAATCCTTGAGCCAGTAACAGAGTGCTAGATGGAAAAGTTCTCCAAGTTCCCACTAGGTTAGCTAGATACTGAGTACCAATTGGTGTATTTACAAACTCTGAGCTAGACAGAGTGCTGATTGGTGTATTTACAATCCCTTAGCTAGACATAAAGACAGTGCAAGACGGAAATGTTCTCCAAGTCCCCACTAGGTTAGCTAGATACAGAATACCAACTGGTGTATTTACAAAACCTTGAGCTAGACACAGAGTACTGATTGGTATATTTACAAACCCTGAGCTAGACATAGAGTGCTGATTGGTATATTTACAATCCCTTAGCTAGACATAAAGGTTCTCCAAGTCCCCACTAGATTCAGGAGCCCAGCTGGCTTCACCTTGTGGATCCTGCACCATGGCTGCAGGAGGAGCTGCCCGCCAGTCCCCAAGCCACGCCTGCACTCCTCAGCCCTTGGGCGGTAGATGGGACCCAGCGCCACAGAGCAGGGGGTGGTGCCTGTCTGGGAGACTCCAGCCACGCGGGAGCCCACCGTGGAGGGGGGTCTCGGACATAGTGGGCTGCAGGTCCTGAGCCCTGCCCCAAGGGGAGGTGGCTGAGGCCCGGGGAGAATTCCAGCACGGTGCATGCCAGCCGGCAGTGCTGGGGGACCCGGCGCAACCTCCGCAGCTGCTAGCCTGGGTGCTAAGCCTCTCACTGCCCTGGGCCAGCGATGCCAGCCAGCAGCTCCATGTGCGGGCCTGCCAAGCCTGCACCCGCTCCTGCGGGAACTGGCGCTGGTCGGCAAGCGCCTCTTGCAGCACAGGTTCCCGCCCGCGCCTCTCCCTCCACACCTCCTCGCAAGCAGAAGGGGGTGGCTCTGGCCTCGGCCAGCCCAGAGAGGGGCTTCCACAGTGCCATGGCAGGCTGAAGGGCTCCTCAAGCATGGCCAGAGTGGGCGCTGAGGCCGAGGAGGCACCGAGAGTGAGGGCTGCCAGCACGTTGTCACCTCTCAATATGATATTTAAACCAGGTGCTGTGAGTGCTCACATGATTTTGGGACCTTTTTGTTAAAATGTAGTATTTGAGAGGGCAAGGGCGGGGGGCACAAAGGGTATAAATAGGCTTCTATTCTGCAATTTTGCTCCCTAACCTGTATCCAGATTTTCTATCCCTACTAATATTACCCTGATCCAGGCTTTCTTCATTTCTTACCTGAAATATTGCAATTCTTTCTCCCTCCATATTTATATTCCTTCAAGGCATTCTCCATTCTTAGATTAATTGTTACTAAGTGCAGCTATTATGAGGCATTCCCAATCACCATCACTTTAAGCTTCTTATTACCTATAGCAATTGTTTTACATTTTAACTAAGACAACTTCCGCTGAAGAATTTCCCTACTGAGAAAATAAGTCTTAAAACCACTGTCCACAAGAATAAAATAGAGCCTTCTCAGTATAGCACGTCAGGCCCTCATAACCTGACATATGTCAATAAACAGAAGTGTTATTACCTGTTCTCTAACTTCTCTTTAACCCCTATTTTCCTGCATGCAGAGTTACTCCTGCTTCCTGCTACATTTACCTTTGCCGCCAGGTTGTGGATCACGTTGCTCTTTTGCCTGAAATACCCTTTTCTTCATAATTTTCAGCTCTTTGAAGCCTTTCTGTCTCATATGGTAAAACTGAATTCACCTCAATTGGTTCAATCTTTATAGATTTCCAGCATATACTTGTTAACACATTGCAGTTACTTTGTAAGTTTGTCTTTTAACTCTAGATTATAACCTCTTTAGGGCAGAAAATGTAATGTATTTATCTCTGTATACTGAGTGGCTGGCCATATAGATATACATATATATACACACAAACACATATATGACACTGAATGATTGCTAATTTTAAAATACTAGTGAATAAAGTAAATTAATTATTTACTTTGGATCCCTAGTATTGCTCACTTTTTAATTAAAAGGAGAGAATTAAAGTTAAAAAATCTTAGCTGACCTAGAAAGGGAGACAATCATTACCAAGTGTGGAATTCTAATAAAAGAGTCAAACACAAACTGAGTGACACCAGAAGGACGAAAAAAAACATTGATCTGAAAACTCTCCAGGGCCTTACATTTGGAAATGGAAGTAAGCACAGAGTTTAATTTTATCTGCAAGTTAGGCATCAAGACCTCATGTAACAGATGCCAACCAAAGCAAAGGCATCACCCGAGAGGAGGACGCACTAATGCAGAACTTAGAAAACTCCAAGACCAGCTTTTGGGAGACGGCGATTCTCCATGAGTGCCTTACACTTCATCAGTTTGAGTTCTCTGAGCAAAGGCCTGTGTTGTCCATGTAGGAATATCTGTGTAAGGAGACATTACAGAACAGTAAATCTTAGTTGTACCTCCTTCCCCAGAAATCATCCAAGTTCGTAAAGGCAAAGACCGCTTTTTTTTCCTCCCCATAGTGGATCTGCATGTATTTTAGAGTAAAGATAAGGTTACTCTCTGTGGAGAAGAAGATGGGCAGGTGACAAGAAACCACATATATGATCAGAGTTGTTGTTTTATTTCTAATTTCTAGGTTATTCTCCTGTAATATGCCTCATGTACAGGTACCATCTTGCTCTCAGCAAATAACACTAGGTTGATTGGGACAGTACTCTGGATTCCACTTTTATTATGAGTAATTGAGTAATTAACTGCCTTTTTCCCCTCTAACCTGAAGGCCTTCTGTTTTCTGTAATATATATCTACACATATATGTGTGTATATACATAATGGTATGTATACAAAATATACATCTATTACGCCAGTTTTATATATTTATATATATGCACACACATTGTCAGTTATACATAGTTGCCATATAAATATGACATATATGTGTGTATGTATGTATTATATGTACATATGTATTGTGCTAGAAATACACACATATTATCAGTTATACATAGCTGGCATATATATTAATATGCCAGTTTATATATATATGTATGTGTGTGTATTATGAATACATATATTATGCTAGAAATATATGTATACTTGTGTATACATATATACACAAATACACATATATTATGCCAGTTACATATACATATATATGTGTGTATATATATATAACTGGCATAATATATGTGTATATATACATATTTATATATTATATAGTACATATATACATATATTTATATTAACATATGTATATTTTTATACATACCATTATGTATATTATGCATGTGCACATATATATTATTGATAGAAATAATATATGCAATATACACACATATGTATATGTGTATATTACTGGCATACTATGAGTGTATATTTATACACATACTATTATATATATTATAAAATAATATATAGTAGATAAAAATATTTAATCCTATTTAGAATACATAATCATTTTAATATAAAAATAGTTATATAATAGATATACACATATAAATAATTTTAGCCAGCTAATTTATTTTCTAAATAGGGTTAACTCTTAGGACTTTCACAATTTCTGACTTAACACTAACCTATATTATTCTGTTCATTAGGTAAGTGGTGTTGCCTATTTTTTAGTAAAGAACTATTACTGAATTAGCAAATAAATATTACCCTATTTTATGTTCTTACTTAATATTTTATGACCTTGCTGCAGTTCCTTGAAAATAATAAAGGCATTTCAATGTGGTTTCTCAAATAAAATAAATGCATTATTTCTCACCCTGAATAGTGAAAAATTTTTAAATGGTAGATTTTCTTGCTGATAAGAAAACAGACAGAAAACCAAACTAAATAAAAAATGGCTCTCTCTCCAAATTATTGAATATTTCAGTTTCACTCAGTTGCAGTTCTCAAGTTTTTACTATTTTTCTTTTAACGTATGAGGTTATAGGCATCCTTTACATGTGAATAGCAATGATGGTATGACACACTCATTTGAAGAGTGAAGGATGTAGAGACATATCATCAGACACATTTTTATATTACATGTTTATCTGTTTATAAGGTTGAGGAAAAAGTTTCCAAAATAGTAGACAAATGAAAAGAAACAAAAAGTTTATTATTTTAATTTGGGAAAGACCAATTTCCATGCTGAAGACAGAACACCACATTATAAATAGGATTAAAATCAGAAAAATGAATTTGATTAATTTTTAGCTACAATTTTACTTATATAAGTACATTTTGTCCTCCAAAAAATTGGGAGAGTTACTGTACTACCTTATCCTCCTAAGGTCCTTCCCACCAACAGAGATATAATATGATCAAGTTATTGATTTCACATCAAAACTTAACACTTGTTTAGATTAATCTTGGGTAATGTAATTTTTTAAAAAGAACTTCTACACTTATTTATGTATTTGATTGAGGCAAATCTATTGTATTAAGCTTACATAATATGTTTTGAAAACAGGATGTGAGGGTCAAGTTAATAGAATTCACTTATGATGATCAAATTCTAGATTTTTGCATAACTGAAAAATGGCAAAAGGATATGATTTTCCATTGTCAATGACACACAGCATTTTAAAATTGAGTTTCATTTAAAGTAATTAATTTTAATTGAATAATGCAGAATCATGTTGAAAGGCTTTTTTTTTTTTTTTTTTTTTTTTT
>NW_016810178.1:2628397-2635149 GCF_001698545.2 Rhinopithecus bieti
ATATAGTAGATAAAATATTTAATCCTATTTAGAATACATAATCATTTTAATATAAAATAGTTATATAATAGATATACACATATAAATAATTTTAGCCAGCTAATTTATTTTCTAAATAGGGTTAACTCTTAGGACTTTCACAATTTCTGACTTAACACTAACCTATATTATTCTGTTCATTAGGTAAGTGGTGTTGCCTATTTTTTAGTAAAGAACTATTACTGAATTAGCAAATAAATATTACCCTATTTTATGTTCTTACTTAATATTTTATGACCTTGCTGCAGTTCCTTGAAAATAATAAAGGCATTTCAATGTGGTTTCTCAAATAAAATAAATGCATTATTTCTCACCCTGAATAGTGAAAATTTTAAATGGTAGATTTTCTTGCTGATAAGAAAACAGACAGAAAACCAAACTAAATAAAAAATGGCTCTCTCTCCAAATTATTGAATATTTCAGTTTCACTCAGTTGCAGTTCTCAAGTTTTACTATTTTCTTTTAACGTATGAGGTTATAGGCATCCTTTACATGTGAATAGCAATGATGGTATGACACACTCATTTGAAGAGTGAAGGATGTAGAGACATATCATCAGACACATTTTATATTACATGTTTATCTGTTTATAAGGTTGAGGAAAAGTTTCCAAAATAGTAGACAAATGAAAAGAAACAAAAGTTTATTATTTTAATTTGGGAAAGACCAATTTCCATGCTGAAGACAGAACACCATATTATAAATAGGATTAAAATCAGAAAATGAATTTGATTAATTTTAGCTACAATTTTACTTATATAAGTACATTTAGTCCTCCAAAAAATTGGGAGAGTTACTGTACTACCTTATCCTCCTAAGGTCCTTCCCACCAACAGAGATATAATATGATCAAGTTATTGATTTCACATCAAAACTTAACACTTGTTTAGATTAATCTTGGGTAATGTAATTTTTTAAAAGAACTTCTACACTTATTTATGTATTTGATTGAGGCAAATCTATTGTATTAAGCTTACATAATATGTTTTGAAAACAGGATGTGAGGGTCAAGTTAATAGAATTCACTTATGATGATCAAATTCTAGATTTTGCATAACTGAAAATGGCAAAAGGATATGATTTTCCATTGTCAATGACACACAGCATTTTAAAATTGAGTTTCATTTAAAGTAATTAATTTTAATTGAATAATGCAGAATCATGTTGAAAGGCTTTTTTTTTTTTTTTTTTTTTTTGATGGAGTCTCACTCTGCCACCCAGGCTGAAGTGCAGTGGCCGGATATCAGCTCACTGCAAGCTTTGTCTCCCAGGTTTACACCATTCTCCTGCCTCAGCCTCCCAAGTAGCTGGGACTCCAGGCACCCGCCACCTCGCCCGGCTAGTTTTTTTTTTTTGTATTTTTTAGTAGAGACGGGATTTCACAGTGTTAGCCAGGATGGTCTCGATCTCCTGATCTCGTGATCTGCCCGTCTCGGCCTCCCAAAGTGCTGGGATTACAGGCTTGAGCCACTGCGCCTGGCCAAAGGCTTTTTATTAACCTACTTTCTTTGATAACTTTTCAGTTTGATGTTCTGTATACTACAATACTTTTAAAACACCTTAGCTTTAATAACAGGTTCATTTTACCAATGGAAAACCCAGATGAATACCTTGATGATGAAATTTGATTTCCCAGCATATAGCTTTGTGCAACACTGAAGTTTCAGCTTTTGATTATCTGTGAACCACCTTTTTCATGCTTGTCATCTATATGATGAAATTATTCAAAATATATGACACAGACTGTGATCAAGTTACTTTTAAAATTTGATAGTGAAAAGTGTAACAAACTATAATAAAAAGAAATAACACTGTTGCTCTGACAGTTTGAAAAGTCACAGCATCATTTCTTCTCTCCTTTCAGACTCATAATGAAATGGGAAAGGTTCCCTTGTCCCCCTCACAGGGCGTGTGATGGCGGTGTGGCTGCTTCTTCAGTGCCCCACTGCTCACACCTATAGGGGAGCACACAGACAGGCAGGGTGTGGGGCTCTGACCCCATGGCAGTGTCTAGGGGTGAATGTTTACAGCTCCTGAAACCCCAGTGGGTGGGTGTTACAGGGTGCTCTTTTAGTTTGCTGTCTATAGGCGGCTTGTGCTAACCAGCCCAATTAGATAGACCCTCTAACTTGTCACAAGGACAGAGGACTTTCTGTATCCCAGGGTTTCTTGCCTTGGTGTACCAGAAGAATCGGATCACACATGAGCTTGAAGAATGAGCGCAAGGTTTTAGTGAATAGAAGTAGCTCTTAGCAGATGGTGAAGCCAGTAGGGAGATGGTTTTCCCCTGGAGTTGGGCTGCTTCCGGTGCCTGGCCTCACCTAGGCCCTTGGGGGTGGAGCCTTTGCCAGGGACCACTCCCTCTTCTACCCAGCACTTCCCTTCCCCTCTTCCATGTCAGTTAAAGGGACCATGCTCTTCCCTTCCCAGCACTCCCATATCAATATCAGGTAAGTAATAGAGCTTTAAATAAGGACAGTTAACAATGGTAAGCTGAAGAGTCCTCTTGTCTAAGAAATCTCTAACTTCACTTTAATTATAGCTGTTGAGTGTCATAGGACGTGAAATATTGAGAAACCAAGAATAAAGAAATATTAAGTAACCTTCAGTGTGGTTTTACCACCACCATTTACAGAAGGCACAGAAAAAATAGTCATTTGGGTAATGTAAAATTATACTTACTAAAACATGCCTAAGGTAATAATTCCACACCATTAGATAAGGTATTCTAATGGGTGTTTTACTCATCAACTCTTTAAATTATGCAAAATTGTGTGCCAGGCTTTTATATAATTTGTACAATTAGAAAAAAACTGCCCTTCATTATGCATGGTTGCCTTTAATTTTGATACATGCTACACATTTAAATACCTTGTCCTTTTCAGAACTTGAATGTATGTACTCACATTAAGTAACAAAACTCTAGTAACTCCTTCTCATTTCCCTCATTTTGCTCCTACCTGATATTTGTCTATAAGAATCACAGGCACAAAATTATGTGATGAACAAGAATTTAAATCCACAAGAGCTTTTCTTTTCTGGCATTTATAAACCTGATAAATTTACCTGATAACATTGTGATGCTAATAACACCAGTATTATTGGCTTATTTGCTTCTTCTCTTTAGAGGCCATATAGATTAATTCCATGATGTAAAATGGAACCATACTCCTAATTCTAATTTTCCATTTTGTAAATTTTCTCTTGAATATACTGAGTACTAAGGAAGAAAAATTAAATGAGAAAATAGAATATATTTTAAATACATAATTCTATATTAAAATAAGATGCTATATTAAAAATAACCTACACAAAACATTTTATTGACATAGTAATATCATGACAAACACATACACATACACACACGTGGACACAGGAGTATTTTTCTCATACTGAGCGGTAACAAGGATTTGTCCTAAGCAAAATGGAAAGACACAGCACTATTAAACATTATTCATTGAGGAAACTAGTAATTAAATGCAGGGCAGAGGTCTAGAGGATCAATCGTAGATCTACCATAAACGAGATATATAATCTTGAGCAAGCACATATTTTTTTCATAAAAAAGATACCAAATAATTTCTAAATTCTATAATTCTAAATTATTGGCTACAGATTTAGTCGAGTGATATTAATTTACTTAATATCCTATCTGATATCTGTCATATCTTGTTGATATGAGCATTATCTGATTAATATTTAATGTCTTTTGGTTTTATCTCAAGATAAGCTGATTTGAAGAGTGTCCATCAAAACCTTAGATTATATAAATTCACACAAAGACTGTATGTACATCTGTCTATTAAATTTGCATATAAACTATGTGAGAATTATTTTCCATCATATTCCTTTTACCTGCAGTAGATTCTAAATTACTTAATGTCACTCAAGCCTTTTGTTTCTAAATAATTTTCAGAAATTGAGATTTCTGTAAACAAAGCAACTTCTTCACTGACTTTCATTTGTACCCACTTGCAGTAAATGATATTCTAGTAAAGTACTAAGATTTTTGTCCCCTTATTCACAAAGGATGCAATAAGTATGTACTACTGCAGACAGAAAAGGAATAAAGAGAGACAATCCATGCTCCTCAATCCTGAGAGATTAAATGGATTTGGGAAAGAAGAAGTCACAGACAGGGAGTAAAAATAATATTGACAACACTAACCACAAAATTAATAAACAGAAAAATAAGATGTAGACAACTTCTATTGAGTCAACTATGTGGAGCCACATGTATATGACCAACTGTAGAAATCCTATGAAATTCACTAAACAAATTGTATAGGCAGTGAATTACAATGCACATGATATGCATGTTACTAAAATTATTATAGCCATTTTAAAAAGTTTTGTATTCCCTCTTACAGGTATGGTTAAATTTGAATTCTATGTAAAACAACTTTTAGAGATTAAATACACAGGGAAAAGGCACATCCGCAAACGTGTGTGTTATAGTTTTGATTATCACAAATCCATCACATCATTGGAAGTATGTAACTATATAAGTCCCTAAAAACATTTTTATAAAACCAAAATCCCCAACTGTTTACAACACTCTACCCCTAATCTCACTCTGCCCATATAAAAAGGATGATACTCTCGAGAAAGATAATTATGTTTATCTTTAAAGAAGTAGCAAAGAATCTTGATAACATCAAGATACACAAAAAATATATGAGGCATAAAAATACAGATATGAACTTAAAATAATTTAATGAAAAGTAAAACATTTCTTAGGCCATTTTATAAAATAATAAATTTTATCTTGTGGAAAGATTAGAATAAATATTCCACCCATTCTAAAATAAACAGTTTTCTCTCCTGGAAAAGAGAAATTAATTGTAAACTAGATACCTCATATATATTTGCTGGCTTATAGATTAAGGTAAGGTCAGGATTCCAAATTCGACAATTAGGTATTAGTAGTAAAATTTTCAGAATTGCCCAAAACTGAAATTGTTGGTTACTCATGTTTTCAATCTCACCTCAATGCCCTCAGGGAGAACGCTGATGAAAGTTCCATACTTCCTGGAAGATCTCATGATATTGAAGGTTTCCATGATTAGAGGACTGGTTTCTTCCTTTTCCCTTCTAAAACCCTCACAAATAAATTAAATGATGCGTTGTCCTACCTATATATCACAATTACATTTGTCATGCTTTCTATCTAATGACACCTGGATGGAAAACAAAGAGCTCTATAAATTTGCCTAATATCGTGTTTGAAACGTCCCATATTTTGTCACTATTTTCACTGACTTCATTAATTGTCAGTTTGGGATCTCTCCCCAAATCAAGTAAATACAGTCATATAGACATAAACAAAACAAATAAAATCACTTATAAAAAGAACGAGATATTTTATTCTTAATACATCATTGCATTTTTATAGAAAGGCATTCATTCACCATCACGGATCATAAAAAAGGTAGACTCAAAAGATTCATACTTCACTGCATATGGTATTGATGGTTCTCAATATTTTTCTATTGTCTCCTGTTACATTTGGCAGATATTAGAAAAATAGGAAGAAACCAATGTTATCCAACACTATAAATATTGTCAAAAAGATACGTGATTTTACACTTGGAAGAGCAATCATTTCCAAAATTCTCTTCAACTCACTAACACACCTTTAAAATCACATTACCATATTATACCTAGGAAATAATACTGTCATAGGCTAGTTTTTCATGAAATTTTAGTCATTATACAGGGCATATTGTGAATATTACCAAATCTGGAGTAATACAGACTTTCCCAATGAAACAAAGGCATACGATAAAATGAAAACCAAATTCAGTTTTCATTTTGATGTATTAACTATGTTTCTTCAATATGGATAGTCTGTGTTTCTAATATAACAGAATGGATAGGACCTACATTTTCTCTTCTAAAGCAGCACAGTAAAATATTCTAGGTCTCTGTGAAATTTTAAATATAAAAGAAATTCTTTTATACATGATACATAAAGGTTTTAGTAGCCTATAAAATATCAAATGCATATGAATGCAAAATTTAAAGAGAGCTATACTTCCTGAACAAATTTATGATTTAACAAGAATCACCAAACAATCACATCCAGAAAGAGAAAAGTATCCTTTCATTTTGTGCACCTACAGAAAATTCATTGGGATTTTTTTTATGATGGTTAAGATAATATATTTCTTAGAAAAATCTTCTTTTTATGAGGTTTGAAACATACCTAGATGATTTCAACACTTTTTTGTTAGTTAAAATAAAGTGAATATTGGCTGTAAGCCAGAAAAGTAATTCCATTTTTTAAAGGGTTTTAGCTTAAAAGTCTTTTGAGGAGAAAATGATTTTCACTTGTTTCATACAACAGCAGCAGCAAACTTTTTGGCAAGAGGTTTGGGGCTTCACATTATCATAGCATTACAGACATGGAACTATTCACAGACTCATTTATCTTAACACTGGTTTGGTACTATTTTCTCTGGAAATAATGTTTTAAAGATGCAGAAAACTTTTTTTATTTGACTCAGTAGTAGTAGGTAAATAAAGAAATTTATTACAGAGGCCGGGCGCGGTGGCTCAAGCCTGTAATCCCAGCACTTTGGGAGGCCGAGACGGCCGGATCACGAGGTCAGGAGATCGAGACCATCCTGGCTAACACGGTGAAACCCCGTCTCTACTAAAAATACAAAAAACTAGCCGGGCGAGGTGGCGGGCGCCTGTAGTCCCAGCTA
>NW_016810178.1:2635604-2652436 GCF_001698545.2 Rhinopithecus bieti
AAAAAAAAAAAAAAAAAAAAAAAAAAAAAAAAAAAAATTTATTACAGAATCAAAATTGATGAACTATAAAACAATGAACAGAATTACCTTCAAGACGAAAAAGGGGGAAGGTTTATCAATTACCTTATCAAAATTTTCCAGCATCTGAAATTTCTTGTTCTCATTTTCTGAGGTTAACATTAAGGATGCATTTTCTATATCATTATTATTTGTACTTTATTAGGCCATAAGATATTTTTCAGGTGGCAATGAAAATACTCAGCAAGTGAGGGCTAAAAGAATTTCTAAACATTAATTTTGGAGCTCCAACATGGAAACTGGTAGAAAGATAAGGCATCATTTTATTTGTTAACAGAAGTTAAAATTAATGCAAATTAATTAGAGTATAAAATGTATTCCCTTTATGGAGTCGATTAGGATAGATGTCAATGACTTCAACTCAAAAAGCATTTCAGAAAAGAGAAAAATGTAGGCACAAGTTGGAATCAATTATTTCATTGCAGTCTATTTACCTGCTCTGTAGGATGATGGCGATTACTGCACAAGAAAAAATTACCTGCTAGAGTACATCATTAACACTTGAATTTTAACATATGTTAATAGTAAAATGTCACTGCATAAATGAAGCTTATGTATTATCTCCCGTTAGAATTTATAATATCTTCTCTCTTGGTTTCCATAACTACTCACATATAATTTTAGATTAAACTTTGAACTCCAAGGCATTAGAAGGTTATGGAGTGAAAAATAGAGAAACTAGAGAGCAAATATATTACCATAAGCTTCATACTAAAATAGGAGGTGCTTTTGCATCCCTGGGGGCCACAATCCTAACTATATATCACAAACTTTAAGAGAACTTTTTAAAATACTGATGTCTGGAGTCAACCACAGACCAATTGAAGACAAATCTCAGCCTCAGGTATAAGGCCAAGATTTTAATTTTAATTATTTAACTTTCATTACTTAAGATAACACAGCAGTTCATAAGTGACTCTTGAAATCTCTTTATTATCATATTGGTTAAGATAGTGTATTAGTACCTTCTCACATTGCTAAAAAAGACATGCCCAAGATTGGGTAATTTATAGAGGAAGGAGGTTTAATTCATCACTGTTCAGCATGACTGGAAGGCCTCAGGAAACTTGAAATCATGGCGGAAAGGGAAGAAAACACACTTATTCACATGGTGGTAGCAAGAAGAAATACTGAGCAAAAGGGGAAAAGCCCCTTGTACAACCATCAGATCTCGTGAGAACTCACTCACTATCACAAGAACAGCATGGAGGTAACCACCCCCATGATTCAATTACCTCCCACCAGGTCCCTCCCAGGATAACTGGGAATTATGTGAACCACAATTCAAGATGAGATTTGAGTGGGGACACAGCCAAACCATACTAGCTAGAGAACTCTGGTATAAAAAACTACCTGGGTTTGAATCTTAGACCAGCCTCACTACGCATATGAACTTAGCAAGTTTCCTAACGTTGCTCAGTTTTCTCATCTGTAAAATAGTTATAATAATAGTACCTGCTTCACAGAGTAGTTTCAAGCAAATAAATGGAAGCAACTTGGGATAAAACAAGATATATAGTATGGGCTCAATGAATAATAGCTATTGGAATTTTTATAATTATTATTATCAAAATGGATATTTTCAATTCTTTAGCACCACCTTGAACACAATATTACTTCTTGTAATTATTAGACACAGAGATATGCCGAAATAAACAAAATTAAACATCTATCACAAAAGGAAAACAGTTTGGTTTAAACTATTTCAGTGATTGGCTCTACTACTTTCAGATAGTTAATCATTACCAGTGATTCATGAACCATTAGCTGTGGGAATTTACACTCTGCATTTTAAAATGAGAAAATAAGCACAATCTTTAAAGTATTTTCTGCTTTTAATGCTATGAGTGTATTTTAGAACATAATAAATGCTTAAAATTTGTGATACTAGGTTTCATAAAAGCAACATTAATAAAATTTCTAAAACTATCCTCAACCAAAATTTTCAAACATCTAACATTGACAAATATATAGAGGAAAGAGAACACTTGCATATTGTTTGTGGGAATATAAATTAGTACATCCATCATCGCATACAATATAGAGATTCCTCAAAAAACTAAAAGTAGAACTACCATATGTTCAGCAACCTTATTCCTGGGTATATATTCAAAGGAAATGAAATCAGCCACTTGTAGAGATTGTTAAATTCCCATGTTCATTGTAGCATTATCTACAATCACGGAATCAACCTGTGTGTCCATCAGCAGATGAATGGATAAAGGCAATAGGGCATATATACACAACAGAATACTATTCAGCCATAACAAGAAGAAAATCCTGTCATTTCTGACAACATAGGTGAATCTGAAAGACATTACGTTAAGTGAAATAGGCCAGGCACAGAAAGACAAATACCACATGATCTCATTTACATGTGGAATCTAAAAAATTTAAACTCATAGAAGTAGAGAGTAGCATGGGTTGGATGGGATGTTGGGGAGATATTGGTTAAATGATACAAAATTTCAGTTAGATAAATAGGACAAATAAGTTCAAGAGACCGATTGTACAACACAGTGACTACCGTTAATAACAATATATTGTGTTATTGAAAAGTGCTAATGGAGTGGATTTTAAGTGTTCTCACAACAAAAATAGTGACTATGTGAGGTAATACATATATTATCTTGAATTGTCCATTCCATAATGCATATGTATATTTCAAAACAACATGTTGTATATAATAAATATCTATAATTTTATTTACCAATTAAAAATTAAATGTTAAATAACATATAGCCAACACATTGCAGACATGATTCTTAAGAATTAAAAGTGTTTGTGGCAAAATATGAGAGTTCTATTCTCTAATTCCCCTGCCTTTGTCCATGATGAAAATCATACAGCCATGTTAAGGAAGCAGTCTGAGCCACAGTAGTGGAAAGTCTTTTCTGGCAAATAGGAAAACTTTAAAAACACATATACCAGTTTATTTATGGTCACAGACAAAATGGTAGTCAGTAGTATAATTCATTCACCAAAAAAAAGGCACCAAAAGAGTTTTTCAGTATTATGTGTTTTTTCATTTTATTTTATTATTATTATTTTTTTTTGAGACGGAGTCTTGTTCTTGTCGCCCAGGCTGGACTGCAGTGGCACAATCTGGGCCCATTGCAACCTCCACCTCCCGGGTTCAGGCAATTCTCCTGCCTCAGCCTCCTGAGTAGCTAGGATTACAGGTGCCAACCACTATACCGGGCTAATGTTTGCAGTTTTGGTAGAGACGAGGTTTCACCATGTTGGCCAGACTGGTCAAGAACTCCTGACCTCAAGTGATCCACCACCTCGACTTCCCAAAGTGCTTGGATTATAGGCGTGAGCCACTTAGCCTGGCCTCAGTATTAAGTTTCTGTTCATTTTTTTTTTTTTTAATTCTGTAGTATTACATAAAGCTTCAACACAAATATTATATTTTAGTCATATAAAAATATTGCCTATTTTAAAGTTGTAGCAAATAATTATAACAAATAGAAACAAGTAAGCATGAAAATAGATGAAACTTTTTTTCCTTTTTTTAAATTTTATTTTCAGTTTAGGGGTACATGTGCAGGTTTGTTTTACAGGTAAACTTGTGTCATGGGGGTTTGTGGTACAGATTATTTCATCACCCAAGTAATAAGCCTACTACCCATTAGTTAGTTTTCCTGATCCTCTTCCACCCTTCACCCTCCAATAGGCCCCAGGATGTGTTGTTCCCTTATATGTGTCCAGGTGTTCTCATAATTTAGTTTCTACTTGTAAGTGAGAACATGCAGTATTGGTTTTCTCTTCCTATGTTAGTTTGCTGAGGATAATAGACTCTAGCTCCATCCATGTTCCTGCAAAGGACATGACCTCATTATTTATGGATGCACAGTATTTCATGGAGTATATGTATCACATTTTCTTTACCCACTCTATCACTGACAGGTATTTAGGTTGATTCTATGTCTTTGCTATTGTGAATAGTGCTGCAATGAACACACATGTTCATGTGTCTTTATGATAGAATGATTTGTATTCCTTTGGTTACATACCCAGTAGTGGGATTGCTGGGTCAAATGGTAGTTCTGTTTTTAGGTCTTTGAGGAATTGCCACACTATCTTCCACAATGGTTAAGCTAATTTAAACTCCCAACAGAGGTGCTTAAGTGTTACTTTTTCTCTGAAGTCTACTCAGCATATGTTATTTTTTTACTTTTAATAATAGTCATTCTGACTGGTGTGAGATGGTAGTATCTCATTGTGGTTTTGATTTCCATTTCTCTAATGACCAGCGATGTTGATGTTTTTTTCATATGATTGTTGGCCCATGTCTGTCTTCTTTTGACAAGTGTCTTTCCCTGTCCTTTGCTCACTTTTTAATGGGGTTATTTGTTGCTGTTTTTTTTTTCTTGTAAATTTGTTTAAGTTTCTTATAGATGCTGGATATTAGACCTTTTGTCAGATGGATATACGCAAATTTTTTCTCCCATTCTGTAGGTTGTCTGTTCACTCTGTTGATAGTTTCCTTTGCTGTACTGAAGCTCTTGAGCTTAACTAGATTGCATTTATCAATTTTTTGCTTTTGTTGCAATTGCTTTTAGCATCTTTATCATGAACTCTTTGCCCATTCCTATGTGCAAGATGGTATTGCCTAGGTTGTCTTCCAGGGTTTTTTATAGTTTAGGTTTTACTTTTAAGTCTTGAATCCATCTTGAGTTAATTTCTTGTATATGGTGTAAGGAAGGGGTTCAGTTTCAATCTTTTGTATATGGCTAACCAGTTATCCCAGCACCATTTATTGATTAGGGAGTCCTTTCTCCACTGCTTGTTTTTGTCAGGTTTTTTGAAGCTTAGATAGTTATAGGTGTGCAGTCATAATTCTGAGTTCTCTATTCTGTTCCATTGATCTATGTATCTGTTTTTGTGCCAGTACCATGCGGTTTTGGTTACTATAGACCTATAGTATGCCTCCAGCTTTGTTCTTTTTGCTTAGGATTGTCTTGGCTATTCAGACTTCTTTTTGGTTCCATATGAATTTTAGAAGTTTTTTCTAGTTCTGTGGATAATGTCAATGGTACTTTAATAGGAATAGCATTGAATCTCTAAATTGCTTTGAGCAATATGGCCATTTTCACAACATTGATTCTTTCCATTCATAAGCATGGAATGTTTTTCCATTTGTTTGGATCATCTCTGATTTCTCTGAGTAATGTTTTGTAGTTCTCCTTTTAGAGATCTTTCACTAAGGGATAGAGGTTTTTTTCTTTTCCTATGAAGAAATATTTAGATTTTAATACAGACTGAACACAGAGATGGACCAACATTTTCAAAAGCACAGTTAGTCCAAGATACTGAAAGAAAAAAAAATTGTCTTATGTTAAAAATAAATGGTTCCTTTCCACACTACCTGGAGAAGGGTTCCTACAGTGTCCTTCTGGATTCCCATTGTAACAAAGGAGAACTCATGATGTCTGGAGCCCTTAAGGTCCTGCAAATGAAAGAGGAGGATGTTCTTAAATTCCTTGCAGTAGCAACCCACTCAGGTGGCACCAACCTTGACTTACAAATTGAACAGTATATCTACAAAATGAAAAGTGATTGCATCTATGACACAAATGTCAAGAGGAAGTGATATAAGCTTCTGCTGGCAGCTTGTGCCATTGTTGCCATTGAAAACTCTGGTGATGTCAGTGTTATACCCTCCAGGAATCCTGGCGAGCAAGCTGTGATAATGTTTGTCGCTTCCAGTGGAGCCACTCCTATTGCTGGCTGCTTCACTCGTGGAATCTTCACTACCAAGATCCAAGAAGCCACAACTGCTGGTGATTACTGATCCCAGGACTGAGCACCAGCCTGTTAGAGTCATCTTATGTTAGTCTGCCTACCATTGCTCTGTGTAACACAGACTCTGTAATATGTGCATATTGACTTACCATACAACAAACAGGGAGTTCACTCAGTGGGTCTGATATTGGGAATGCTAACCTGGGAAGTTCTGTGCATGGGTGGCACCATCTCCAGAAGCTGGCCACTGCTTAAAAAAAAGATGCTGTGACCAAGGAGAAATTTCAGGGTGAATGAACTGCTCCAGCTCCTGAGTTTACTTCAACTCAGTCTGGTTTGAAGACATTCAGGTGACCACTGTACTTATTCAACAGGTCCTTACTGAAAGACTAGAGCACTCAGCCTGCCAGTGCAGTGGGTCTGCAGCTCCCACTGCTCAGAACACTGAACAAATAGGAGCAACCACTGAGTGGTCTTAAGCTGTTCTTCCACAGGCTCTTAAACAAGATGGAAACAAAGATGATCAAAAATAAACATCAGTTTCTTTAAAAAAAAAAAGTTATCTATATCCTATGAAGATCTTAAGCATATAAACTGTAGAAAACTGCTAATAATCTGTTCTGAATAATGTCTGACACAGTTATATATATATATATACACACACAAACACACACACAGAGACAGACTTGATGACATTTAAAAAATACTTTCTATTATTTCTCAACAAGGTAGCTTTGAAATTTTTTGTTCAAACTGGAGAAATTAATTTATCTGATCCTTGCAAATATTTCACAAACTGGTAAAACAAAAAAGCGAAGAATACACAAACTAATTTCCCAGTAAGGATATAACAGTGAAATATCCCTGATTGGTTATCCAGAAAAACTCAGCAGTTTTTTCTGCAGGGTAGTTGAGAGATAGAACATAGTAAGAACCTATTGTTTCCATAGGAATAAGTTGTGCCAAAACAAGAAACCAATCAACGGCAGTAATTCAGCAAACTGAAGTCATTTCAGTTCAGCCAATCTTACTGAAAAACAATTGCAGCCTTGAAAATGGGAAGGACTAAGTGGTTATCCAGAGAGAAACTCAGCAGGGATAACATTTTTCAAAGTTCACAGCCTGAGACTTCAAATATGCAATGTATTTAAGGAAAGTGATTGAAAAAAAAATCCTAATGTTCTGAGCATAAATTTACTACCAAAGTAGAAATGCAGTTAAGAGTGCTTAGCAGCTCTAGGATGTTTCAGTTTCAGGAAGAAGCATTTAAACACCAAAGATTTGGATGATCACAATTTCATCTCCTTCACTAACTCATACTTTGACTACTCTGTGAATAGAAGAGAGGGTCAGTATTATTATTATTATTATTATTATTAAATCGTACGGGGAGCGCTTTTTTTTATTTTTTTTTTTTTTTATTATTTTTGAGATGGAGTCTCACTCTGTTGCCCAGGCTGGAGTGCAGTGGAGCAATCTCGGCTCACTGCAACCTCCACCTCCCAGGTTCTCCTGACTCAGCCTCCCGAGTGGCTGGGATTACAGGCTCAAGCCACCACACCAGATAATTTTTATATTTTTAGTAGAGACAGGGTTTCACCATGTTGTCCAAGCTGGTCTCGAACCCCTGACCTCAGATGATCTGCCCATCTTGGCCTCCCAAAGTGCTGGGATTACAGGCGTGAGCCACTGTGCCAGGCCGGTCAGTATTATTTATGTGGAAACAATGTAGAATAAACAATCCACTGCTGTTCACTAAGATTCTGCAGGAGGCAGTGTTCATCCAAGAGCACCATCCTGGTGCAGCATCCAGGTACAGCATCCTGGAGCACCATGTATGTCTGTTTCCAGCAGACAAACAGAACCTTTCTTCCATATCTAAGCCTTGGTTTCTACCACAAATCAATATCAGCTCCAAAAACAGTATAAAACAGAGATGGTGCAATTGTACTACAGGTGTAGACTTTCTAATTCTGGCTCTGTCCATGTTGGATTACATCCCCAAAATCATGTTAGTTGACCTCTCAAAGATTGTTGAAAAGCAGTAATTCACCTCAATATCTAAAAATAGCATAAACATTAATAGTTCAAATGGTATTGATTAATTTCTGGTCAATATCAGATATTGAGTATAGAAGACAATTGAAGCAGGGCCACATTCTTTAAAGATCTTTCAGAGGCATTGGCACACAGCTAGGACTCCATCCATGTCACATGATAAACTCCATCAAATTGACTTAAGAAGAAAAACAGAAAACATATTGTTTAACTACTGAATAATGCATGAATAAAACTAGCTTCAGGCGCAGTTCGATTCAAAGGCTCAAAAGACAGCATCAGGACCCTGTTTTATTTCTCTCCACTGAATACTGCTCTGCCCTAAAAGCTGGTTTTATTTGCATATGGGTTTTTCCCTCAAAGTTCAAGATCTGTGCAACAGTTAGAGTCCAGCAGTGCCAGGTGCAAAGTCAAAGGATGGGAGAAAGGAGAGAGAAGGGACCTTAAGTAGAGAGAGCTTCTGTCTTCTAGTAGTTAAACAACAATTCTGTATGTGCCTCTTTTTGTCCTGAATAGGGTCACAATGTGACCAGAAGTATGAGGATGCTAATGGGCTTATGTCTTTGGAACTAGGCACAGGATCAACTTCACTCAAACCATGAGGACAGAGAGCAGGAGAAAAAAAAAATGTTTCTCATTGTGAATTGACTATGTGTTATCTGACAAAGGAGCAATGAATGCTGAGGAGGTCAGCACCAGGTATCCAAGATGTATCTTACAGACTGTTTGTTTGTTTTAGGGAAAAGACTATTTTCCTGGAAGGCTGACTACTGGCCTATCATCTCCAGCTGGGAGCCTGGATAAATTCATAACTTTACCTCTGTGTCACAAAAGGATAGAAAAGTCTCTTGTCTAGTGGAAAGTTTTTCTCTGTAGAATATACTAAAAATGTGGAATTTTTTCCTAACGAAGACTTTTTTTTCTATCTACTTCCTTCTCAGATTTCTTTTTAAAAATATTCTTTCAAAGACTTCAAGGAGTTTAATATACAGAATATCTTTATTTATTTAAAAAAAAAAAACAGCAAATGTAGCCAAACCATATAAAATTTAAGGTTGGCATAGCAAAGTTCCTGCCTATTTTTTAAGCTGTAGCAAAGCAGAAAAGGGGTGTAGATCCTGCTGAGGGTAGGCCACAATGACAATACATATTTGCCAATGGAAACAGGGCTCCTGCAGGCAGACTACTGAGCAAGGCAAGCCTAAATTAGCATTTCTGGGACACAGCCTCCAAGTGTGCCCTGAGGGAACAGTACTGTAGACAGTTGAGGATGGAAGACCAGCAACTGGGTCAACAGTGTGGAGCTACCCTGCTAGAATTAAAATAATAATAAAGTACAGAATAAAATTAAGTCCTGGTGAGAAGTCTTTATTAGTCTTTCTGAAAACCAGTGAAATTTCTGTCTAGAAAAATACATAAGGGCACACAAAATGTTGTATTCAGTTACAGGGAGATCAAATCTGCCCTAAAGTACAACTATAAACACCCTCATGAATGTAATCCCCAAGTTAAGAGACCCTATTATGAACTAAAAATATGAAGTCATCCAAGCAAATAATTTCTTGTAAGAATACTGTTTTAAAATAAAACACCTTACAATAAAAATAAATACAGGAATAGATTGTAATAAAGAAAGAAGCCTTATTGCAGAAGCATATAATCTGAAGTAATTGCATGTATACTCAAAATACATATCAGCTTGGTATAAGATGACTACCTTGTTATATTAAATGTGACAATAAATGCCAGGAGATATGTATTAACAAAGAATTTTACATGACACTCTAAAATACAAAATGTGGAATATTTTAGTGGAACCATTCCCACACAGTGGTATAATCAATTCAAAGACTTTAACTACATTGATTTTAAGAAACTATTTTGAGTGTTTTCCAAGTATTCTTAACTTTTCATTTTTGTGAAGTTTCATTTCATACACTTGATCTCAAAAAATAACCTCTTCAAGAACAACAACCCAGGAAACAAAATCCATTTATCATCTCCATAAACTTAGTCTGAGGCAGCTCTTTCAGGGTCTGTCATTGCACACATCACACTCAGTAAGCTGAGTGACTAGCTGGGTGACAAGGATTCCTGGAGGTCCCCACTATGTTTTAGGGGCTTTACCGCTTCAGCGACTTAAATTGAACCACAAAAATATGCATTTACTACTAGAAAAAGCAACTGCATTTATAGAAGGTGAATTAAAAAAAATGGTGTCAGAAAACTTCTAGATTGTCTCACACATGGTCACACATTTAGCATTTTCTTATTATTTCAAAGGAAAGATGAAATGGAAACAACATTCAAAAACACAAATATTTATCATCTAAATCATTATTTTAAGTTGCAAAACTACTCAATCTAGCTAATAGGAAGTTCAATCTCAGAATTCTAAGGAGAAAAACAAAAACAACAAAATGTATAGTTTATAAACTTGAATTAAAGCAAAAAAACAAATGGGGTAGGACGTAAAACACAGAAATATGTTCCATGAAGTCTAATGCCCTCTTCTTGGCTGCAATAACTTAAATGATGATTATATTACTAAAATTCCTGTCTGAGAAAGTTCAGCACAGAGTTAACATGACTAGCACCCTGAATAAACCACACCCCTCTGAGTTCATCCCACCTTCTATACTACCCTGTATATAGGACAGTATATAGGACTTTCTGCAGGACACAGAAGAAAAACAAATAACTTCATTTCAGTGGACTTCAAATTCTGGAGAGACATTGAGCGGCCCCTTAATGGTTCAAGTTAGATGTTTTGTGGTATAAAATGCATAGTGATTTCTTTATAACATTGGCTTGAAGGATCAGAATGAATAGTACTGGAACAAGCTTTAATAAAATGTAATTACATTTGGACCTTAATCTATGATATTGGTTATGATAAGTTCCATCCACAGGACAGTGGTAAATAAGTGAATCTTCTTATCCCAAGAAAAATTATCTCGTGAGCCCCAGTTGAAATTATAAATGGTTCAAGAAACCTTAGTTTATAGGAAACTATAACTGACCAAATTAAAAGGTGTGACAGTGAAATTCAAAACTACCTTAGACTTTGAAATTATATTGGCATAGTTCCAGCACCTTACTCCTCCTTGGGGAAAATGTCATTGTTTCTCATCAGGTTTTTCTCATTAGCAAAATATAGATTATAATATTTTATAAACTTCATGGGAGAATTATTAAATGGAGTAAGTTTTAGAGCCAAATAATGCCTGGCAAATAATAAGCATTCAATGAAAAAGTCAACCAGAGTAAGAATGAAGTTAACAGTCAGTCAGCTGTTGATTTTCATAGTTCCAATATGCTCAAATTTCAGTTTTACCACTAGCTACCTAAGTATAGATAACCGATTTCTCCCAACATCTTAGTTCAAATTTTAGTTATCACAGTCTATTAACTGAGTAATTACATAAAATATAAACTTTGTTGTAAAATCTTTGGTCTAAACATGATAAATAATCAATGCACATTATAATTAGTGACCACATCACTTTTTTGGAGTCTTTTGGTTACACTACATATCTATTATTCAGCTTCTGCATAGACAGCAAAGCATTTAGTTGTACAGCTTACTCATCACCTAGTGAGAAACCCAAATACCATGAAACAGAGAATAAATAATCGAAGGAGAGTACTGGACAACAAAAATGAAAGTGAAGCAAACAGACAGAAATCTACCAAAAATAAAATACAAATTAATGTAATCGGAGCTATACCTAATGTTGGAAATGTTGACATTATTGGCATGCAAAAGACTCCAAAAACTCCAGATACGAAGTCAGAGGAAATGAAAACAGTGTTTGTGAGAAAAAGAATGAAGATGTCCCAGAGGAAGTGACACATTGAGAGAACAAAGGGTAACATTTTGGAAGCTGACCCAAATTTAAAAAGAATATGACAATTTGTTGCCAAGGCATTGAAGAGATACTGGCTCCATATTGTAAGTTATGCAACAAGAAGAAAATGACAAGCACTATTCAAACTTTTAACAAGAGGTTTACAAACACCTATTAATGTTTAAATGTTTTAAAATAGTGTGCTAAATAAATATTAGTTTAATTATTTTCCTTTTTTCTATAAATCTATAACAGACATCAAGAGTGTTTAATGTTGTAACAAAAATCTTTAAATGTCATAAAATAATCATAATTGTGTCCACTGATTATTAAGATTGTTTTGCATGCTGTCACCCTACACACCATTTTTGTGGTTCTGGACTACCACACCAAGCAAGGGCTGTGTGTATTTGTTTTGAAGAGAGACCACTGTGTATCTTCCCTACTCTGCATCTTTCCCCTAAATTCTCTAATAGTATAGAAGCTTACTTCCTGGGCTTGAAGTGTGAGGAGAAGGGCTGAGAGCAGAGGACATAAGGTCAAAAACTAGGCCGGGCGCGGTGGCTCATGCCTGTAATCCCAGCACTTTGGGAGACCGAGGCAGGGGAGTCACGAGGTCAGGAGATCGAGACCATCCTGGCGAACCCCGTCTCTACTGGGGCAGGAGAATGGCGTGAACCCCGGGGGGGCATAGCTTGCAGTGAGCGGAGATCGTGCCACTACACTCCAGCCTGGGCCACAGAGTGAGACTCGGTCTCTAAATAAATAAATAAATAAATAGGTCAAAAAACTAAGAATTGCTAAAAAAAAAAAAAAAAAAAAAAAAATAAGAAAAAAAGTAGTCTATTCTCAAAGTATGTATACCACACTCTCCTCTTGCTCATTCTACTAAATATGCAGTTCCCGATAACGAAAAGACATGTAAATTATGAAGAAATAAGTATATTATAGTTTTTACAATAGTCCTTTAAAAATTAGAAGCGATTGTAGAAAAGAAGATGTATTGAATCTAAATAAATCTCTCTGCCTGTGCAAAATTACCCTCTTCAATGCACTTTGAAATGCTTCATCCAGACTGGTTCTAAATGTCCCCGTGGATTGTACTAGAAATATTTTGTAAAATAACCCAATGCTTTAAGCTTTCTAACCATAATGAGTTGTAATAAGAGTGAAGTGGCAGCCAGAATAATATTTTCATTAATCTTTGTCAATTTAAGTTAATCATATAGTGATATTCTTTAGTATGGATATTTTAAAATTATCTTATTTACTGGTATTACATATAATACAGAAAATTCAGAGAAGAATGAATCTATTTTCTGGTCCTAAATAGCAGGCAGCTGGATGTGAAATTATTATAAATGACATTCATACTAAATTACAGGCAGGTAAAAGTTTTGCTTATCATTTACAGAATAAATGGACCAATAAAAGACCACACACACACACACACACACACACACACACACAGCTGTTGTCTTAAATCTATTGAGAAATAGCTTCATTTCAAGAGATATATTGAATTTTAAGAAAAGCAAGAAAACCTTGAGGGAAGACATAGATCAATGTCCCTTCCTCTCACATACTAAACATAAGGAAGATTTCAGTTCATGCTTTTCTTTGAGTTAGTTGCGAATGGAAGTATTTTTAAAACTACTTGATTTCAACTCACTTCTCAGGACAAAACTTTTCTGAGATTTAGTTTAATCAGTTGCAAATTAGAGAGAATGATAGTGTTATTGTTATTGTTTTGAATAGAAAAGAAAATGTATGAAAATCTTCTAGCACAATATCTGGAAAGGTGAATTGAGTAAGACTCACGGTAGAGTTAAACATTTGAATTTGCATTCTGAAACTTAGCTATTAGATATTGATTCATGTCTTGCAGTGGGTTACTAGCAGTACACTGATTTTAGGTTATCTTATCCAACACTTATTGGCTATAGGATTTGGAGAAACGTAGTTAACATCTCTATAACTTAGTTTTGCCTTATGTAAGATACAAATAATAATAGTACTTACTCTCAAATTCCTGGTAATAGTTCTCATTTAGTTCAATGAGATAATATATGTAAAGCACTTACCACAATGCTTGGCATGAAATAAGAACATTCATTTATGTCACTAAAAATACTGAATACCTACTATATAAATGAAGAATTTATCTAAGTGCTAGAGATATAGCAGTGAACCCAACAAAGCCACTACACTCAAGTAGTTCATTGTGGGAAAACAGGCCTGCAAAGTATTTCCAAATCACGTAAAAAATTATTATATTAGATAACCATTTCCGGTCCTAAATGGAAGGCAGCTGAATATGTAATTATTAAAAATGACGGTAATATAAAATTACAGGCAGGTAAAAGTTCTGTTTAATATTTACAGAATAAATGGACCAATAAAAGACTATATATGTGAGGAGGATAAAATGTAACTAGAGTATGTGAGTACAATTTTAGTGTAGTGCTCAGAGAGGACTTCTCTGTAGTGATAGATGAGCAATCCTGAAGGATGTGAGACAACAATCCATTATGCAAATGTCTAGAACTAGCAGGTACAAAGGTCTAGGATGAAAGTTTGCTTGGCATGTTAGGAATTACTAGAAGGCCGGAGCAGCCAGAGTACAAAGGGTGAGGAAGTAAGGTCCAAAAAATAGTAGAGAACAATACTCCAAGGGAAATATGGTGGAATAACTAGGCAGCATAAAGAGTCACCTTTTACTGAATTAAAGGGAGACCAGGCCTAGTACAGTGGCTCAAACCTGTAATCCCAGCACTTTGGGAGGCCAAGGAGGGAGGATTGCTTGAGGCTAGGAGTTCAAGATTGGCCTAGGCAACATGACAAGACTGTATCTCTATTAAAAAAAAAAAAAAAAAAAAAAAAAAAAAAAAAAAAACAAGGGGGGGGGAATCCTTTTTTAAAAAAAAAAAAAAAAAAAGAGAGAGAGAGAGAAAGAGAGAAAAACCAGCTAACATGATTATGGGTATTTCTCTAGTTGCATTCATCTGCTTCTATTACTATTTTACTTATCCCTCAGGTATCAAATTTTCTGTGCTCTTTTCCTCATGATTTCCTTCTTCCTCCACCTGTTCGCCCTCCTCTTATGGTTGTTGTTACTGTTACAGTTGTAGTTTTTCTCTTCCTTCCTCTGCTCCTCCTCTTCCTCCCTTTCTTTTCTTCTTTTTTTCTCCCCCTCCTTCTGATTCTTCTTCTTCTTTGTGGTAATCGAGATATTTACCACATAGTACAAAATAATTTACCTTTTTGACTTACCATGCATTCATCAGCAAAATCGTATAATAGATTTATTTTGAAGATTATTGAGATAATGCATGGAAATAAATACTATCATGAGATATAATCAGCTGTTGCAAAATAATAGTTCTGATTATATTCATATGTCTTAAATCATAGTTGAATCTGAAATATATAGAGTTTGAAAATGTGGATATTTGAGGGGTAAGGCAGGGTTTTCCCTGAATCTCTGAGAAATAAACTTTATGCAATGTTCTCAGTAGCAATAGTCATTTTACTAGGAGCTTGAATTGTATAACAAATCTCTCTCAGAGCTTCTTGCGTTTAACTCATTTAACCCTAATGGAAATTCTATGAGGTATTTCCATTATTACATCCCCATTTTACAAATGAGAAAATTGAGACACAAAAAGATTAATGTCACTGTTGCAAAGGGATTAAATGATGAGCCATGGTGTAAACCCAGGAATTGTGGCTCCTCATTCTGTTATTTAGCCTGTCCATGATGCTTTGGTGAAATCCTAAACTTAAAACGATCAGAGAAAACACCAAGGACAGTCATATCAAGAAACCAGCACGGGCTAGCGTGGCAGCTCACACCTGTAATCCGAGCACTTTGGGAGGCCAAGGCAGGTGGATCACTTGACCCAAGGAGTTCAAGACCAGCCTACGCAATATGGTGAAAACCCTGTCCCTGCCTAAAATACAAAAGTTAGATGGGTATAGTGGCCGGTGCCTGTAGTTACAGCTACCTAGCAGGTCTAGGTGGGAGGAAAACTTGCGCCCAGGAAGTCGAGACTGTAATAAGCTGTCTTATTACACTACACTCCAACCTGGCCTAGACAACAGAGTCAGACCCTATCAAAAAAAAAGAAAGAAAGAAACCAGCATGATAATGGTAGAGTAGAATATTTAAAGTTTAAGAAGATGAATATTTGAAATCAAAACAACCAAGAAAGAAAAAAATGGGGCTAGTTTTCTCTAATTCAGAAGCATAACCCATGTGACTAATCAGAAAACATTAGCAAGTCTAATATATACAAGAACCAACCAGTGTATAGCATAATCTCAGGCCCCTGCTCACTTCTGCCAGAATTATCAACCTCTATTTTCTTTATCTTTGCTTATTATTTTTCCATTTGAATTCCTCTGTAATGTGTCTAAACATTCATTTTATCATATGCTTGTTAACTATACAATTTTTTCTTCCTTGCCATGCTTACTTACATTCTTTGTCCATTTTCCCATTCATTTTCTTACATTTTTGTCTTTGGCATGCAGCGGTTTCTGCTTATTGAAGTCTGTATTTATAAACACATATACAAGCAACAACTGTATTCAATGTGTCAATCAATATAAAAGATATTTGTAAAATTTACCAAAATATTATATTTGCAGAGCTGAAGTAAAGCAGAAAGACAACTAAAAATTAAATACTATCTCTGTATTGACACTGGGAACCTCATATCAAAGATAAAGTGTTTTACATAGGACTACAAAGTACCACAAGGTGGTGGTAGAATTAGGATAGGACTCCATTTGGCCTAATTTGAAATTCAGTACTTATTTCCAGCAGGTCATCCTTCTCACATAGGAGGGAGTGATCCAGGTTTATGTGATTGTATATGTATGTAGGTTTATGAAACATTTTGCTAGAATGTTAATAGCAGTATTAAACATTTTTATCTAAAATATATTTTCTCTCTAAGTATCAAAGAGCATATTTTGATTTGGCTGAAAATAAAACAAAATGAAATAAAAGGTCTGTAATGATTTTTTTTCTATTTAAACTCTTGGTGAATGAATAACTTTATTAAAGAAAAGAAAACATATACTATT
>NW_016810178.1:2655231-2670043 GCF_001698545.2 Rhinopithecus bieti
AAAACATATACTATTAATGACCAACTCAAATTCAGAAAATAATAGCACGAAGAATCTTCATTCTTATATATTTGAAGCAGCTTAAAATCTTGTTTGCAAATAAATAATTTAGGTAATTTGATGGTATCTTATTAGTAACAAAATGAACCTGTAGGTAAAACTTTGCAATTAAACTTAAACATACATTACACATTACTTAAACTCAGGATCCATTAATTAAAAGTCTGAACTATTATCATTTTAGTTTCTTTATTTTATTTTCTGAGACAGAGTCTCACTCTATCACCAAGACTGGAATGCAGTGGTGCAATCTCAGCTTACCGCAACCCCGCCTCCCAGATTCAAGCCATTCTCCTGCCTCAACCTCCTGAATAGCTGGGATTACAGGTGCCCACCACCATGCCCTGCTAATTTTTGTATTTTTAGTAGAGATGGGGTTTCACATTGTTGAGCAGGCTGGTCTTGAACTCCTGACCTCAAGTGATCCGTCCGTCTCAGCCTCCCAAAGTGCTGGGATTACAGGCGTGAGCCACTGCGTCTGGTCTAGTTCCTCTAAAATAATAAAAGCTGCAATGTATTGACAAAAAACTTCTTAGGAATATAAAAACATATAAATTCAAATAGTATAGATTGCATATGGAACTTACACATGCCTCTCAAAACTACTTTTAATATTATAGAGAGGTATATCAAATACATTCTTCTGAGAATCAGAACTGTAACTAGAATTTTAGGAATCTGTAACCTCTTACACGTGAATTTCAAGAAAGAAAATTTGTTATTTTTGAGGTGAAAACTTCTATTTTTATGCTGTAATGAGGTTTACAATCATGGGAGTATCATAATTTTACCTTAAGTTGTTCCCTTTTTAGTGATAATACATTATTCATATAACCAGCCATTAAAGTGTGTCTGCCTTCTTGTTTTCAAAACTAAAATCAGGCTGTCAAATCTGTATCCTTTTGCTACTATTGACTATTCTAGCCAATTCATATCAAAAATCACCCAAAGAGGATCAATATGAATTCTTTCTTACATACAACAGGGAAAAGACATCATTCTCACATAACAAGAATTTGTTCACACCCATAATTGCTTACCTAAGAGCCATAAAAGGAGCTTCAATAATTGTATCTGTCATGTCAATAACATTAGCCACAATACAAGAAGTCACTGTGCTTTAATATCTTAGAAGAGTTAACCATATGATGACCCTCTTTCTGCTTGCTCATTTAATACCATACCTGAAAATCTTAGTTTACATTGGAGGTATGTGAAATTCTGTAACTTACATGTGCAACTTAATATATCTTCAGTCATTCAATTACTTTAATAAATACTCTTTGAGAACACACAGAAACTCTATTAAATTTGTAGCTAGAAAGCTCCTTGGTAGTCTTTAATTTTCAAATGTACAAGACATAATCTGCAGAGGCTTCAACATGAAGAATGTGACCTTTATAGTAAGGCTGAATTAAAACAAACAAACAAACAAACAAACAACAACAACAACAACAAAAACTTAGGGCACGAGGAGAAGGTCCATGGTTTATCATAACTATGAAGCTAGGTCAGGACCTAAAGTCCCAATATACAGAGAAAATTTGCACATTTTCACCCTGGATGCTATTGATCTTTTATCTCTGACCCTTGTGAGTAGTGTGTCATGGCCCAGAGTTTCTGAACAGAAGTCATAATTATAGGTTGATTGATTGGTTGTACCACATATCTTAGTGCATTGTTTGGACTGAAATAGAGCTTAAGTCAGTGACTAGAGGAAAATATCAGGATACTTTATGGAAGAAAAAAATGAATATACTTCTGAGACCCACTAAATAGACAATGTATATGAGTGGAATACACGTGCGATTAGAGTGTTTTATATTCAAGAAACCAAGGCATTTGGACTAGGCATTCATATTGTGATTTAAAGAAAAGCCTTAATAGCTTGGAAGGAATGAGCATTCTCAGGAGCATATTCCAAAGTTGTACTAATAAGGAGTACTCAGAAAGTACAAGTAAACCAGATAGCAGAATAAGAAGGTCAAAAGACGGGAAAATGCCCAATAATAGCACTGATTAAAACCGCAGATTGCAATGGAAGGTCTGTAAATGGGGAGCTTCCTTTGGCTGTCTCAAAGGCACTTCAACATTGACAAGACATAAAGTAAATTCATAAATACTGTTTTCCATATTAAACATTAATTCACTAGTGTTCACTGGATCATACTTCAGTCTACCAAGTCCCTCAAGACAGAAGTCAGGATCCATCCTTGACACCTCCATCTCACACTAAAATTCAATTCATTACTAAATTTTAATTATTTTAATTCCTAAGTATCTGTCCTTCACTTCCATTTCCATTGTCAACGCCCTACCCAAGCTGTCGGCATCTCTCTTTTTATCTACTTCACTACACTACAGTGAGATTGATCTTTTTAAAATGCAAATAGGATTATAACACTCCTCTGTTTAAAATCATTCAACAACTCCGTAATATTATGAGCATCATGACTTGAATCTGAACATAACTGCATTTCCATGCCATTATTTCACCTCCACACAGTCTCATTTTGCCCCACCTTGGCTCCAGTTACACAAGTTTCTGTCAGTTGCTCTAAAACTTATACACACACACATACACAAACACAATGTTTGGCTTAGAATTACATGTGAAAATTTTTGGAAGAGAAATGATTCTCTATAAATGATGGATTAGAGGTGCAGGAAAATAATGTGATAGTTGTCCCCATGGAATCATATAACCAATGAAAACATGATTTACTTCCAGCAGCATTGTTATAACAGAAAAAAAAAAGCCAACAAGAGACTTGTTAAATGAATTATAATATATGCAAAATGGAATACTATGTGGCAATTTAAAATGATGCTGTATAGAAAGTTTCTCAGTTCTTAATTTGAATCCAGCTATGCAAAGATAATATTAAAATTCAGAGTCTGACTTAATAGAACTGGAGTGGCATCAGTGATACTGTATTTTTAAAAGTAACTGATATCCACACTGTTGGTTCCATGGACCACGCTTTTAGTAGCAGGGCTATAGAATTATATGTAATATATGATAATATGTTAAAGACCTTGTTATTTGTTTTAAAAATATTCCAGTAGAATATATACTGAATGATACAATATTTGATGAAATATAGTTAGACAGTGACAAATAAAGGTAGACACATCATAAATATTAAATGATTGGGTTTATCTCTACCTTGTGTAAAGCAATTATAAGTTTAAATGTTTACTTTTTATTTGTTTTCAATTTTAGCAATAAATTGTATTATGTTTGTAATAATAGAACATTAAGATATTTTAAATGTAATAAGGAAATTTGATTATGTTTAAAATTTTAAATGCAGAAAATGCAGAATTTAATGAAGGTTATATACACAAGGCTCAACATGGTTGTTTGAACTAAAACTAAAGACAAATAAAATGGAAGAAAATTTTCAACAGGATTTTGGAGGCTATTATTCCTACTTTTCAGTATTCATTATATTTTCCATAAGTTATTACTACTAACATAATGGAAATATGTATTTACATTATTTTTAATAATTACTTAACAAAGTCCGCATGGGGAATAAGACTTATGTGTTTTGAATGATTATGTAAATGAGTCTGGGAAATATAACAACAAATAATTTTTTCTTCAAGCAGCATGCTTATAATGAAAATTGTGTCATGACAACAAATAATTAGCAAGTTAATAGTGTCCTTCAGTTATTACTGATCTCAAAGCAATACACTTATTTAAACTTTTAAAAATGTTTATGGAATAATTATTTTACGTTGAGCTCTGATAATTCTCTGGAGATGTACAAAGAAGAAGTAACTATTATCCTTGAGTAATATATAAGTTCTACCGGGAATTGCCAAGAAATGAACACATCCTTTGATAAGCAATATAATAAAAATATGCACACATTTCTATGCGTACACAAGTAAAAGAGGAACTCTCTCTATGTAGAGTACATGCATGTCAATTTCATGGAGAACATGATATTTGCATTGAGTTTAAAGAATGTATAGAACTGTCCCTAGTAGACAAAATAGAAAAAAGTCATTTCAGAGAGAAAAAAATATAACTAGAAATGAAGGCATTCTTTATGGTGGGAGTTTAGGAAAGATGACAAAAAAAAAAGTATAGATTAAGATTGGGGTTGTTTTTTGCTTGTTCAGTTGTTTAAGTTCCTTATAGATTCTGGATATTAGAAAAATTTTTTAAATGGGCAAAACACATGAACAGACATTTCTCAAAAGGAGGCCTACTAGCAGCTAACAAACATTTGAAAATATACTCCACTTTAATAATCATCAGAGACATACAAATAAAAACCACAATGTAATAACATCTCATACCATTAGAATGGTTATTATTAAGAAGTCAAAAATCAACAAATGCTGGCCAGGCTGCAGAGAAAGGAAATGTTGATACACTGTTGATGGGAATGTAAATTAGTTCAGCCATTGTGGAAAGCAGTTTGGAGATTTTGCAAAATCAAAAGAACAGATTGTTCTAACAAAAAGACACATGCACTTACATGTTCATTGCAGCACTGTTCACAATAGCAAAAACATGTAATCAACCTAGGTGTCCATCAGTGATGGATTGGATAAAGAATATGTGGTACATATACACTACAGAATGCTATGCAGCCATGAACAAGAATGAAATTATGTTCTATGCAGCAACATGGATGAAGCTGGAAACAACTATCCTATACGAATTAATTGAGGAACAGAAAGCAAATATCGCAAGTTCTCATGTATAACTGAGAGCTAAATATTGGGTACTCATGGACATAAAGACGGCAATAACACACTGGGGACTACTAGAGAGAAGAGGCAGAAAGGGGGACAAGGGTTGAAAAACTAACCATTGGATACTGTTCTCCATGTCTGGAAGAAAAGATTATTCATCCTCCAAAGCTTAGCATTACACATTATGGCTGGATAGCAAATCTAAACATGTATCCCCTGAATCTAAAATAAAAGTAGGAGAAAAAGAAAAAAAAAATAGGTAGAATTGGATTGAAGTTTTAAAAAAAGGAAAAATTCCAAGATGCCATGCTAAAAATCTCAAACTTACGTAATAGGTAATTGCCTACAATAGTGGTATGGTTTTACTGTGTCCCCACCCACATCCCATCTTGAATCTTAGTTTTCATAATCCCTATGTGTCATGGGAGGAACCTGATGGGAGGTAATTGAATCATGGAAGTGGTTACCTTCATGCTGTCCTCGTGACAGTGAGTTCTCATGAGATCTAATGGTTTTATCGAGGCTTCCACTGTCACTCAGTTCTCATTCTCTCTCCTGCCACCATGTTAAGAAGGATGTGTTTGCTTCCCCTTCCACCATGATTGTAAGTTTCCTGAGGCCTTCCCAGCCATGCTCAACTGTGATTCAATTAAACCTCTATCCCTTATAAATTATGCAGTCTCAGGCATGTCTTTATTAGCAGTGTGAGAATGGACTAAAACATGAGGCAAAATAATTTTTAAGCAAAAAGTAAAATCAGTCACAGTTCTTTCTTTTGTAGAGAAAAATGTCACAATAGGAACAATAAATGGTAAAGGCTAGAGAATACGACTATTGTGCAAATTTCTTATTTGTCTATTAAAGAGGTACCAAGAAACAATTATCCACAGATAAAACTATAAATGCAAGAACAAAGTGTCATTAGACTCATCTGAAATCTGAAAATAGTACTATGTATTGCATTGTTTGACATTTATATTGTTCTTACCTTTTGCAGGAAACAAAATAATTCAAAAAGTTTTGTTACAAATGAGTCAATGTAATTTAATTCATTCATTGAATGTCCACTATACACTCAACAGCCTATAAGTTGTTGAACAGTTAGTTATATAAAAGAATGAAACCTTTGATCAGGATCTACCTATATCATTTAGACTGCTTGGTAGTAAGGGTTTTCAATCTCTGTCGGTCTGTGTAAGTTTTATGAAGTCTATCTATATTGCTTCTCTAGTTTATTGAGTTTTAAAGTTGTGTTGTTTTGCTAATATCACTGCATTTTTTCTTGGTTAAGCATACAGTGGAATTACAGAGCAATTACAGAACACTATCTCATGAGAAATTGAAGGGAAATTATGCCTAATATGAATGTTGTAGCTAATAAATAAATATTTGTGGTAATTTTTACAAAAACAAAAAAATTAAATGCTCTTTTGACAAGATTATTGTTCACTATAACAACAAAGAGGGACTGTAGTGTGGCTCATCTAGACAGAGCCTCGATGGGTGAATTTGCCTTAAGAGACAGGTCTGGCTAGGCTTCGCTTCTCGACATTGGGTAGGCTCAGCTCTTCTCAAGATTCCTTGAACAGCAGGCTAGCTGAAGTCTGTTTCTCTCATGGCAATGGCAGAAGTGGAAATTATTAACAAATTGTGTCCAGATGGAATGTGATAAAATTATCAAAATCTAAAATATGAATACCATTGCAAAAACTGGGAAATGCATGTGACTTACTGAATGTAAAAATGATATAAACAATACAGTTTTAACTAAAGATTGTGTACATGTAACATAATGTGTAAACATTAATTGCTACACATTTAAAATTATAAAAATATTTTATTATTTAAAACTGTTTTCAAGTGTTGGCTTGAATTTTAAAATTAAACCATTTTCTTTGTTTTTTCTTTCATTTTTCTGAAATTTGGATATACAATTTCAGAAATATGAATGTGCCAAAAATGATAAATATTTTAAAGTTGTTTTCAAGGTAAATGTAACAAATGTAGAGAAGAAACACACAGGCTATATGGACTAAGGAACCTCAAAGTCAAGTAGACTGCAACTTCATAACATGAAGTAATAACATTATGCCTACATTTATTATAATTTGAATTATCAGAAAACAAAGTAAAAAGTGTGAACATTGTTTCTTATAAATATTAGATGTACACATCTAACAGTTTAGTCAATCTTATAATTCATCAATGAAAAAGTACTCTACAATGATAATAAAAATATTTTATTGTGCCCAACTTACTGACTTATGAAGAAAAAATACACTATTAGAATTACAGGAAGTTGTGTGTGTGTGTGTGTGTGTGTGTGTGTGTGTGTGTGTGTGTTTTGCAAAGCATAGTGTTTACTTAAACTTGGACATATTGGAACTGCACCCTTGCTTTACCTGACTCAGTTACCAAGGAACTGTAAAAAATGAAATGATTCCAATAGGCAAGGTTGCCACTAACATGGCACTATACACAATGAAGCCTCCCTGTATGTCACTTACACCACTGAATCTTATGTTCATACACTTTTATTGTGCCAAAAAGGAATAATGAATAGTTTAAACCTTTGGAATAGTAATTGGAGAAGTTGGCTTAAAAATCTAGCTGTTCTTGATGAAATTTGCTTTTAAAATAATGAAGTAAATTTTAAAATCAATAACTTGTACATCTTTAATAATGTTTTGTTTGTTAAAATTTAATAGTGTTGTAATATAAATATTAATAATTGAAATATGAAAATATTTTCATGGAAAAAAATCATTATTCAAACAAATGGATCATTCTGTACAATAATTTTACCTGAGATGGTAATGGACCAGTAACAAATTGGCAGTAAGCAATACTCTGGCTGGTATAGAGAGAATTTTCAAATGCGTAGAACTAGATGAATTATGAAAAATCCACTACACTAATGTAAGCAGTTTCCAAAAATAATAAAAAGAGCAAACAACTCATGTCTAATTAGTCAAAGACACAAGGGACTACTTCCACACTGCATGTAAGTGGCCATCAACATTACAGCAGACACTATTCATATTTACTCTAATAACAAGGCAATAAAAAAAATTGAAGATATCTTAAGTAGAATTTACTTATCTGTTAGCACATTGACATTTTTAAAAGTTTCCAGAGATGTCTATAAAACAGAGAGAGTTTTCTATTAGTGAAGATGTTTATCACATGGAGATTTTTATGTCATCCCATTTGTTTGTACTGAAGACAAAAATTTATTCAACAGTTATTAATAAATGTGTTCTTCTCTAGCAGCCAGTTTGTACCTATGATGTGTGATGCATGAAGCCATAAGCAGGCCTTTTCCAGGTAGCTTTCTACAAGGGGTGCAGCTTATCTGTCAGCCTGATTGTCTGAATTATTGACTGGAGATCTATCATGATCAAGGACTTTGCTCTTCTTAAAAATAACTTATTGGATTCATTAATTTAAGTAATTTGTGAAGATGACAAGTGCATTTGTTGAGAAAAATCCAAACCAAATATTTCATAATAAACCATGTGCAGTTCACTTAAATAAAATATAATCATAACTTTGATTTGGGTGTTTAGAGTTATCAACTTTTCCCTTAAGTCCACTTTAGTTGTGTCCCAGAGATTCTGGTAGCTTGATCTTTGTTTTCATTTCTTTCAAATAATTTCTTGATTTCTGCCTTAATTTCATTGTTTAGAAAAGTTATTCCAAGGCAGATTGGTTTATTTCATTTTATTTTTGTTTTGATTTTTTGAGACAGTGTCTCACTGTGTCACTCAGGCTGGAGTGCAGTGTCACAATCAATTCTTACTGCAGTCTTGACCACATGGGCTCAGATGATCCTCCAACCTCAGCCTCCCAAGTAAATGTGACTACAGGCGTATGCCACCACACCTAGCTGATTTTTATACTTTTTGTAGAGATGGCTGGTTGCTATGTTCCCCAGACTGATCTGGAACTTGTAGACTCGAGCAATCTACCAGCCTTAACCTCCCAAAGTGCTGGGATACAGTCATGAACCACTGTGCCCAGCCCAGAACACATTGTTTAATTTTCATATAATTCTGTGGTTGTAAGAGATCTGATTGGTATTGATTTCTATTTTTACTGCACTGTGGTCCAAGAGTATGGTTTATATGACTTCCTTTTTTTTTTAATCTGTTGAGAATTGCTTTATGGCCAAATGTGTGCTTGGTTTTAGAGTATGTCATGTGCACATAAGACAAATGTATATTCTGTTATTGTTGAGTAGAGTGTTTTGTAGATGTCTGTTAGGTCTATTTGATCAAGTGCTGAGTTTAGGTCCAAATATATTTGTGAGTTTTCTGTCTCAATAATCCATCTACTACTGTTGGTGTGGTGTCAAAGTCTCCTACTAATATTGTGTGGTTGTCCAACTCTTTATAATTCTCTATAAAATTGTTTTAGACAGAAAATCATACAAAAAATCAAATAAGTCAAACAGAATCAGAAATGAAAAAATGAGCATTATTACTAACCCCACAGAAATATATAAAATCCTCAGAGACTATCACAGATAGCCCTATGCACACAAATTAGAAAACCTAGGAGAAATGGATAAATTCCTGGAAGCATATGACCTCCCAGGACTGAAACAGGAGCAAATTGAAACCCTGAGGGAACAGATAATGAGTTCAGAAGCTGAATCAGTAATTTAAAAAAACTTACCAGCCTTTGAAAAACCCCTGGACCAGATGGAGTCATAGCCAAATTCTATCACATGTATAAAGAAGAGCTGGCACCAATCCTACTGAAACTATTCCAAGAAATCAAGGAAAGACTGCTCCCTAACTCATACTATGAGGCCAGCCTCATTCTGAAACCAAAACCTGGCAGAGACACAATGAAAAAAGAAAAATTCAGGCCAATATCCCTGATGGATACACAGTCAAAAATCATCAATAAAATGCTAGCAAATTGAATCCAGCAGCACATCAAAAAGTTAATTCACCATGATCAAGTATGGTTTATTCCTGGGATGCAAAGTTGGATCAACATATGCAAAGTAATAAATGTGATTCATCACATAAATAGAACTAAAAACAAAACCACATGATCATCTCAATACATGGAGAAAGGTTTTCAATAAAATTCAATATACCTTTATGTTAAAAACCTTCAACAAACTAGGCACTGAAGGAACATATCTCAAAATAATAAGAGCCATATATGACAAACTCATAATCAATATAATTCTGAATAGCCAATAACTGGAAGTATTCTCCTTGAGAAGCAGAAGACAAGGATGTCCACTTTCACCTCTCCTATTCAACATAGCTCTGGAAGTCCCAGCCAGAGCAATCAGGCAAGAGAAATAAATAAAACACATCCAAATAGGAATTGAAGAAGTCAAACTATTTCTCTTCACAGATGATATGATTTGATACGTAGAAAACCTCACAGTCTCTTCTCTAAGTTCCTGATCTGATAAAATAAACAACTCAAAATTTCAGGATAAAAAAATAAATGTACAAAAATCCATGGAATTTCAATATACCAATAACATCCAGGCAGACAGCAAAATCAAAAATGTAATCCATTCATATAGCCACAAAAGATTAAAATACCTAGCAATACAGTTAAACAGGGAGGAGAAAGACTTCTACAGCAAAATTTATAAAACACTGTTGAAAGAAATCAAAAATGACACAAATAAATGGAAAAATATTCCATGCTCATGGATAGGAAGAATTAATAAGGTTAAAATGGCCCTACTGTCACAGAATCCTTGGGAGTGTTGCTTTACTAGCTTGAAATCTCTGTGGATGGTGATGCCTTTGCCCGAGTTCTGCTCGGACCCTCTGGGCTTTTCTGCCCACTTGGCCTGTCACGCTGTGCTCAGCTCACACTACCAGTCTGGATCCCACACCTCCCAAGGGCAAGTCAGGTGTGGAGCAGTGAAAGGTGTGTGAGCGAGTGAGCGTGGGGTCCAGCCACTGTGCACAGGTGTCAGATCCCTGGCTCGGGGAGCTCCCAGGTCTGGGCTCCCCGAAGAGCTGTAGGTTTCTCCTTTTCTCTTCTCTACCTCGTGTCACATGTGATGTTGTAAGCAAGAGGTGTATTTTAACCCTGTATGTGTTACAGCTCATTTAGCCCCACCATTCAGTGGGTCTCGAGTTCTTGTCCCATATCCAGGAAGACTGAGGTACATGGACAAGTGGAGGGTGAGCAAGCTGAAGAGGAGCTTTATTGAGCAACAGAACCACTCAGAGGAGACCCCACAGTGGGTTTCTCCTCTCCGCAGGAAGTTTGTCCCAGTGAAAGTCCAGGTCTCAGCAGGGAGGAGCCCCACAGTGGGTAGCTCCTTTCCTCAGGCAGACCATCTAACTCATCTGACCAAGTCCGGCTGAGTCCAGGGTTTTTATAGGCTTCAGAGGGGAGGAAGTGTGTGCTGACTGGTCCATTGGTGGCCATGGGTGGGCCCAGAAAAAGCATTAAAAGTTTTCGCTCTGGTCCATGGAACTGGCAGCCCAGCCCCCAGTTCTCAGGCTGTCTCTGACCTAATGGTGGGGTTTCACCATGGACCAGCCCCTTTCCACACAGGAACCGGTCTGCCTCCTGCCACCATTAACCTTCCATCCACGGTTCCCACAGTGCCCAGGCTGTTTGTGCTGAGGGGTGCCTGCATGCCTGTGCCAAGATGCCCTTAGCCCCATCTTGGCCTTCTCCCATGTTTGTCAGCATCCAAAGTCCAAAGGGGATCAAGGCAGCAAAGTGCTGTCATGTCAGTGCTGCCCTGAGCATGTGCACACCCAGGTGGTTCATGACAGCACAACTTTGCTCTGAAATCAGAGCAGGTGCAGGAAGAGGCCAGGCAGTAGAAGCAGGCACTTCCACACTTGCATTGTCAGTGGGTGCTTCCCAGGCCCCTGTGAGTGTAGAGATATCTGTGTCCGTCCCCTTGGTTGGGCAGCTGCAGCTGTGCCTGGGAGGGTGGGGTTCCTACTCCTCCAACTTGGAAGCGGGTGGGGCTTCCACCTGTAGCCAGCTCCTGCTGGCTACAGGGAGTGCACAGCCCCAGCTGTACCTATCCCACTGAAGCCAGCATCGTGGCAGTGGCTGCTCCAGATGGGCCATTGTTGCCATCAATACTACCCAAAGCAATGTACATATTCAATGCTATTTCTATCAAACTTCCAACATCATTTTCTGCAGAATTAGAAAAAAACTATTCTAAAATTTATATGAAACAAAAATGGAGCCTAGATAGCCAAAGTAGTCCTAAGCAAAAAGAACAAAGCTAGAGGCATCACATTACCTGACTTCAAATTAAATGATAAGGTTATAGTAACCCAAATTTCATGGTACTGGGCAAAAGCAAACACACCAACAAATGGAAAAAATTAAAGAACCCAGAAATAAAGCCGCATACCTAAAAACCATATGATCTTCGATAAAGTTGAGAAAAACAAGCAATGGAGAAAGGACTCTATTCGATAAATGGTCCTGTGTTAACTGGCTAGCCATATGCAGAAGTTTGAAACTGGACCACTTCTTTTCACCATATACAAAAATTAACCCAAGATAGTTAAAGACTTAAATGTAAAACCAAAAGCTATTAAGAACGTAGAAGAAAATCTAGGGAGTATCATTCTAGATATAGGCTGTGGCAAAGACTTCTTTATGAAGACTCCAAAAACAATTGCAACAACAACAAAAAAAAATGACAAATGGGATCTAATTAAGCTAAAAAGCTTCTGGACAGCAAAAGAAACTATTAACAGAGTAAAGAACTTACAAAATGGGAGAAAATTTCTGCAAACTATACATCCAGCGAAAGTCTACTATCCAGCATCCATAAGGAACTTACAGGAGAAAAACAAGTGGGCAAAGGACATGAATAGACACTTTTCAAAAGAAAACAAACATGCAGCCAACAATCACTTGAAACAAAAAAGGTCAACACTGATCATTTGAGAAGTGCAAATCAAAACCACAATGAGATACAACCTTACATCAGTCAGAATTGCTATTATTAAAAAGTCAAAAAATAACAGATGCTGAAGAGGTTGTAGAGAAAAAGGAATGTTTATACATTGTTGGTAGGATTGTAAATTAGTTCAGTCATTGTGGAAGACAGTGTAGCGATTTCTCAAAGACCTAAAGACAAAAATACCATTCGACCTACCAATTCCACTACAGGGTATATACCAAAAAGAACATAAAATTTTTATATTATAAGGACACATGCACGTGTATGTTCATTGCAACACTATTCAAAATAGCAAAGACGTGGAATCAACCTAGATGTCCATCAGTAGTTAAATGGCTAAAGAAATTGATGCACATATACACTATGAAATACAACACAGCCATTAAAAAGAATGAAATTATTAATTACTAATTCATCAAGATATCTTATTTAAGGTGAACATGTGGGCAATCTTGGTAGTCATGGACCTGAAGTAAAAACTAGATGTAAGGTATAGTTTCAGTGTAGTCACCCTCAAGGTTCATGGGCCCTGAGCAAGGAGGTAGAACTTCCTGAGAGGGTAGGTGATTTCTCAAAGCTTCGTTGAGCAGTGGTTTGTAGTTCTCCTTGAAGACATCCTTCACATCCCTTGTAAGTTGGATTTCTAGATATTTTATTCTATTTGAAGCCATTGTGAATGGGAATTCACTCATGATTTGGCTGTTTGTCTGTTATTGGTGTATAAGAATGCTTGTGATTTTTGCACATTGATTTTGTATCCTGAGACTTTGCTGAAGTTGCTTATCAGCTTACGGAGATTTTGGGCTGAGACGATGGGGTTTTCTAAATATACAATCATGTCATCTCCAAGTAGGCTGAAGGTGATAAGCATATTGAGGAGAAATGATTGGACTTAGATGTACTGTGTAAGATGAATGACTGAATATACTTAGAATATCCTTTGTAGAAACATGAATGTAGCTAGAGGCTATTATTCTAAGCAAATTAACGCAGGAACAGAAAATCAAATACTTCATAAATGTGACTTAAATTTCGAATCGACATGGACACAAAGAAGGGAACAATAGTTACCTAGTCAGGGTTGGGGGTGGAAGGAGGGTAAGCAATGACAAAGTACCTCTTGGTTACTATGCTCGCTTCCTGGGTGGTGAAATAACAAAACTCCAGTGACACACAATTTACTCATGTACCAAACCTGCACAGGTGCCCCCAAACCTAAAATAGAAGTTGGAAGGAAAACAAATAAAACATAATTATTGGTTGTAACAAATAATTATTAGGGAACCATTTTTTCTCATCATGTAGAAGTGCTAGAATGAAAACATTGTCCTCTTTCTTTTCAAAGTCAGTATTTCTAAGAAATAAAGGGTATTCAATAAGGACAAGATGAAGTCAAATCCCTGTTTGCAGATGACATGATTGTATATTTAGAAAACCTCATCGTCTCAGCCCAAAATCTCCTTAAGCTGATAAGAAACTTCAGCAAAGTCTCAGGATACAAAAATCAATGTTTAAAAATCACAAGCATTCTTATACACCAACAACAGACAAACAGAAAGCCAAATCATGAGTGAACTCCCATTCACAATGGCTTCAAATAGAATAAAATACCTAAGAATCCAACTTACAAGGGATGTGAAGGACCTCTTCAAGGAGAACTACAAACCACTGCTCAATGAAATAAAAGAGGACACAAACAAATGGAAGAACATTCCATGCTCATGGATAAGAAGAATCAATATCATGAAAATGGCCATACTGCCCAAGGTAATTTACAGATTCAATGCCATCCCCATTAAGCTGCCAATGATTTTCTTCACAGAATTGGAAAAAACTACTTTAAAGTTCATATGGAACCAAAAAACAGCCCACATTGCCAAGAGAATCCTAAGCCAAAAGAACAAAGCTGGAGGCATCACGCTACCTGACTTCAAACTACAAGGCTACAGTAGCCAAAACAGCATGGTACTGGTACCAAAACAGAGATATAGACCAATGGAACAGAACAGAGCCCTCAGAAATAATACCACACATCTACAGCCATCTGATCTTTGACAAACCTGACCAAAAAAAGAAATGGGGAAA
>NW_016810178.1:2671030-2682926 GCF_001698545.2 Rhinopithecus bieti
AAAAAAAAAAAAAAAAGTCAGTGTTTCTCCTAAACAGACACGACTGATCTCATTGGTGAGTTTAAGAAAAGGAACAGGCAGGCACTATTCTACTTTATGATTCTAGGAGTCTATGATTCCACGTAAAACTGAGATCCTTCAGTATTTGTCTTTCTGTATGTGGCTATTTCACATAGCATAATGCCCTCTAGATTCATCCATGTTGTTACAAATGGCAGAATTTGCTTCTTTAAGGTTGAATAATATTCCATTGTATAATATGCATACATCACATTTTCTTTATCCATTTACATCTCAATTGATATTTAGGTAGTTTCCATATTTTGGCTATTGTGAATAATGCTGCAATGAAAATAGAAGTGCAGATATCTCTTCAGAATCCTGATGTTAATTCATTTGGATAAATACCTAGAAGTAGGATTGCTGGATCATATGGAAATTCTATTTTTTGAAGAACCTGCATACTATTTTCCACAAAGACTATGCCAATTTCTATTCCTAATGAAACGGTACAGAGTTTCAGTTATACAAGAAAATTAAGTTCTGGAGATCTACTAACACCATAGTGTCTATAGCTAACAATACTGCAATGTATGCTTAAACTTTTCCAGAAGAGTAGATCTTATGGTAAGTGTTCTTGCCATAAAAAATTAACAATAATAAAAATAATAAAGAGGGTGGGAGGAAACTTCAGGAGGTGATAGATATATCTATTGTCTTGATGGTGGTGATGGTTTCACAGCTTTATGCTTATCTCCCAACTCATTGAGTTGTTTACATTAAGTATGTACAATTTTTTACATGTCAATCATACTTCAAAAAATGCATTCTAAAAAAAAATAAGCAAAGAAATAGACTTGCTTCTTTCTCTTATTTCAGATATGCTGAGCTGCAGAAGGTACACAATCTCTCTTCAACAGCATGGCAATGTTTTAGGGGAGATCCTGGCACTCTAAAGCAACTTCTTCAGTATTGGGAGGGGTGATAAGTTTTGTAATGGGTTAAACTATAAGGAAACTGTTGTCACCACCATCTTAGTCACATTCTCCACTTATAATCACCATCTTTCTGACACCAGTGTGTATATTTCTATTGGACTAAACCCAAGAAAGGAATAAACGGTATGATCTATTATGCCTCTAAAACCTAGAAAATATTAGTAGAGTGTGGTTCTGGAGTAAACTTCCTATTCTGGTTTTGGGCTAGTGTGATACCAAGTTTTTGTTGTTTTTCTTATTATCAATCTGATCCTTCTTCATTATTAAATGTTCTTCCATGTTCCACCCTGTTTCTATTCCAGGTATGTCACTGTCTGCAATATATGCAAACCTAACACTTGAGCGCAGATCATGTAAAAGATACTGTAAGTTTACAAGTACCATTGAATTTAAATGAAATTTAAATTCAAATCAACCATATAATGTAGGTACTTTTATTTTTCCAATGTAAACAATTTACCAAGCTTAAGGAACTTCAATAACCATTGTAAGATCATATATCTGGAAAATGATAGCACTGAAGTTCAAACCCAGTTTTAGATAATTCTTAATCCCATAGTTTTAAAATGTTTCATGGTGAACAATCCTGACAAAAATCCAGTTAATTCTACAGATATAATAATTATTTATTCTATTATTTAAATAGTTGAACAACTACCTAATAACTATTTATAAAGTGCCAGTCACTGTTGTATGTGCTGGCCATAGAATACTGAACAAGACTGAGAAATTTTTTGCTCAAGAAACATGACGGAAGGTGGATGAGTAAATTACTGGATGGATGGATGGATAGATAGATAGATAGATAGATAGATAGATAGATAGATAGAGAGACAGACAGATAGTTTTAAATAGTGAAAGGGTGCTACAAAGGGTTTTAAAAAAGCAGCTAATGGAATCAACAGTGATGGGATTGGGAAACGGGATGCAGCAAGACCAGTTTAGACTGGATGATACTAGGAAGTCACTCTGGATCAGTGATTTTTTAGCTCAGCACTGAATGAGAAGTCAGAAAAGAGACAATCTTCAGTTATGAGAAACAGAAGTTTGAAAGGAAAAGAACATAAATTCTGAAAGTAGACTTTTTGCATTTGAAACCTGTTTGTAGAACATGCCACATGTGTGACCATACGCAAGCTAAACTATGTTATTGTTTGTCAGTTTTCCTTTATAAAATGGCGAAGATAATCACACTTTGTAAGTTTGTTATGACATTAAATGACTTAATTTATACAAAAGGCTTAGGCTAGTGCCTCAACGTAACAAACAATGTATTAGTGTTAGGTACCACCATCATCATAGCATCGTCATCTTCATTATCCTCATTCCAAGTAGAACAAATGGCTTTTCATGGCTTTAAAGCTGCTTTCTGACACCACTATTATTATTACCCCAAGTTTACAGAAGACTGAGGCCAGACTCAGCTGATTTTCTATTCCAGCTGTCCAAGTACACTGAATAGTAAGAAATACACTAGCTAAAGTTTAATTGCTACATTCAGTTTTTGTGTCTGAGCCTTAAGGTAATAATCACTTGTTTTAAGAAATATAAATAATTTGGAGTTAAATAAACTTATAAGGAATTATTCCTATATTAATATTTTATCACCTGTATTTTATTACAATAATATCACAGTACTAGATAGAGATCATACTAGTTTTAATAAAATAATATTTGTACTCAAACATATGAAAATAATGGCACAAAGAAAATATTTTCTGTGTTGTGGATCCCAAATCTAAAGTTCTTATTGGAGTATTACACAGTATATTTTCTGATTTCTACTGATTTAATGATAAAATATATATTCACTCATACATATATTCAGTTAAGTGAAAATTACTCAAGACAAGATACTTTAGTGAATCAATTATACTTGGATAACATTATTTTCACAGTCTTACTTCAAGGATCTGGAAATAATTTATTCTTATAAAATGTTGATAAACAATAGTGAAAAATTAAATAAACTGAGGAAGGTGATTTGTTGTCATTAGACTTGTATGCACTTGTACATAATTAGATTAGCTAATTTAGAAAAAATAACGATATATATAAACCTTTCCTAAACACACAAAGATCATCAGACTTGTTCTAATGAAACTCTTTGAGAATTGAAACCTTTGTGTAGATTCAAGCTTACAGCCATTATCACTGTCATTATATGAAAAAAAGGCACATCTTCTCATGCTGAGTTTGAAAATACAGAAGGAAAAGGGCAAGTAAATTTTAATGTATAAATTGATTACTAAGACATTCCACGGCAATGTAGCTCTCTTCACCAAGTCAATTTTAATACCTAAATAATTTTTAAAGAATTCGGAATAAGCAATCAGTAACACAAATTGACCTGTGACTGAATCACTTTATTTAAGTGACTAGGAAATATATTAATGAGAGGAAGAAAATTTGTGAAGTATTTACATGTGACTTGGATTATCATTCCCTGATTTTCCATATCTATAGCCATATCTGCTTTCTATTTCTGTACTGTAATACCCAGTTATATGCATTATACATGTGATAAGCTTTTTTGATGGTGATAAAATTTTAAGGAATGTAAAGTATTTTAAATGTACACATTAGGGATGTACTCCTCAACACGCATGTTACCAGACTTGAAACTCAGCTACAGGGTTACAGTAACCAAAACAACATGGTACTGGTACAAAAACAGGCACATAGACCAATAAACGGAACAGAGAGCCCAGAAATAAGGCCGCACATCTATGACCATCTTATCTTTGACAAAGCTGACAAAAACAAGCAATGGGGAAAAGACTTCCTATTTAATAACTGGGATAACTGACTAGCCATATCCAAAAGATCAAAGCTGAACCCCTTCCTTATACCATATACAAAAATCAACTCACGATGGATTAAAGACTTAAATCTAAAACCCAACACTATAAAAACTCTGTAAGACAATGTAGGCAATACCATTACAATATTACAGTTACTTATATAAATAGAACTATTTAAATAATTTATTTGTTTATTCTTTTCATTTAAAACCCATTTTTAAAGCTTTTTTTTGTTTTAGCTCTTTTACTATTTTAGCTCATGCACAGGTGGTCTTGCATTATTATATATAAAATTTGTGTAAGTCTAATACGGGGTTAACCCCATTTATATTATCTTTGTGAATATTTTATTTTTGTCAATTTCTTTTGGTGAAGTAATATAATGCAGACTCTATAAGTAAAAGTTATGGTCATTTAATCTATGTTAAATAAGAAAATACATTTTTATCTCATTAAATTATAATTTAATATTACATTAAATTTCTCTTAAATCAAAGTCAAGTCTTCCTTTCAAAATATTTTATTTTCTTCCTTCTCTAATTCCCCAAGAACATATTTTGATTATCCTTGTTCTAAACTTCAAATTATTTTTTGATTCTTTTTTCCCCTTTTACCTCAATACATTCATTTAGATACTAATTCATGTAGCTTTTTATCCCCATATTACTTGAATTTAATAAGGAACATAGCAAGTCATCATTTACCTTGCATCACATCCAATCTAATCTATTTTTATTCACTTTACATTGAACTCTTTATCAAGAATATTACTAACAATTTTACTCTTTGCCTCATAAACATTTAGTTACCTACTGATACAGTTCAGTCTCTTTGTGCTACTATCCAAGATCAGAAACCTAAGTTTTCTTTGTGGAGAGAATTATGTCAGCTGAATGAGTCTGTAATTTCAATAATAATGTCTAGAATATTGACTAAATTATTTTTTCAACCAAAGGGCTGTCAGGGTACATGCATGACTTTCTGCTGCCTTTATGGACTACATTAGAACCTCTGTGTCCCAAATTGCCTGTAATGTATTCTGTGATCCCGTGTAATTCCATTATTATTATTATACCATTACTATTCCTATTACTTGCTTGCTTAGCTCCATCCTTGCCTATGCTTGGTTAGGTATTGCAATGGGCTGAATGTGCTCCCCTCACCTCCACCCCACCTAAGTTCATATGTTGAAATCCTAACCCCCAATGTAATGTGATGTTACTAGGTTCTGGGGCCTTTGGGAGGTGATTAGATCACAAGGGTGGAGCTTTCAAGAATGGGATTAGTGTCTGTATAAAAGACACCAGAGAGCTTGTTTTATCTCTGTGCTCTCAGTCATATTCATTTGCATAGAACATTTATACTTAACTACCTTTAATGTTTTCCAACAAAAAAAAGGAACACAGATATTTATGGATAAATAACAACAGACAGATCAAAATCTTGAGACTGACAGACCCGTCACACTTTTTACATTTACTCTAAACTTAAGGACACCCATCACTCTACTTTGCTATTGAAACTGTACCATAAAATTTGAAATCCAGAGAATTAATAAACAATTTACAAGGAAGCTGATATTTTGCTTGGAATTTCAGATTGCATTTATCTTCAAGCTTTCTTGTGAATAATGGTGTAAAAGTAAAATTCACATTACAATTATTTCTTTGAAAACATACTGCTGAACATCCATTACGAATGTAGCATATTTTTAGACATTTTTGAGGATAGGGTGAAAAAATTAACTCTAACATAAACACATACAAATAGTGAGGGAAACTTCAAATAATTTATCATCAAACATTGTAAACAAATTATAAAAAGTACTTATACTATTTAAAAGAAAGTAAGGTCAATGGAAGTTAGATAAGTCAGTAAAGAAACTAGGATATAATCTGGCCATTTATTTATTAGGGAGAAGACAAAATGTGTAATAACCTATAAATGGAAAAAATAAGTAAAATCACAGTATGAAAACTATGATGTTCAAATTTGCATTTTAGAGAAAAGGGAATGGAAATGCTTGGCCCACTCAAGACATATAATAGCTTATACAGCCAAAACAACTATGTGCTTTCTTACATTACTAACTGGAAACAAAGATCTCTACTTTCTGCAACTCACCCAGAGTACTGGGCATGCAAGAAAACCTGTGATCAAAGCATCCTAGGATAGATTCCTGGCACTCTACCTGTCTTAGTCAGTTCAGGCTGCTATAATGGAAACACCATAGACTAAGTGGCTTAAAAGACAGAAATCTATTTCTCACAGTTCTGGAGGCTAGAAGTCTAATATCAAAGGAACAGCAGATCTGGTTTATGGTGAGCACCAACTTCTGGATTTGCAGATGAACATCTTCTCCTTGTTCATCTGCTTTTTGAAAACTTATATTGATTCTTAGTGATTACATTGTTTTCTATATAAATGTTCAAAACTGATCTGCATAATATTTATACTTTTTTCCCAAAGACCTCCAGTTTACATAATTTGTTAGCTACTTTTTCTCTAGTTTATCCAAACCTCTCCTCTATTCTTTATTTCTTACCTCTATCTGATAAATCACACCAAAATAAGTTGATATTTTGATTACTGAAATCTCTTTTATTTTCTCAGCCTATCAGAGATAATTGACAGTGGTTCAGATTATATAAATGCATTTTATATAATGAGGGTATAATTCATTTAAACAACTAGGTATTTTAAAAACTGCATTTCTCATCAATTATTGCTTTATAATTGAACATTTTACCCTCCTGGACATAGGAACTGGCAAAGATTTAATGACAAAGATACCAAAACAATCGCAACAAAAGCAAAAATTGACAAGTGGAATCTAATTAAACTAAAGAGCTTCTGCACAGCAAAATAAACTATCAAAGGAGTAAACAGACAACCGACAGAGTGGGAGAAACATTTTTGCAAATTATGCATCGGATAAAGGTCTTATCCAACATCTATAAGGAATTTAAACAAATTTGCAAGAGGAAAACAAACAGCCCCATTAAAAAGTGAGCAAATAACATGAACATATACTTCTCAAAAGAAGATATTCATATGGCCACAAGCACATTTTAAAAAGCTCAATATCACTGATCATTAGAGAAATGCAAATCAAAACCACAATGAGATACCATCTCCCAACAGTCAAAATGGCTATTATTAAAAAATCAAAAAGGAAAAACAAAAAACAGACGCTGGCGAGGTTGCAAAGTAAAGGGAACACTTATACACTGTTGGTGGGAAGGTAAATTAGTTCAAACATTGTGAAGAGCAATATGTAACAATTTCTCAAACTGCTAAAAGTGGAACTACCATTCGACCCAGCAATACCATTACTGGCTACACACCCAGAGGAATATAAATTATTTTACTGTAAAGATAGAGGCATGTGAATGTTCATTGCAGCACCATTCACAATAGCAAAGACATGGGATAAACCTAAATGCCTATAAATGATAGATTAGATAAAGAAAATATGGCACATATACACTGTGGAATACAATGCAGCCATAAGAATGAAATTATGTCTTTTGCAGGAACATGGATGGAGCTGGAGGCTAATATCCTTAAATACCGGATGTTCTCATGTATAAGTGGGAGCTAAGTGATAAGGACTTAAGAACACAAAGAAGGAAACAACAGACACTAGAGTCTACTTGAGGGTGGAGGGTAGAAGGAGGGAGAGATGCTGTAACAATAACTATTGGGCACTGGGCTTAATACCTGGGTGATAAAATGATCTGTACAACAAACCGCCATGAAACGAGTTTACCCACATATTATAACAAATCTCCACATGTACCCCTGAACCTAAAATAAAAGTTTAAAAAAATTAAGTATAAAAAAATGTTTTATGCCTTGATTTTTTAAAATCTGGAAAAAGTTGTTAATATGAACATTTATGCATTAAAGACAAAACTCATATCAACAAGTTGGAATTCTATCTTAAAAGTAGCAACACAAAATTCAAAGAAGGTCAAATATAACATTCTGCATTTACACAACAGAAATCAATTGGGTATGTATATAGTCTGAGGAATATGAATAAAGAATCATTGCATGTGGAAGAAATTTAGGAATTATCTAAATGTAATTTGTCCATATTATACTCTAAACCAATAGTGGGGTGTGTTAAGACTCATCAAGGGGTAGGTCAGTCTGTCATAGAAAGGAGAGTGATACAGAAATTAAGGATTTTGGATAGGCCCTTGGAGAAGCAATTTCTGCAATCATCCCAGGAGGCTTAGAAGCCAACCTTGGACAAGGAGAAAAATGCTTAAATAAATAAATGACATAAATAGCATAGACAATAACATAAATAGCATACACAATAACAAAAGACAGCCTAGAGAATATGGTTACTGAATATGAAGTCCATAAAAAAATTAGTAATGGGAGTTTCTATAGATGTAAGGATGAATTCAGCTTAAAATCTCAAAGGCAGAGCTTACATAAGGTGTCATAAGTGTATTGAGGTGACAAGGGTGGAAATAATTCACATTTAGGAGTTCACAAAAACACTGAATCTTATTCATGTCTGTATCACAGGGTCTGATCCAAGGTAAAATAATATTGAGTAAACTACCATTAAAAAGGACAAAATCTTATACAGGGCAAGACCAAACAGATATAAGATTAGAAGTGGAGGTTGGCTTTGTTTTTTGATTTATTTAAAATTTTAATGGCCAACTTCAAAGCAACCGTGTTACAAATTTCTTATTTTAAGGCCATATTTTTTATTTAAAATTGTAATTTCTATCCTACCCCCCAGTCAGACCTAACATTACTTTTCCTGGCTTGGGTAAGCTTTCCTTGAAGAATTGTAGACAGGAAAAAAAGGCTGCCCGTGGAGGAAAGAATATTAAAGGCAGATTGTGAAGGGTCTTGAAGATGCTTCTAAGGAGTTTGGACCTTATTATGAAGAAAAACATCATAGCAAGTTTGTGCCTCCTAAAGTAAATTTTGTCTTCATTATGGAGGATAATTTAATGTAGAAATATTAGAGATAAACAAAACTATTATGAGATTTTACAGGGTTAATAATATCGAAACACCAAAAGTAGAGTAGTAAGTTAAATGACATTATCAGGAGTCAAATAAGATCAATTCAGAAAATGTGGAACATTCTAAAATACAATTGATCTGTTATTTTCCCAATAATATATTTATGGGAAAAAATAGGAAGATGAAAAGATATTTAAGTGACATAATAGGCCGGGTGCAGTGGCTCAAGCCTGTAATCCCAGCACTTTGGGAGGCCGAGACGGGCGGATCACGAGGTCAGGAGATCGAGACCATCCTGGCTAACACGGTGAAACCCCGTCTCTACTAAAAAAATACAAAAAACTAGCCGGGCGCGGTGGTGGGCACCTGTAGTCCCAGCTACTCGGGAGGCTCAGGCAGGAGAATGGTGTAAACCCGGGAGGCGGAGCTTGTAGTGAGCTGAGATCCGGCCACTGCGCTCCAGCCCGGGCAATAGAGTGAGACTCCGTCTCAAAAAAAAAAAAAAAGAGACATAATAAATAAAATCAATAATATTTGGTTGGATACTGACATCCTCCCCCAGGGGATGACTTGGGGAAATCTGACTTATGAGTTGTCAGGTTATTAGACAATCTAGTAATGTTAGTAGCTAACTTTCAGAAGTTATGTGTAATTTTGATATAATGACATAGAGTTGTTAATATATTTAGGGATGAATTGTCACCATTATTGTATTGTACTATAAAATGCTGTAGCTAAAAATAAATATATAAACACATAAAATATATAGGTGATATATAAAATATGCAACAAATATAAAATATTGAAAATAGTTTTGGATAGAGGTGATGAGTATGTTGTGCTTATTTTAATATTCACTGTGCTTTTAAGTATACTTAGTTGTTTTGAAATAAATAGTTTAAAAAAGGTATTACATTAGTTTACATTTTAGAAAGCCTCAAAATGCAGGGATCAGCTAGGTAAGAAAACCAGTATTTTGGGAAATGAGGAAAGCACTTTGGGAGGCCAAGGCAGAATTGCTTGAGCCTAGGCATTCGAGACTAGCTTGGGGCAACACAGTGAGACCCTATCTCTACCAAAAGTCTTTTTTAAAAAAAATTAGCCAAGCATGGCAGTGCATGCCTGTAGTACCAGCTACTCAGGAGGCTGAAGTGGGAGGATTTCTTGAGCCCCAGAAGCTGCAGTGAGCCAATATTGTGCCACTGCACTCCAGACTATTAGACACAGCACAACTCAGTTCCAATAAATAAATAAATAATGGTGGGGAGTGGGGGGAAGGAGAGAGAGAAGAGAAGCTAGAATTACGAATAATACTAAGGCAGAAAATTTTATAAAGTAGGTGGTACATCAAACACAGGTCTTCGAAACAATGTAGTTTTTTATTTCCTTCTTCAGGATCATCCTGAACAACCATTTAAAATTTTCAATGTAAAACTCATCCATTATTATCTAAAATTTGCAAATTTAATAATCACATAGAATAAAAATGCTGCATCAAAGTAGTTGTTAGAAACCATTAAAGCTAACTTTTGAGAAGGGCAGTAGCTTTTGTAATATTTTTACCCATCTCCTCTTTACATGGGTGTTTATTCATTTAAACTTGATCTGTACCTGTTCTCTTTCTATTTATGAGTCCCAGCTTCTCATTCTTGGGTAATTGAAGTGTTTCATCTTCCAAGTACCTCTTCCCAGGTCCTGAATAGCTTACATACTAATACTCTATTTCTCAAAGGCTTATCCGCTACATTGATATTAGAGGGTCCTTATGAAAGAAACATTAAGGACCATCTGAGATGACTGACTCAAATTATGTAATGAGGTTCCTCTGTGATTTTAGAATTTGTCATAGTCTATCGCATCTTGGTTATCCCTTTCAAGTCGTATCTAAGACAGCACTAACTACAAAATCACCACTAACATGCATTTGCCACTAGGGTCTTTACCTGTGTCACTTACTTTTAAAAAGTTGTATTGACGCAGTGATGTATTCACTGCCTTAATAATAGGTTGTAATTGTCCTCTTTTGTTCACAGAAAAATCTGGTGAGTCATGAAAACTGGAATAGCATTTAATTTCTAAAATAAGACTTACACCAGAATAACAATGCTCCACATGTAATAGCAATACTGACCCTCTCAACTGTATCTTTTGTCCTTTTTCAGAGTAAAGTTTAGACTGCCTTTATTCTGAAACTATTTCTAAATCTATTATTTAGATATGTTATTCAGTATATTCTCTCAAACAATAAATGTCTAAATAAGTTTAAGACACTATAAATGACACAGAACATGACCATGAGACATGTTGTTAAAAATCCAAAGCAATGAAATAAGGGTAAAATCAAATCAGCCTTCAAATGTTTTAAGGAGTTGGACCCCACAAATGGTAGAATTCATATTTTGTGATGCTCTCCACTAAAAAGGACATGTCCAGCACAAAGCCATGAAGAAGATAGTTAAGATAAGTTTTAGGTCCAACCAATATCTCAATGATTATATGCAAAAGATATGGCTATATTAATTTCATCTCTTGTTTAAAGAAATCATAAAATCAAACAAGATAGCCCACTTTTTAGTTATTACAAGGCCATATACAGTCAAGTATCACTTACTGATGGTGATCAATTCTGAAAAATGTGCCCTTAGGCAATTTCATCATTGTGCAAACCTTATAGAAACCTAGATGACATAGCTTACTACACACCTAGGTTAGATGGTATAGTCTCCTGCTCCTAGACTACAAACCTGTGCAACATGTTACTAGACTGCATACTGTAGATAATTGTAACACAAGGTAAGTACTTGTGTATCTATATGTATCTCAGCATAAAAAAGGCATAGTAGGAGGGCAGAGCAAGATGGCCGAATAGGAACAGCTCCAGTCTCCAGCTCCCAGCACGAGCGACACAGAAGACGGGTGATTTCTGCATTTTCAACTGCGGTACCGGGTTCATCACACTAGGGAGTGCCGGTCAGTCCCTGCTGGTCAGCTGCTGCAGTCCGACCAGCAAGAGCTGAAACACAGTGAGGCATCACCTCACCTGGGAAGCCCACGGGGGAAGGGAATCCCTTTTCCTAGCCAGGGGAACTG
>NW_016810178.1:2684183-2713306 GCF_001698545.2 Rhinopithecus bieti
TAAAGACACATGCACACGTATGTTCACTGCGGCACTATTCACAATAGCAAAGACTTGGAATCAACCCAAATGTCCATCAGTGACAGACTGGATTAAGAAAATGTGGCACATATACACCATGGAATACTATGCAGCCACAAAAAAGGATGAGTTTGTGTCCTTTGTAGGGACATGGATGCAGCTGAGAACCATCATTCTCAGCAAACTATCACAAGTACAGAAAACCAAATACCACATGTTCTCACTCACAGGTGGGAAGTGAACAATGAGATCACCTGGACTCAGCAAGGGGAACATCGCACACTGGGGCCTATGATGGGGATGGGGGTGCGGGGAGGGATTGCATTGGGAGTTATACCTGATGTAAATGAAGAGTTGATGGGTGCTGACGAGTTGATGGGTGCAGCACACCAACATGGCACAAGTATACTTATGTAACAAACCTGTACGTTATGCAAATGTACCCTAGAACTTCAAGTATAATAATAAAAAATTTTTTTAATAAATATAAATAAAAAAGGCATAGCAAAACCACAGCATTATACTCTATCATAATCTTAGGAGATTATCATCATATATGTGGTCTGTCATTGAGGAAACATTGTTCTGCAGCTCATGACTGTATTTTGAAATGATAGGATATAGTATTTAGAACACATGTAGAAATATTCTACTATACAAAACAAGACATTTTGACAGTATATTTAAAATACTGTTGATTCAAAATATAACTATTATAAACATATCAAATATCTTTATTCTCTGCAGCAAATAAAAAATTAACCATATTTAAATGTATTAGTGTATCATATGGCTTCCAACCAAATGGAATTAATATCACATTTGAGATATTTCATCTATAAAAAACACATCTGACTCAAAGAATACATTGTAAAATGTTTACTAAGTAATACCTAATGGTACCTAGAAAAGAGAGATAATAACTATATTTTATAGTGACAGTTTTTTCTTTAGAAAATCAATTTTGGTGACTCAAGTGAACTGCAAAAAAAAAAAAAAAAAAAAAAACGGCAGATCATAACAGCACATTGAGCATGCCCTACTTACAATCCAGTGAACTGCTCAAAATAAAGAGAGAGCTCGGTAGGACAACGATGCTTTCCCTTGTGTGCCTTTAGCAGGCAGTATCCCACACAACTACACAATATCACCCAAGGAATCATCAGAGTCTGCCTATTGATGTTGTGCTCTTCATTGTTTATTAATTGAGAAGGTGAGTTTCAGCATGAAGCGTTCTAGAAAACACCAGTCAACCTTCTGTTTTTTCTCTTTGTTTTTGAACTTGAGGATCATAAGTTTGTTAAAATCGTTTCTGCTGACCTCATGGGCTGTATAGGTTCAACCAATCTCCTGATGGTCTTTATTCTATCAGATGCTTTGTGATAGTAACCTGTCATTTGTAACTAAGTTCATTCTTTCAAAAGTTTTTGTGACTTTTTTTTCCTGTGGCATAAAGAAATGGGAATGATACCCTCCTTTTTGCTCTTTTATTTCAGCCAGGGTAATGTACCTTTTAATAGTAACCTCTTTTTTCCTTGTATTTGATTTTTTGCAATCAACTGTATTACTACTTGCTGGGTGACAGAGGAATACCCTGTCTTAAAATACTAATACTACTACTAATAATAATTGCCCTCTATCTCCGTCTCTCTGAGTTCCAGTGACAATCTCCTTCTTTTGTCTCTTTAAGCCAAAGGTGGTAATAGTTCGACACCCCTTTTCCCTTCCTCTACATCCTTCCCACATCTTCATAAATCATCCTTTATTAAATATTTAATGACCTCATGTTCATCCCCTTCTATTTTCATACTGGGACATTCATAATATTTTACTTATATTTGTACCATAGTGTTTAAAACACTATAGTAGGTTTCAAGTAGTTTCATAAACATTTATGTCTACAATAAAATGTGAGTTATTAGAAAAAATCTTATTTATACATATTTGTATCTTTTAGCACATAAGTGTTTTCCATATATTGAGTACCCAATAAATATTTCTACAATTGAGATTTACTTTGAGATGTTTGGTCTTTCATATAAAGATAAAGAACAAGTGAACCCGGGAGGTGGAGCTTGCAGTGAGCTGAGATCTGGCCACTGCACCCAGCCTGGGCGACAGAGCGAGACTCCGTCTCAAAAAAAAAAAAAAAAAAAAAAAAAAAGATAAAGAACAAAAGTTCAAACCCTTACTTTGGAAGCTAACATTTATCAGCTTACTGACTTTGCATATGTAATTTAATTTCTTTCTTAAATCACCTTTAGACATTGATGGAATTATGTCAGCTATTGGTGAATGCAGAAAACCTTTAATGAAAGGTCATGGTCATGATTAGAGAATCAATGCCCTAAAGGGCACTGAATTAAATTTTATATCTTATTATGTGGAAGATTAATTTAAATGATTTTATCTTTTGCCAAAAAAAATATTTTATCTTTCTGTTGATACCCTATGCACTTGATGAAAATGTGTGCTGTTATTAAAGAAACAATCAGGACCATTCTGTGATGGAGAAAATAATGCTATGGATGACAACTGCCAACTTCAATTCATAACATCCTTCTAACAATTCAATATATGGCATCTATAAAAAACCTAAATAAATAAAGTAATTACTTAGTACTAGGGAACTTTAATCTCATATTCTTTGCTTCTTATCCTACAACAAGATATTTGATTTTTTTACAGGCACACTTAGACACACACACACACACACACACACAAATGGTTATTTAATTTTTAAGCAGAACACTCTGTTAATCCTTAACACATTTGTAATATACTTAGAAAAATAACAGATACGTAACATTTATATGGCAATATAAAAGAGAAATGAACCTTCTATGCTATATCCAAAAATTGCCCCAAAGTAGGCATAGTTGTTGATCAAGTAAGTGGCACAGGTAGTGATCATTATGAGACTTAAAAATTGAATCATTATAACGGGTCATGGAGGAGATGTGGTTTAAAATGGAAACTGAAGGACAGAAAAAATTGAAGGAATATCTTTCAAACTAAGAAATACAATACACAAAATACAAAATGAAAAGTATCGAGGATATTTAAAGAACAGCAATTATACATATTATACATGACTAGTGTTGAGTACACTGAAAAATATTTGGTTAATATTATGGCATAATTTGAACACCATTTGAAGGAGAATAATAATGTTTGAGTTGACAGTTGAAAGCTATATTTTAGAGAAACCTTTTTTTTTTTTTTTGTTAAGGAAACTAGATGTTTATCTACCTACCAAATAGATGTCTTAGACAAGTTACCTCACTTCTCTTTGCCTCAATTCCTTCAACTATGAAGTGGCATAGGAATATGGAAACAGGAAAAGTTCCCTTGTCCCTTTGGCAGGGCATGCAATGAAGGTGTGGCTCCCTTCTTCCGTGCCCCGCTGCTCAAACCTCTATCTAGCAGGAGCATGCAGACAGGCAGGTTGTGGGGCTCCCACCCCACAACGGCATTTAGGACTGAATGTTTGCAGCTGAAGTCCCAGTGGGCATGTGCTACAGGGTGGGTGCTCCTTCACTGTAGCCATCCATAGATAGTTTGTGTTAGCTCGATTAAACCCCCTGCCTTATCACAAGGACAGAAGAATTTCTGTATCCTGGGGTTTCTTGCCTTGGTGTACTAGAAGAAAGGGATCACAGGTGGGCTTGGAGAATGAGTGCAAGGCTTTATTGAGTGGGAGTAGCTCTCAGCAGATGGGGGATTCAGAAAGGAGATGGAATGGGAAGATGGTTTTCCCCTGGAGTTGGGCTGCTCAGCAGCCGGGCTCTCCTCCAACCTCCGGGACCAAACTTTGTGCCATTCTGCCAGTCCATGGCTGCCGGCCTGCTGGTGTTTGCTGGTGCCTGTCAGTGTGCTTTTGTGCTGGTGTGTTCCTTTCGATGTCCAGTCACTCATGGGCATGCCCGCTAATGTCTCGGGGTTTTTAGAGTCACAGGATGGGGGTGTGGTGGGCCAGGGTGGTCTTAGGAAGTGCAACATTTGGGCACAAAAACAGAAATAACTGTCCTCACCTAGGTGCATGGGCACAGGCGCAGAGGTGGCGCTTTAGCCAGGGACCCACTGTTCTCTACCTAGCACTTCCCTACCCCCCTCTCATATCAGTTCCCCCCTCTGAAGAGATATAACTAACTGCTATTAGGATGTGGACGATGACCTGTCTTAAGCTATTTCCCACTGACGGGTGGCATTGTTTTGGGAAAAACAGCAGTCACATCCCTCCCAGAGATCTATCTAAGGGTTTCTAGCACAGAGAAACCATTGTCTGAGGCTGCGAGTGCCTATTGGGAGTTTAATAGCTTCTAGGTGTGAGAGAAAAAACAAGTTTTGTAAAGCTAAGTGTGCATGGGTTAAACATGTGTATTATGCAAGGAAATAATCTAGTGCCAAAGATTATAGAGATAAGAAGTGAAATATACTAACAATAACATTGTACCCTGAGCTGTTTCACCCTGGTGAAAGAAATTAAAACTTGTATGGGACTGGTCAAACTTTAGAAGACAGCGAGAACTGTTCTTGTCATATCTTTAGCAGTTAACAGGAGTAGCCTGGGAATTCTGGGGTTTGTGGGCTTGCCTGGTGGCCATTAAAGCTTCTGCGTCTTTCTTCTATCTCCCTTTCTCTCTTGTAAAAGACCAAGGTGGCTATTTTCAGGAGGCCCTCTAATGTACTATCTTATCCCAGGGCCTGTTACTGCAACTTCCTCTTGATATCAGGGGCTGCCTGAGTAATAAACTTATCCTTTAGGATTAGCTGTCCCTCGACTGAATCATGACATAGAGAGGTTTGCTTTACCAAGGCCTCTCTTAGCCTTTCCAGGAAGGCAGTGGGATTTTCATCAAATCCCTGGTTGATCATGGACAACTTAGGATAATTGAGAGGCTTGGACTTAGTCCTATGTAAGTCCTCCATTATGTACACCTGAAAGTGACTCCTTTTCCAGTCTTCCATCTCGTCACTGGGACCTCATTTAGGATCTTTCATGGGTACTGCTTCTCTTCCAGTTGAATAATGTTCATCCCATTCCCTGACACTATTTGTGAGGCAAAGTTCATCCCCAAATCTCTCTGCTGCTTGCATGGCAACCCACTTCTCAGTGACCAGCAGGGTCTGATTCTAAAGTAATATAATGTCTCTCGAGGAGAGTTCAAATATTTGGGTGAAGTTCTGGAAAGCCTCTATATATCTGTCAGGGTCATCTGAAAACTTGCTAAGATCCCCCTTAATTTGCTTTAAGTCCTGTAGGGAGAAGGGGACACCGACCTTACTGGGTCCAAATTAACTGGGCATTTGTTGAAGGGGCAAGAGTGAGACTGGGGCTTGTTTAGGGTGAGGATTTCTAGGAGGGGACAAGTGAGAGGCTGAATCTGGACAGGGAGATGGGGGTGGGCCCAGAGGAGCAGGGCTTGAGGGAGCCAACTCCTCTGCTGGGGATGCCTCTGGGATTCATACCTTTAATTCCCTGGGCTTGCCCTTGCAGCCTTCCCTGAGATGGCAAACAGGAGGACTGCATCAATCCTACATTGTCAGCAGAAATTTAGATTGCCTGGCAATATATAGAAAGCCTGCACATATGAGGCCTCAGACCATCTGTCCTCATGTCCACAAAAAAGTTCCAACTGCTGGATGGTGTCAAAATGAATGGTTCCTTCCTGAGGCCAAGCCAATCCTTGCTGTAGATCATAATTTGGCCAAACCTTTGTGCAGAGGGCTATGAGGTGTTTTTCCTCCAGATTCTGAGGGTCAAAGCAGTCCCCTTGGTTCAGGAAACACTCCAGAGGTGTATAAGCTGGAGATGGTGAAGAAATCTCTCTGCCCATTCTGAACGACAGGGAATAGAAGCACCCCTCATTCCTTCCCTTCTTTCAGTGAATACTCAGGGTGTGATGGAGACAGAAAGTGAGCATCCTCTCTTCCCATTCCTTCTCTCAACTCTTGAGGCCCAGCAACCTTAGCAGGTGCCGACCATCAGTACTGATGCGGTATGTACCCACGAAGCAGGGAAAATCTGGAGAATAGGAACTAACCGTCCTCACCTGTGCTTCCCTTTGTCCCTGCTGTTTGAAACTTTTGAGTTCCCTGGCTCTGTTTATGCCATGGAGCATGGCCTCCTGTGGGGTGGGGGGTTTTGTCAGCAGTAATTGGTCCTGCCCATTTACATTGTGACTGTTGCCTGGTTTTGGATCCCTCAGACCTTGTTTTTCTTTTTAGGCCTCAGTCTGAAGCTTAGAATTGAGTTTGGGACTGAAAAGGTATTTTAGAGCCTGTTTATATCCGTCGAAAGTGTCTCAAATAAGCCCTGCCGAATTTGCGGTTATCAGCCAGCAGGGCTTGTTCCTCTGCTTACTTTCCCATCAGAAACAGAGCGCTGGGAGTTGGGGGAGCCCTATCACTATGAAAAGAAAACGAGAGAGAAACAGTTTAAGGGGCCAAAAGGTGAGATCCTGGGGAAAGTACCCCTTACTCAGCGCAAGTGGGTCCCTCCACTCCTTATACCTTTCCTCTGGTTCAGAAATTCCTTAGCCAGGGGAGAAACATTCTATTGGCAAGGCCGCGAGAAGCGCCCACACATTGGCCCTGCGGGGCCTGCAGCTATGGCGGGGTTTTCTCCCGCCCCCTCGTCCTAGGCAGCAGAGGCGGCTGCAGCCTCAGCATTGCTCTCCCCGCCCCTTCGTGGCTGTTGGTCTGGGCCTTTGCCTGCTGCGGCACACGCAGGCACCTGAGCTGGGAGGGGAAAGGATAAAGAGAGGTGTCCTGAGCGGTGTGTGCCTGCTGCTGTCGAGGCGGAGGCATAGAAGTCACCTCTTGGAAAACAGCTGGTCTGATCCACACCTTTGGCAGCTGAGCCAAATACTCGTTTTACTTAGTAAGAGTGCCGCAGCCAGTAGCAAAACTCAACATTTATAAAGTAAGAGATAAGAGCTATGTCAAACCGTGAGAGAGAGAAAAGAGATGAAGTCTGAGGGTTTTAACCAGCCAGGGCTAGGGCAGAATTTTTACTCCATGAAGGGAAACGGAGCCTCTTACACGCAGGAAAGGGAGAGAAGTGGCAGGGTTTTGGAAGACAGGCAGACCTGACAGTTTCGCATTCACACTCACCTTCCAGGATCCTGGGCGAGGTCCCAGTAGAAACAGGAAAAGTTCCCTTGTCCGCCTCGCAGGGTGAGTGAGGGCGGTGTGACTCGCTTCTTCCGCGCCGCGCTGCTCAAACCTCTAGGGGGAGCATGCAGACAGGCAGGTTGTGGGACTCTGACCCCACAGCAACGTCTAGGGGTGAGTGTTAACAGCTGAAGCTCCAGGGGGCGTGTGCTACAGGGTGCTCTTTCAGTTTAGCCATCTGTAGGCAGCTCGTATTAGCTCAATTAGACCCCCCACCATATTGCAAGGACAGAGAGCTTTCTGTATCCCGGGGTTTCTTGCTTTCGTGTACTAGGACAATCGGATCACATGGGCTTGGAGAATGAGTGCAAGGTTTTACTGAATGTAAGTAAAGTAGCTCTCAGCAGATGGGGAGCCAGAAGGGAGATCGAGTGGGAAGGTGGTTTTCCCCTGGCAGACTCTCTCCCAAATGCCCTGGCCAAACTCCGCGTGGTTCCGCCAGTTGATGGCCTGCTGGCCGACTGACGTCTGCTTTTTCTGTCAGTGTGCTCTTCCGCCAGTGTGTTTCTCTTGACATCTAGCCACTTGTGTGCATACCCGCTAGAGTCTCAGGGTTTTTAAAGGAACAGGATGAGGGCATCATGGCTCAGGATGGTCTTAGGAAATGCAACATTTGGGCATGAAAACAGAAATGACTGTCCTCACCTAGTCAGTGGGCACAGGCCCAAGGGTGGAACTTTAGCCAGGGATCCGCCCTTCTCTACCCAGCACTTCCCTGCCTGTCTCCCGTATCAGTATTATCCACCATATAAGGCCATTGTATGGAACAAATGGGATAATCTTTACAAAACACTTAGAAAAGTCTCTGACACGTTATACGCACTTATAACAGTTATTAACAGTTTTAAGCAACTGCTGTCGCTTTTCTTGATGGTGGTAATGAACATGTTTACTAATATGCAGATGCAAGAAAAACAATTAGAAGAACATTTCTTCAGTAGTCTAAAGTAATAAGATTCTTATATAAAATGATAGTGATGACTGTAAGATAATAAAGATATATTGTTTAATCTATCTAACATGTGCTAATTTGCTATGCCAACTATAGGAAACCAATACACATGTTAATACCCCAAAATATGGAAATGCCTTTGCAATTGGTCAGTTGGAAGAGGCTGGAAAAAGTTTGAAGAAGCATGATTTTTAAAAGCCTAGGTTTTCTTAAACAGGCTGCTAATAAAAATACAAATGTTAAGGACTGATGATGAAGTCTGTGTGGAATATGGAAGAGGAAAAACCTTTAAATTTGAATTGATGCTATAATGGATTGAGACTTTTAGAGATATTGGAATGCAGCAACTGTATTTTGCAAGTGGTACAAATGTGGCCCTTTGGAAGTCAGATGACTGTGATAAGCAGAATAATGGCCCCTCAGTAATGTTCATGTCCTATGAATATGTTACCTTAGAAGGCAAAAGTAACTTGCTGAAGTCAGGAATTAAGGACCTTGAGAGAAGGCGATGATTCTGGCTTATTTGGGTAGATTCACAGGGACCCTTATAAAAGTGAAAAAAAGTATTGTGTTAGGGTAAACAGACAGATTTGATTATTCCAGCTCTTGGCTGTAAACGAGAGGAATGAGCCATGAGCCAAGGAATCTAGTCAGCCTAAGAAGCTGGAAAACACAAAAAAACTGACTCCCCTAGAGCTTCCAGAAGGAAAGTGGCCTACTGACAGTTTCAATTTAGCTACTGAGACCCATTCCGATGTCTAACACTTATAACTATAATACAATAGATTTTTGTTGTTTTCAACCACCAGATTTGGGATAGTTTGTTACAGCAAAAATAGGAAATTAATATATGGTGACAACTAAAAGGAAGAAAATATTATGAAGGATCAGCAAAATGTGGTCACTGATTATATGTGGAGGGTGGAAACAAATAACTGAGGAAGTTAATAATATCATCATTTCAAGCCAGAGAGTAGGAGGGTAATGTCTCCATTTCACAGACATTGCATATTAAAATGTTTTATTATTTCTAAAAGCCCACCACCTGTCACATTATACCTTGAAGTGTTACTCTCTAATTTGTCTCAATTATAATATCTCTGTTGAGGAATTTTGTTGTCATCATGCTAATGCTAGTATCTCATCTTTAGAAACATCACTGAACCTGTGGTTCTTTTCATTATGATATAATGTATGTGGTTCTCTTCACTTCTCTGTTGAAAATGAGGCCCCATAACAGCAGGCACATTGCCCTCTAACTCTGCAAGACAAAACTGAATAAAATAAACCTTGAAATCAAGAAAAATTAAAATTTTCATTAACTTTTCAAATGCGTTGTGCTTTTCATCACAAAATAGAGCTTTAGAAAGGACAGAAAGAAGGTCTTCCTGTGTGTGACACACAGTTCTATAGCACAAATTCTGATCAGCCTTATAAGATATTGTATCTCTACTTCAGGAATCATCTTTTGTACTTTGGCCAAGATAATTTATTCAAAAGACTTTTTTTAAGTTGTGGCACACCAACTCAGTCAGTAACTCTCTACCTCACCACTGATGAAAGTTACACAATGATTAAGGAAGAAAAAGCCTCATAAATGGGAAAATAGAAATTTATACATACCTTGCTATTTCTAAGCTCTCCGGTATATATAGTTTATTCCCACCACCTAACTGTCCCACCAGACTCCCGCTACCATGTGATTTATGGAAATTTATCCGGTAATTCCAAGTAGTTTTGCATAATTAATTTTACTTAGGAGGTATAATATAATTTCGACCCACACCAAAGCTCATAGTCCTTCCAGTAAAGCAATAGAACAAGGTCTTTGAAATTTTACTTACACACAGAGAGACCTAAACATACATTCACAAACTTCAAGTGATTATTTAATTTATATTAGGCAGGACATCATTAATCCTTAAGAACTTTACACTCCATTTGCTTTTCATTGTTTCTGGGCAATAACTGCTTGACTAAGTAATCATCCTGTTTACTTTCTCATTCAGTATCAAAAACACCTTTTGTGATTGATTAAATGCTAAGGAATGGACATCTTAACCAATTGTGGATACAGCTAATACAGTTTCACAGACTTAATGGTAAATATTAGTGGTTTCAGATTACAGGGCAAATGTAAAAAGGCAGTATGGGGTTTTGAGGGAAAAGGAAACTAACTTCTAATGGGACTGAATGTGAGTCTCAGCTTTTTCTGGTACTACTAGTATTAACTTGGACAATTCAGTGAAACTCTATGGGTCTCAATTTTCTTATATGTAAAACTTAAATAAAAATACCGACCTTGCATAATTTTTGAGGCAAGCAATATTATACTGTGCATATAACACGAATAGCACATAATATGTTCAGCAAATGATGTTTGTTACTTAAATAACACTCTTCTCAACACTTAGTTGTCTGAGTAATGTTACAGAACTCTTACACTTTTGATTTAAGATTTCATAGGCACATTGGAGAGAAAATGAGGAAGTGCTAACTTATGACAGATTCTTTTCTGGTGCCGTTAACCCAAAGTCTATAATTATCCATGAAAGTATACAAAAGCAAGAAAATATAGTCCCTTTCACCCCCAGGCTTCTTATTGAAAACATTGTTCTTTTTAAATAAAATATTTAACAATATTTACCTCAAACATATTCTGATCATCATCTTGACTCTCAAATTGAATTATGATCAAAGCAATTGTCAATGTATACCAGAGTTTAAATAAAGCTGAAAATGTATGGTGACTGATTTGCATTTAGCTATGTGTCTTAAAGCTTTACAAATAATGGTCTCTCCACTTGAAAAAAAATCAGTCTTTAGTTAAATTGACAGTTCATGACTAACAGGAGTTTTCAAAAGTAACCTGACACAAAGCAATTTCCTTCTCTTGTAACAAATGGATACTGCATGTGGCCATAGTTTCATTTTCATGTATCTACTATTACAGCCATAATGTAAAAGTTAAACAATGTTTTATTTTAAATTTTTATTTCTACTCACCACCGTTACTGATTAGTTCAAAATAGGAAACTAGCTATAATAATCTTTGTCTTTAATAGCAATTATTTCAACATCAAGCAATCTTTTATTCTAGAAAATGTTTCCTGCAGTTACTTTTACTGACTGCTTATAAGGTCTCACAGTTTCCATATTTGAATGTTGTGGAGCCCACACTTAAATTCCCAAGAGGATTTTAATTAGGGTCTGAGCAATGCTGAATGCATATGTATTTTTTTTCCATTCTTAATGAAGCAAACCCACCTCAAGAACATATGCAACTTATAAACTACATTGATTTCTCAAATATTTTTCAGTTGTATTTATATGTAGCTAATATTTTACTATCTCCTCTTCGTGGCATTTCATTTTTTATTCCCTTATACCCCAGAAAAGGCAGATAAATATTTTGGGAAGAAATTATTGGGTGCATATATACATGGATGTTCATTTTTCAGTGAAAGAATAAAATAATCAAAACATGCAATTTAAATTTATGTGTTCTGCTTTATTAAGGATTCAAATGTGCTGTAACTAATTGCCTGGTAATGCTTCATAGGCAAATGGGAAAGATAGGAAAGCATAGGGTTAAAATATTCCTTGGGACTAATTAAACTAAATTTAGAATCACATAAGTTTCATCAAATTAAGTGAATTTCCCATCTTTGTACCAGTCTCATCTTTTCTGTCTCTGTTCCTTATTTCATCCCTCCCAAACTCCTGAAATGCCAGTCACTTTTGCTATGTACTTTACTCTTCTGCACATAAAAAATGCTGCATAATTGTAATGTATGCTGTGGTATCAGTGTGAAGACACTAATTTAGTCATAGGAATACTAACTGCATAAGAGTAAGATGATTATGGGCCAACTGAAACATAAAACATGAAAGAAGATATAGCTAAGAGGTAAATAACTGGAAATTGTGAAAGATAAATACAGACATGTTTCAAAGTCATATCGACCTGGATTGGAAAAGTTGAAAATGAAGTTCTCAAAAAGAAATCAATGCCATGATATTCCATGTAGGAAAGTAATTTTAGAATACATATATAGTAGATTTCAAGGCAACACAGAATCGTTCAGTGAAAAAAGATGGGAGTGAATCTAAAACGTTTCATCTCAATACCTAGATGACAACTTAGTTGTTGGATACCATAGAGGCAAGTTATTATTTTAGATGCAATAAAAGTTAATGGAGGGTTAATGCTACCAAGAATTATTAAATGTTGATGTTAGGTAATGTTGAGAGCATTTGTTCAATGTTGGTGAAAAATGTTCAGTAATGAAACCACATCTGGTCTGAAACTAAACCAGAATTAGTAGTAAAACAAAATAGGCATTAAATGACAATATAAATGCTGATATACATATTTAAATATATCTATTACTGACTAGGTGGAATATTCTAGAATTTACTGTTGCTAGTACCAGTAATTATGAAAACACTAGTAATTATGACCTGAGAACAGCAAAGTATGTCTCTTACTTATTTTCCCATAACAGTGTGTGTTCTCCAGCTTCGAGAGCTGCTCAAGTCACACAGTACCGTGAAATGATGAAAAGATTACCTGACCTATCAGCCTCAGTTTCTTTAGAGTGGCATTTGCAAAAGTGCTTTATAAATTGGAACTATGTAGTCTAGTACTATAGAACACTATCCTGCATGTAGAAGCCAAAGCTTAACGAATATTTTGAATGAAAAGAAATTCATACTTCATAAAGAAATTGATTTTAATCTAATAAAATTAATCGGGAAAATCAAAATCCCATTATCTTTGTAAGTTCTTTAATCTGGATGCAAACCACTTTTAGATAGGGTTTTAGATAGGTTAATGGTTTTAGATACGGTTAACGGTCTTTAAGGAAGGGCTAAGAGTACTGGGCTTTAAAGACTTATGTAAGAACAGACAGACAGCATGTCTGACTCAGAAAAAGACCTAGAGAAGATGCTCAATAAATGCTACTTTCTTTGCACATTGTCTGCCTTTCCTATGCATATCACTCAGATGGTGAGTCCCATACCTCCTACGATATATCAAACGACCCCATACCTTTTACTCAAGTCATTTTAAAGCAAGTTTTTAAGATATTCAACCATTGCATTTGACTTCTGTACATTGTAACCAGAGGATATGAGGTTTCTGACTATCACATACTTGGAATTTGTTTTCCCTTGAGTTGTTATACATGGCGTGTCAAATTGTTTTACATGCTACATCCATAATTTAAAGAGGGAAGATACATTTAGCTCCTAGTCAGATAAATTAGATACACTTTTCCAGGTCAGTAACAATCATAATTAATGCCTTCATACATTTAAGCATTTCCATTTGGGGGGACAAAATACATATATTGAGGTGGAGAAGAGTATATTTTTTTCTTTACATCACTGCACACAAGTAAATATTACTGAAGTTTAAGATACATTAGGTTGAAAACCATGAACACTGAAACTCGTTTCAATAGTATTGCCAGCGTCCTCCTTGCTGAAAAATCCAATGGAGTACTTTTAGTTGTTTGGGGTTTTAGATTTTGGAGTTTTTTCCTCCTAACTTTTCTGACACATTTGATGAGGCAGGCTTCTCAAACTTAAAGTCGCAATTCTCAAAGTGTGATCTGTGTACCCCTAGGGGACCTTAAGACCCATTCTGGGGGTCTGAAAAATCAAAACTATTTTCACACCAATACAAAGTCATTATTTGACATTGTATTTTTTTGCTTTTTGACATTTGTATTGATTGTGCAAAATCAATGGTAGTAAAACTTCTGGTACCTTATCATGAATCAAGGCAGAGGCCCCAAACTGTTCCATAATTCCTCACTACAACACGCTTACAGTTTTAAAAAAAAAAAAAGCCATTATCACTAAATAACATCTTTGATTAAGTAATGAGAATTACTAGTTTTATTATATCTCAACCCTTAAATACAATGTGTTTGTAATATTCCATGTGACAAAATGAGAAGTATGTATTAAGCAAATCAGTTGAATACCAAAGGAAACTGCTTATGCAATTGAGTTGTAAGTTTCTGAATTAGCTCCTTTTTTCATGGAACATAATTTTTACTTGAAAGAATACTGACAGTTAAACCATGGTTATTGAGGCTTGGGTATTTGGCAGACATTTTGCTAAAAATAAATGTAGTAAACCTATCCCTTCAATACAAACAACCGATAGTATGTGTTGATGATGATCAAACTTGGGCTTTCAAGAGAAAATTAAATATTGGGAAACTAGTGTCTGCCACTGTACTTTGACAGCTTCCATGTTCACTTTTCTAATACAAATAACAGTTATATTGATGAATGTAATTTTTTATATTATATAATGAAATGTTTCAACATTTGGAAGATCTGTATAACTAAGTGAGGCACTATTTCCCAAATGACCAATGAGAGATAATACAAAATTGTGCATGAGTTAAAGATTCACTTAAAGTTTAAATATACTGAGGAATTTGAATGTAACAAAGTGCAAAAAGTTAACTAATATGGTTTGAATTCCACGTTGTAACTAATCTTTAAGAAACTGTCATTAAAGAGAATACCCGTAATTATGATGAAAGGCTATGAAAATACTCCTCTCTTTTCCAACTGAATACATATGTATATCCAAAAATACCTTAATCCAAACAATATACTGCACCAGGTTAAATGCAAAAGTATATATGACAGTCCAGCTAACTTCTATTAATGTACACACTCAAGAGATTTGCATAAAACAATGTCACCCATCTCACTAAATGTTTTTAAATCATCATTTTGACAAAAGTATTTTATTTTAGTAATATCCAGTGAATGTATAAACATTTTGGTTAGATGAACTAATGGAATTTTAAATCTTCTCAATTTTATTTCTAATATAATAAATATTAATAGTTATACTCTATGTAAACAAAATTCTTTGGATTCATCAAAATTTTTTAAATATATAAAGAAGTTCTGAGACTTACAAGTTTGAGTATCACTGATTTGAAGCATAGTGTGTGTGCTCTAAAACTGGAATCTTTTAACTCCGAAGGTTATATGACATCACTCTCCTGGATGTCATTCTACTTCTCTAGTAGCCCCTTACACTCTCCCCTTCCGGTGTTTCTCTTTATTTGCTCTTCTCGTCAGTGTTAGGGACTCTCATGAATCTTTCATTAGTTCAGTTTTGTCTCATTCTCTGTTCTTCCAGAACCTTTCCAGAAGTTTTGAATGTGCTGATCCCTCCCAAATCTACCTTAGCAGAACAAAACCAAATATTTTAAGGTTCTTACCCTATATCTAAATGTCTACTGAGCATTTCTATTTGTCTGTAGCACCAACATAATAAACTACACAAGTCTAGCCATGAGCCCATCATGTCTTTGACACAGAAGCCCTAATCTGCAGTCTTAACTTTTCGTGAATGGTATCACTATCTATCCAGTTATTTAATAAATTTATGGTAGAGTAAGAGAATACCATCCGAGGCTCTAGCCTCTTCCTTAATCCCCACATTCAGTCACTATATCTTATAGAGGTTACCCCCAGAATATTTTGATAATTAATATTTCTTTCTCCTTTTCCACTGCCACTTCTTGGTTAAGATTATTATTATTTATTAACTGAATTATTGTAATAAACTCTTGGATTTTCTGTCTCTAGCAACAGTCTCTTAAATCCATTTTCTACCATAAGCCAAAGTGATGTCTAAGTTTCTTCTCTGATTAGAATTTTCCCCGTAGGCTTCAGGATAAAATTAAGTCTTTGAATATCAGACCTTCATGATCTGGGCCATATCAAACTCAATACCTTCATCTCTCACCACTGCTCAAAATAAAGGGCTAGAATTTCAATGACTAGCTCTCAGACAATTGATCCTATATCTCATCTCTAGGCAACATCAAAGAATACTCAAGTTGAAAGGATCTTTAGAGATAAAGTAACCATATAATTTATCATCCAAACCAGGACACTTTTGAGAATGAAAAGTGTGCTATTAATAATTACATTGGGATAACAGATGTAAACCGGGACTGTCTCCAGCAAAGAAGCCTGTAGGATCACCCTCCCTGGAGATCAACTAGTCTATGAGAGAACCTGAGTGATTAAAGTGAAAGTGGCCATGCTGGTCATAACAATGATTAGACGAGAATCAGCCTTTCCTGTCTCCTGTTCCATTGCCTTTTCTTCCACAATATGCTGCTTTTCTAGTAACTTTCTCAAGATAAAAATCACATAGCCTTGACTTTTCACAGAAAGATGTTACATAGCAAAACATATGTCCTTTTTATATAATTACAGTAAATATACTTGATAACTTTTTCTACAGTCAAAAGTATCACTATTAAGGGGAGCTCTGTAATGTGTAAGAGGGATCAAAAATATCCACTTACATATGCAAAAGTAGCTTTCATTTCAGTAGGAGAGTATTGTCTGGTAATAATAAAAGATGTCCTAGATCCAAAATCCCCAAATACTTGAGTAGGTAACTTAGCCACTGCTACTCCAGCTGCGGGTGTGTGTGTGTGTGTCAAAGAGAGAGAGAGAGAGATCCTCATAAGCTTCCCTGTCCACAGGAACTAGATTGAATCATATATAAAACAAACAAACAAACACAGAGACTCATTTATCCTGGCCCTTTGTTAATTGCCAACCCTGCAGTACAGGCAGGCACATATGACTTATTGCCTTCTTTCCCATGAACCTATCCAGATCGAAAAGCTAAGTTCCAAAAGCTAAGTTTTCTTCAACTTGAATATTGTTCGAAACTTATTGTTTCAAAGCAGGGCATAAGATAGAATGATCCCAAATAAAGCAATGCAAAGGTTCATTGAAGACAGAACTTAGCCCTCTCCTGTTCCCTGAACATCTCATTTTCATCATTCATTAAGCTGTACCCTTCAACTTCATTGTTTCCATTGTGCCATATACAAGTTTCTTTCCCTTGAAGAAGAAATAAAATTAGAGAAATCTTGAGTTATCTTTAAAGGCTATGGTATGAGAATAACAGTGTGTTCATCACCTGATGTGATAATGTGTTATGCTCCAATGAAACTTCCTGCCTTTAAGACTAGAGTCTGAGTTTAAATTATTAGCATCAAGATTATATTAAAACAGAAATCTAATTAGAAAACCATTCATAGTCCAAAACAAATAAACAAAATCAAGATTGTGTTTGTCTATATCACCTAATTCCTATCATAGTGACATACTCAACTTCTATATATTTGTATACATCATAGAAGGTTATACTCTGTATTTTATGTTAACATTATAGAACACATACTTTTTTCATTTTGCTGCAGATTGACATCTCAATTTTACAAAGAAGGTAATAACTTTTGTTCCTCATAATTAAAGGAGGGGAAATGTCTTCTGTTTTACTCTTTCCAATCATAACAAAGCACTTCAGTCATAGCACATATAAAAATTCCATGAACCAAACACAAATATCATGGCATCGAAAGAAGACACATGCTTGATATGGGGTTAACATTTCCCAAATGCTTTCTGTTAAGGACATCTAAGAAAAATTCCTAAAATTCTGTCAATGTTTGGATGTCTTTCCTATTACAAAAATAGCAATAATATTAAAAGTGTTTCCTTGTATTATACTTCCATTATGACTTACATGCCAAGAAGCATAATTCAGTGGTGAATCTATCCCTGCTTCAGTCAACAGGGATATTAAATAGTATTTTCCAGAAAAAGATATGGACTTTCAAGCATTCGTGAAACGGTTGATCAAGCCCAGTTAAATTTTTTCTTTTCTGGACAAAATCAACCAGAATAATGCCATTTCAATTCTCTATAGCACAGTAGAACAAAGAGGAGCTCAAAAGAATATCAAGTAAACTGTTGCAATGTCACATAAATACTTCTATATCCAGATTATTAGAAGCTGAGAGATGATCATGCTTGAAAAATGTATAACAAACCACATTACATAGCATTTTAATTTGCTATATATATTTGTTTAATATAACTACATTGAGAATGCTACATTGTTCTCTTTCTATACTGAGTTTGAAGATTCTTACTTATGCTTTTGCTGTTATCAAGAAGTTTTCTTCAATAGTTTCAGAGTTAGATATTTTAATCAATGTTTCCCTAAATGCCTGCTCTCAAGATTCTAGCACTCCCCACAAAAATGGTATTTTAATAACGTTTTTCCTTTGCATGCTAAATATTTTGCCGTTATCTATGCTCTATTGACCATACTATTAAAATTTACTAAACATTCCCTTCACTTCTCTACCAGTTTTTAACTCCCTCTCTCAACAAGCCAATTTTACTAAGGACTTTGTTTCTTAGACCCTTCCCTCCATTCTGGGCCCAGCAGCTTCAGAGCCAGTCAAATTAACCAGTGTCACCTATACAGAGCTTGTCACCGCTATGCTCCAAAGCTTCAAATCTATTGCTGCAGATGTGCTTTGCCTCCTAGAGCATCTAAGATGACAACTATCCCATTAAAATAATAAACAATGTTAATAAAGAAAGCCTAAGTTAGAAGTTTCACTTTCTTCCTAAAAAGAAAGAATGCATTCCAAAGTGACATTGCTTCATTAATAGGCAGCAGTAATTCTAAGTATAGAAACTGGATGTCCAGTCAAAGGGAGAGAAAGATGAGCAGGAATTTAGAGCACTAATACTTCCCTGTGATCTCCATCATGGAGTACTACAATGCAGCGTATTTATTCATTTGAATATGTATGTTGAGGCTTTACTGTATGTCAGGCACTGTTACAGGCACTGAGGCTAAAGAAATAATATTTCCTTTCCCTCAGTAGCTTACAATCTAAGAGTAAGTAATATCTACATACAGGGACACCTCTGCTTAAGAAATCTCCTTGGGAATATCATGCATTTTAAAATATTAAAACTAGAAGAGCTTACAAACATCATCTAATCTATCCCCTTCACTTTATAGATGAGGAAACTGAAATTCAGGATAGTTAACTACCTTCAAAAGACCAAACTAGATCCCAAGTGTTCCAACTCCAAATCCAGGACACTAAGCCACAATATTCCTCTCAGGTCAGGGACAATATTCCTCTCATGTCACAGAGACATTAAAAAAAAAAAAAAAAAAATCCAGGCCGGTCGCGGTGGCTCACTCCTGTAATCCTAGCACTTTAGGAAGCGGAGGTGGGTGGATCACCCGAAGTCAAGAGTTCAAGACCAGCCTGGCCAACATGGTGAAACTCTGTCTCTACTAAGATTATAAAAATTAGTCACGCGTGGTGGCAGGTGACTATAATCCCAGCTACGCGAGAGGCTGAGGCAGAAGAATCTCTTGAGCTCGAGAGGCAGAGGTTGCAGTGAGCCAAGATCGTGCCACTGCACTGTAGCCTGGGCAACGGAGCAAGACTCTGTTTCAAAAAAAAAAAAAAAAAAAAAAAAAAAAAAAATCCATGTGCCTTTCTTGGGATTACTCCCATTACAGGGAATATGACTTAGTACTGAAATGGAGCTTTGAAGTGAGACAAACTAAGGTTGGACATAATTTTACTAAAGATCCAGACATTGAACAATGGCATCCAGCCAACAATCATAGTCCTGCAGCATTGTCATCTGTCACCTTTCTTCATGTGTTGACTAGAGAGAGGAGTTGGCAACACATTGGAAGTAGACTCTAATTCCATGCAGCTAATGGTTTGCAATTAAGCTACACAGATTGTGAAACAATGGCAAAAAAAATCTGAAATGTAATAAGAAAAAAGAAATGCTCTAAAGACAGAGATATTGTCAGAGAAGACTACTTTTAAAAAGCAATATGGAGCCACCTAGTGACAGAATTTTGTGTTAATAGAATTACATTTGGCCATAAACAGAAAGCAAGTTCATAGGCTGAAAGATACTATAAACGGCCAGGTCAGGAACGGAGACTAGTTTTGTGTGCATATAAGATCTCAATTGTGAAGGAGACACGAATCATCTGTCAAGGTCTTCTTTTAAATTATTTGTGTTTTGCATTTACTGTCAGCAGAAAGCTTAAGTGTGCCTTCTGAAACAGCTCAAAAAAGTTTCCAATTTAATAGCTCTTCAACAAAGTGTACATGTTAGGGATAATTGGATTCCATTTTTAAATTCTTACATTTCATCCAACAAAATTAGGCTCAAAAAGTCCGTTTCTTCACATCGGAAAATATCTGTCAATATTTTCAAACAGAATAGAACAGGATTTTTTCCCCCTCTTATGAACTTGTAAGAGGCTTTTATCAATGAGACACATTGTAACAACTAAGCTACATTTCTAAGGAAACTAAGGCAGCAGAGAATTGTCACTCCAATTAAAACTCTTTGTATGTTCAAATAAAATAGAAATAACAATTGTATGTATTTACTCCAAGGAATTTGTACAGACACATACTTCATTAGAACGTTTCAGCAATGTTGTAATTGTTAGGACAAACCGTGAGTCAGAATCACATCAGCTTTTGTTAAACCCTCAAATCTCTTTTTTTCATCTGAGAAATGATTTATCATTAATTAATCCTGAAATCTATCAGAATGATGGATGTTTGGTAATCATGAATAAATACTAAAGATTGGTATAAATACTAACTTGCACTGTTACATAACTGAATCTTCTATTATGTAAACATTCAATGAAAAATTATTAAAATTGTTGAGAAGAAAGTGATAGCTAATTCAAAAGAGTTTATTTTAGCTTTATATGGTCTTTGCTTGATCAAAAATAAACTTGAAAATATCTTCTGCTTTATTTCTTAATGTTGAAGATCATTATTAAAAATACTGGAGCACCCTTTGCTGACTGAGCCTCTGCCCTAGAAAGGACAGGGCAGTGAGAAAAAAAGCAGGTGCAGAATCCCTTGAGTCATATCTATGACCTAAGATAAAACACATAAAGTATACATTGACTTCTGATAAATGAGATTTTATTGTATCATATTGAGATATCAGCACACTATTAACCTCACATAATTTTTTTCTGAGCAGTTCTAGTACATTCAGCCACAAGTCAATCAAATAATATTTGCAATAAGATAGAGGTCTACGAAACTGAAATCCTGGGCATAACTTTTTAAAGTTTTAATAAGAAGACATAGAATCAGATAACATCACACAAATGTATTTTTTAATGGTGTGAATAATCCTACCAAAAAAAGATAGCAAAGTTAAGGCAGCTCTGAGGTGTAAGTTTAGACAATATGACAATGGGAAATGTAATATGACTATGGAAAAATCAGGGAAGGAGAAAGAGTGACAGAAACCTAGAGTTAGGGATATAGGTTTGATTAAATATCTGTGGCATATTTCAAACCAAGTAAGTGATGTGCATATCAGCAGGAGCCTCAGGCAGTCACTATACCTACAAATCCAAGAATGGCCACCTGTGTGTGTTGTACAGACCAAAAAAAAAAAAAAAAAAAAAAAAAACAAAAAAAAAAAAACAAAAAAAACTTCACTACTGACTGTGGATAAGGCTATAAGGCTATTTCAAAGATGCCACCATTGAACACAAAGGAAAATAGGATAAAGATAGCTATCACTATGGAATGTCTACTGTATATTTTACACTAGTCTGGGAGTTTTATGTATTCCATTTCAGTTAACATTTACAGATGCCTTAAGCTGGCATTAATTGTTGTATTTAATAAGAGAAGAAACTGAGACTCTGAGAGGCATTCTGAATCCTTTGTCCGCCTCCAGAACCATTCTTTTTTCTCTGTATTTAGTGAGCTACATAGTAAATACCAGTATGCCTGATATATCACTATTATAAAACTGAAATTTTATTCTAAATCTGTTTACCTAACAATAAAGGAACTACTTTTTTCAAGATCAGAAATGCTTTATAACAGGTAAGCTAAAATGCTCACTCCTTTTCTTAAGAATAAAAGCCCAAACAGGAACCAAACTCCAATTTTAAAAGATAAAATAAAATAGTTTTTTAAAATCCAATACAATTAAATATTTTAACATAAAATATTTTTTTAAATTCGATACACTCAAAGATGTAGTTTTACAATTAATCTTTACAACATAGTCAATAATTTATTTATGGAACAAATTTATTCTCATTGTATTTTCTAAATATGAGCAATATACAGAAACTTAAAGAATTTTGGTGGATTAGTCTCAAAGCTGACATTGACATTCAAACATAAGAGACCACAAGGATCACCTCCAAGGTTTTTTAAATACAGATTCTTGGGTCCTACTACTCAGAGAACCTGGATCAATGGTTCTAAAGTGGAGCCTAGAAATTTACATTTTGACTCATACTCTTTCCTCTACTGCTCCAAGAGATTCTGATGCACACAGTCCACAAATTATAAGTGAAACATTCCTATTATTACTGCTTTAAATTTTTAATTGATTTTCATTAAATTTCATGTCATGTCCTCAAAGCAGCTTTTTATGTATGTATGTATGTATGTATGTATGTATGTATGTATTTATTTTGTTGTTGTTGTTGTTGTATTTATATCTTTTGTGATGGCAGATCTTATCAGAATTTTTACCTGATCATATTTGCAAGAAAAAAATGATCATTTTGTGGAGTTGATTCTTAAAAGATTCTTAAAATATTATATTTATTATGTAAGAAAATCTATGACATATTTTTAGAATTTCAAGTAAAATAACTATGCTATCAAAACATCAATAACATCTACTGTGATTGTTATAAGGGTCTTCATTTTATTTAATATATTTAAAATTTTACATATGTGAAAAATCACTTGTACTGAGCCATTCTTGTCATTGTACAAATGAACAAAGATGTACACAGACACAGATAAGCATAATCTAGCATTGGACATCAAGTGACAGCAGGACCAGATCTCCCAATGCACAGCCCAGTGCTGTTACCAGGACACTGTCTGTCATCCCCCCATGTGAGCATTCACCCACAAACCTGAATCTTAAGTGAATACTGCACAAGGTTCTTCCCTGTGCCATTCAGAGCATAATAAAAAGATGAAAACACTGGACTCTTTTCCTCTTGCCTAAAATCCCAAGTACTGGCAAAATAAAATGGATTCACTCAAATGATTCTTTGCTAAACTAAGGTCCAGAAAAAGGGGGCATTTAAGTCTTTGTTGTTGATCATAACAGAAGATTTAAGTCAAAGATGTTTTCCAGGAACCCCCTTCTGTGGAATGGCACTCAAAAAAAAGAATCCATTTTGCAAAACCTAAGGCTATTTAAGTGGTTATTTTCACCTCAACTCTTAGACATAGCCACTGGCTTGTATTAGGTTGATGTAAAAGTAACTGCGGTTTTTGCCATTACTTTCAATGGCAAAACTGGTCCCTTTAATGCAACAGTCATGTTCCCAGATGATTTTCACCTCTTCATCTCCCACACTAAATTATTCCTTTCTACCGGATGCCATCAAAAATATCCTTCTATTGTGTATATATACGATTTATACTATGTTTTCTTTATCCATTCATATGTTGATAGACATAGGTTGGTTCTATATCTTGGTTACCGGGAACTAATTCTGCAATGACCATAAGGGAGCAGATATCACTTCAAATACTGATTTCAATTTTTTAAGTATATACAGGATGATGTCACTTATGTAGGGAATCTAGAAAATGTAAAATTCATAGAAGTAGATAGTAGAATAATGGTTACCAGAGGCTGGAGTGTCAGGGAGAGAATGGGGAGTTGTTGGTCAAAAGATACAAAATTCTAGATAGGCAGAAAATATACATTTTCAGATCTATTGCAGAGTAGGATGACCATAGTTTATAAAAATGTATTGTATATTTTAAAATAACTAAGATCATAAATTTCAAATGTCTCACCATCAAAAATGATAAGTAAGAATGGTGATGGATATGTTAAATATCTTGATTTACTTATTCCATATTGTATACATATATCAAAACACATTTTATGCCATAAATGTATACAATTATGATTTGCCAATTAAAAACAATATTTAAAATAGCCTTCTAAAATACAAATTGTACTTCATTCTGCTCTTTTCTGTTTTTGAAGGATCATGAGAATAAATTGCATCAACACAGAGAATGTACAGGAGTAAGTCTTGAATGCAGTATCTACATATCTATTCCACTATTTTCATCAGTTGCAATACAATTCTACTGTGTTATAAAAATAATGTCAGTGATCATATTGCTAACATCTAGCAGACCACAGCAATAACTTATTAGTGACTAGACTCTAGATGGCATCATATTTTCAACTTATCACACTTTCAACTTCCGTTTTACAATGAGTAATAAACTCAATTATATCTCTAGCTATGTCTTAGTAGCAGTGCACCTGCAGATACAATCCCTTATAAGACCCCTACAACTCTAAATTCTTCCCTTATTCTTCTTCCCCACCAACTCCGTTTTCCCAACTGGCTCATGATGAGTTCCACTCATTTTGCCTTTCCCTGCTCAAGCCATCAAATTAACTCTTTCATGCTCCTCTGGGCCATTTATCCTTTTCCTGCTGCCAACAGCAGTTTTTTTTTGCTGATAGCCTTTCTGCTTTTCTTCCTCATTAGATTAATTTTAGAGAATCTCATTAATTTTTTGGTTGGAAAATAGCTCTACCTAGAGATATATACACAATGCATTTTCACAATTTTCTGGAGACCCACAGATGGATCTTATAAAAGGGCTGTATCACTGAGTGAACTCTAGAAATTAGGAGCTATCTTTACTCTAAAAGGTAAAGCTATTGAGAGTCTTTTTTACATGTTTATAATACAGTAAGATAGTAAAGTTGCAAAATTAATATTCATATGTTTTGTCAGCCAAAAATATGTATGAGAATATATCTAAGGCTATTAAACAATTAAATATTACTTAACAAAAATGCTAAATTCGATCCACTGTGATTGTTCATATGTAACCTCAAAAGTTACTTGGAAATGTCTGGATATTTATATGTAATACTAATAAAATATTCAAATAATAATTATTTTTATTAAAATATTTGGCATCACCAATACCATCTTCTGAGACCATTTTTATTTCACAGCTATGTTTTGTGCAAATCAGAAGTAAAATCAGATTAAGGAGTTTTGGGACAGAGACTATGGGGTTGATCTGATAAGCAACTGTAGCAAAGTTTCAGGATATAAAATAAATGTACAAAAACCAGTAGCATTCCTATATGCCAACAAAATTCAAGCTGAGAGCCAAATAAAGAACACAATTGGCCGGGCGCGGTGGCTCACGCGTGTAATCCCAGCACTTTGGGAGGCCGAGGTGGGCGGATCACGAGGTCAGGAGATCGATACCATCCTAGCTAACACGGTGAAACCGCATCTCTACTAAAAATACAAAAAAAATTAGCCGGACGTGGTGGCGGGTGCCTGCAGTCCCAGCTACTCGGGAGGCTGAGGCAGGAGAATGGTGTGAACCCGGGAGGCAGAGCTTGCAGTGAGCCAAGATCGCGCCACTGCACTCCAGCCTTGGTGACAGAGCGAGACTCTGTCTCAAAATTAAATAAATAAATAAATAACGCAATCTCATTCACAATATCCAAAAAATAATACCTAGGAATATGGCTAAGCAAGAAGGAGAAAGAATAAACTTTCAGGAATTTACAATGAAAATTACAAGACAAGACATTGCACAAAGAAATCAGAGATGACACAAACAAATAGAAATACATCTTATGTTCATGGATCAAAAGAATCAATATTGTTAAAATGGCCAGACTACCCAAAGCTATTTATAGAATCAATGCTATTTCTATCAAGCAACCATTGACATTCTTCACAGAATTAGAAAAAAAAATTGTTTTAATCATATGGAACCAAATATCCCAAGCAATCCTAAGCAAAAGAACAAAGCTGGAGGTATCACATTACCTGATTTCAAACTATACTATACAACATGGTACTGGTATCAAAACAGACATATAGACCAATGGAACAGAATAGAGAGCCCAGAATTAATGCAGTACACCTGCAACCATTCGATCTTTAATGAAGCCAACAAAAAACGAGCCATGGAAAAAGGACTCCCTATCCAATAAATGGTGCTGGAATAACTGGCTAACCATACACAAAAGACTAAAACTGGACCCTTATACTATATACAAAAATAAACTCAAGATGGATTAAAGACTTAAATCTAAAACCAAAAACGGGAGAAAATAATTGCAAACTATGCATCTGACAAAGGTCTAATATCCAGAATCTATAAAGAACTTAAACAAATTTACATGCAAAAAGCAAACAGCCACATTAAAAAGTGGGCAAAGGACATGAACAGACACTTTTCATAAGAAGACAGATGGCCAACAACATATGAAACAATGCTCAACATCACTAATCATTAGAGAAATACATATCAAAACCACAACGAGATACCAGTTCACACCAGTCAGAATGACTATTATTAAAAAGTCAGAAATTAACAGATGCTGGCAAGGTTGTAGAGAAAAGGGAAAGCTTATACACTGCAGGTGGGAATGTAAATTAGTTCAGCCATTGTGGAAGGCAGTTTGACAATTTGTGGAAGAACTTAAAACAGAATTACCATTTAACCCAGCAATCCCATTATTGAGTGTATACCCCAAGGAATATAACTCATTCTACCATAAAGATACATGCACACATATGTTCATGAATGCACTATTCACAACAGTAAAGACATGGAATCAACCTAAATATCCATCAATGGTAGACTGGATAAAGAAAATATGTTACATATACATCATGGAATACTATGCAGCTATAAAAATGAGCAAGGTCATGTCTTTTGCAGCAACATAGACAGAGCTGTAGGCCATTATCCTAAACCAACTAACACATGAACAGAAAACCAAAAACTGCATATTCTCATTTATAAGTGGGAGCTAAACATTGGGTGCTGATGGACACAAAGAAGAGAATAACAGACACTGGGCCTACTTGAGGGTGGAGGGTGAAAGGAGGGTGAGGATTGAAAAACTACCTATCCAGTACTATCCTTACTTACCTGGGTGATGAGCTAATCTGCATACCAAACCCATGTTACACAATTTACCTGTATAACAAACCTGCACATAAACCCTGAAGCTAAAATAAAATTGAAGAAAAATAAAACCACAAATATATATCCAACAAAGATAGATTAGAATGTTCAGATTCAGGTATGAAAGAATTTAGTGATAGGGCTGGGGTGCCAGACAAACATGAGTTTAACCTTTGCCTCCATTTTTCTAACTGTTTGAACTGGAGAAACTCACTTGTATCAGTAAAATACTGATTCAAGTACCACTATTAAATGATAACAGAATTGAAGGCACTGTTATTAGGTACGTAATACCAAAGCTTTCATGTACTAGGAGTTCAAATAAATGGCAGTGCTGTTCCACCTTGAAGCTGTTTTCTCTTTTCAATTTTCATACAATATCCTACAATGAAGCAAGAGATTCTTCAAGATGATGTTCATCCTAAGCTAAGCCACATCTAACAAACGAGGAGCCTTACCCTGTGTAAGTCAAACCTCCCTTTTGTAAACATAACAGGCTGTGCTATCTCCAACTCATGAACTTTTATTTATTACAGTTCCACTCATAAAGTAATAGGCATAGGAGTGCCTGTAAACACAGAAACATCACTTTAATAGATACCAAATTGCTGCTAGGAAAAGGGATTTGATTTCCTCGTTAAAGCCAGTAACACCATCTCACATTTACTTTGAAACAAAATGGATTCAATTTGTTAATAACATTTTGTGACAGTGATATTTAGCCATTTTTAAAATGCCTAAAACGTAGTTTCCTCTGCCCTAAATACATAGACTAAACATTTTATACATTTTTATTGCACAATTAAAGAAGGTAGCTTATTATATCTAACACACACAAGGTAATACATTACAAATTTGCCTTTTTTTAAACTTGGATTAACTCATGTGAATTTGTACATAGTACTATCCAGTGTTTCATTCTGTGCCCATAATCCTTTAAAGAGTGTATGTAACATGCTTTTAAATTTAATTAATTTTTATTTTTTAATGTCACATTCTACTCTTATACTCTAGTTCATTAAAACTACATGCCCAACTTTGAAAATTTTAGTATTGAAGCAAAATTGAATGGGGAAGCTTCTAAATCTGCCACATACCTAAGAGTGAGATTCCAACTGCTTTAATAATGAAGAAAGAGTTGCTAATATATACTCTCTACTGCTTTATTCCACCAATATGTATCCGGTTTGAACGAGAACAATTAGACTGCAGTGTTATAGTGTAAATATTTGACTCGCCAAAATAATGTTTTGAAACCTAATCACCAACGCGATGATATGAGGGAGGCCTTTGGGAGGTCATTAAGTCATAAGGCCAGAGTCCTTGTGAATGGGTGTAGTGCCCTCATAAAAGGAGCCCCAGAGAGTTCCCTTACCTCTTGCACTATGGGAGGACACAGCAAGAATACAACATCCATGAACCAACAAACCCTCATCAGACATTGAATCTAATGGGGACTTCATCTTGAATTTCTCAGCCTCGAAACCGTGAGAAATAAATTTATGTTGTTTAAAAGTCACCCAGTTTATGGTATTTTGCTGTAGAAGCCTGCGATAAGAGCTAAAAATAATACCAAAGCTGATGTTTGCCTATTTAGGTGTAATATTTTCAAGTAAAATGTTGAATGTCACAGACTATTCATTACAAAATAGACAGTGTTTATTTTATTTGCTGCTTTATTTTTTATTTTTTATTCTTTTTTACTTTATTATATGTTCCTTTTATTTATCCCATACATTACATCACCCAGGATACTATATTAATTTTTAGTGATCCTATATAAAACCATGCACTAAATAAATGTTTATTTTTAAAGATATATAGTAATATAGACATATGTAAAACCATATTTGTTCTAAATACATGTGTACATAGTTATTCTACATCTTTTTTTTTCTTTTTTTTATTATTATTATACTTTAAGTTCTAGGGTACATGTGCATAACATGCAGGTTTGTTACATATGTATACTTGTGCCATGTTGGTGTGCTGCACCCATCAACTCGTCAGCACCCATCAACTCA
>NW_016810178.1:2717749-2722771 GCF_001698545.2 Rhinopithecus bieti
CTCAAGCAATTTCCAGCTTTTCTGCCCTGCTTTTTCCCCATCTTTGTGGTTTTATCTGTCTCTGGTCTTTGATGATGGTGACGTACTGATGGGGTTTTGGTATAGGTGTCCTTCCTGTTTGATAGTTTTCCTTCTGACAGTCAGGACCCTCAGCTGTAGGTCTGTTGGAGATTGCTTGAGGTCCACTCCAGACCCTGTTTGCCTGGGTATCAGCAGCAGAGGTTGTGGAAGATAGAATATTGCCGAACAGCGAGTGTACCTGTCTGATTCTTACTTTGGAAGCTTCCTCTCAGGGGTGTACCCCAACGTGTGAGGTGTGGGGTGTCAGTCTGCCCCCAGTCAGCACCGATTGTCCGGCACTCCCTAGTGAGATGAACCCAGTACCTCAGTTGAAAATGCAGAAATCACCGGTCTTCCGTGTTGCTCCAGCTGGGAGTTGGAGACTGGAGCTGTTCCTGTTCAGCCATCTTGCTCCGCCCCTCTATTTTTTATTTTGAATATCAAGTTCAAAAAAAGTGGAGTTAAGCATGTTTCCTGCATCAAGTAACATTTTCCTCATGGATCCATGTAAGACTCCACTTCTGTTTCACTTTTCCCTTTCATTCCTACTCCTCATTGGCATCCCTTCTCCACCCAAGTCATCCACTGTAATGTGTTGGGTGTATCATTTCTTGTAAAATGTGTAATGTTAATTTATATGTGGCTGTGGATTTTATTTACATAATATATATGCTTGCAGGACTCGTGATTTATTGCAAATACATTAGATTAAGCAAATGATTTATAACATAATTCTTGCTGCTGTGAGTTTGCAGGACAGACTTCTATTAACCAAGAGTAGAAAGAGTGAAGCTATTGCCAGAGAAAGAGTCATGTTGCAGTAAGTCAGGAAAGGTGGCTTCAGCAAGGCTAGCAGTAATGGCAACGATAAGTCTCGTCATCAATTTCAAAGGAAAATTAAACAGATTTACTGGTAGATTTGATGGAGACTCTGAGCAAAAGAGAGAATCAAAGATGACCCAATGTTAGGGGGCTGAGCTGAATAACGAGAAAGACTATAAATGAGTGGCATCATGTTGAGGGAAGAATAAGAAATCAAAGTTCTATTTTAGATAGGTTAAATTTGAAATGCTTATTTGATATCCAAAGAGCTAACACATAGACATTGAGATCACTTAGATCTACATCTAAAGTTTCATGAGGACAATAGGATAGAAATGTGAGTGCTATTTTTTAAGCCATGGGCTTGAACGAGCTCACTTCTGAGAGGATCAAGATCCAAGCACAGAACTCGAGAGCATTCTAAACACTTAGAGGCCAGGAAGACAATATCAGCAGAAGAGACTGAGAAGGATCAGCCTATGAGTTACAAGCCAAAACAAAAATCATAACACGAATTTAAAACATGAATTTTGTGGTCCCCTGGAAGCCGAGTGAATAAATGGTTTCAAGGAGGTGGTGAGCAACTCTGTTGAATGCTGCTTAGAGCCCTAGTGAGATGGAAACTGTGAATTGACCATTATATCAAAGTAATGATTGATCTTGACAAGAGCAGTTTCAGTAGAGTGATAAGATAAAGCCCTGACTAATTGAGTGACAAAGAATACTAAGTAAGGAAGTATAGACAACAAGAATAGAAAAAGCTTTTGAATAGTTTTCTTATAAAGGGGAGCTGAGAAATAAGGTCAGAGGAGGATTTGTTAATGGAAAATATTGTAATGGGAATGATCCAGAAACCAGGAACTGGGGGTGGGATGTATTAGTCCATTTGCACTCTGCTATGAAGAAATACCCAAGACTGGGTAATTTATAAATAAAAGAGGTTTAATCAACTCACAGTTACACATGGCTGGGGAGGCCTCATGAAACATACAATCATGGCAGAAGGCATCTCTTCACTGGGCGGCAGGAAAGAGAATGAGTGCCAGGAGGGAAAATGCCAGACCCTTATAAAGCCATCAGATCTCATAAGACTCACTCACTATCATGAGAACAGCATGGAGGAAACCACCACCATGATCCAATTACCTTGGTCCTGCCCTTGACACATAGGGATTATTATAATTCAAGGTGAAATTTGGGTAGAGACACAGAGCCAAATCATATCAAGGCAATTATTGATGAGGGTTAGAGAGAGAGACTTTCAGGTTCAGTGTCTTGTGTGGGTCAGAGAAGACAGTGCCCTGTGGCAAACTAGAGGCTTGGGTTGGATGGGAACACTGTCTACTCCTCTTCAGGAGTACATTTCTATTTCCTCTTTCCTGTGAAAGCAAATTATCCACATCACATTTGTCATAACACCATTAGTTTCCATTCCTATGTTATTTAGTCTACTCTTTTTTACAGCAGTGAGAGTGACACTGTTACACTCTTTTTTTTTAATTCAGGAGGTATATGTGTAGGTTGTTACATGAATATATTGTATAATGCTGGGGATGTGCTTCTTTAGAATAATTTAGGTTTACTTACAGCTAACTAGCAGTTGACTTATATCATGTGTGATATCATGACTTTATATTATATCATGACTTATATACCTTGTGTGATTGAGACCCAGCAAATAAACTGCTTTAAGTCAGTGCTTTATTAGATCAGTTTTTCAATACATGGCCTTATGTTCCCTCAGGTGGGAGTCTCTGAGACCCACTCAGAAAATCAACAAAGTCCACATTTTTCCAACTATATATCTATGTGAGGTCAGATTATCTTATTTAGAGACCTCAACCAAAACAACATACAGGAAGATATTGAATGCATGAGCACAAATGAACATAAGAGAACATGTCTTCTGTTGAAGAGATTTGCAAAACTCTAAAACAATTCTTTTTTGATTTGAAAACCTCTAATTTTCTTTTGTTTTCAAAGACATAGTCATCATAAATAAAATGTTGTTTATTTTAACATGTAATGTGTTTATTATTATTTCTAAGTGAAATATTACATATTTTTAAAATTTCTGTTTTAACTTTTAATATAGTAAACTGGATAAAGGTAAATCATAAAATTCAAAGCTCTTTTGAGCCTTCAATATTTTAAACAATATTTTTAACCCCTTATTTTAGTGTAAGGGGTTCCTGAGACCAAAAACTTTGAGAATCTGTATATAAGATAAGCACTAATGTTCCTTGCCATTCTAAAATAACATGTCTCAGCTCTGTACCATCTCTCCTCAAACTGAAAGCAAATTGAAGGCAAGAATCATGAATTTTTAAACGCTATTTTATTATCTTTCTCTTTATTAAAGATGGATTAAAGACACCTACTTTTTTGCTTTCTCTAACTAAAACTAACTCATAATGGGTGTTCAATAGATATTAGATGGATTCTTAAGTAAGAGACACTTACATAGATGATTAGGAAACAAGGGAAAGGGTTTCAGAGTGCGAGCACTGGGCCGGCTTCTTAGTGCTGAGACTTGAGCACATTGAAGTTGCTATTTCCTCTGGATTAGTTAGTATACATATTCTGGTGATGGAGAAAGCATTCTTCCCCCTTTAACCTGCCGTAAAGTATAATAATTAAGCTCAAGCACTTTGAGACCAGAAAGTTCTAAATTTAAATCTTACCTCTGTTGCAAAATGTGACCCTGGGTAGAATGCTGAAGTGGCTTGAACCTAGGGATTCACATATCTAAAACGGGAATAATAGTGCATAGCTCAGTGTGTCACATTGTTTATCTTGTGGACAGAGCTCAAAAAATGTTACTTAAACTCTTAGTTGCTGGATCATAAGAAGAGGGGATGGGTAGCTGGAGCCTAGGGCAAGGGGGAGTGGGGGAATTCAAGGTCATAGTTATTGACCAACAGGTATAAAAGTGTTTCAGTATTTTAACAGTGGTAATGTATTGCCAAATGGTGTGTAAAACTGAATATCACTTGTAGTCATTGATAAGGGTGATACATGTGTTCTCCTCAAGCTCTCACCATATGTGTTGTAGTAAAATAATCTCTTGGGTCAAATTCTGACATTCATCTAAACATTGAGAGAATGAGCACAAGAAACAGTCATGTAATTTGTTAAGGGAAACCCACTCTCTTCTCCAAGCATCATATTTAGCATTTTGCATAAAAGGACCAGTCTGGGCAGATGCAAGGAAGCATGGAGGGCAGAAACAGCAAGTATGTACTAAAATTAGGTGACAAAATCCTCTGTGATGTCAAAGCACATAGAACAAACAGAACTCTAAACCACTGACATGATACTGCTGGGCTTGCTTGATTGATAAAAACCCTCCTGCAAGAGAGTGGGATCTGCACAATCTTCCTAATCCATCTTCTTGATCCTATGTTAAATGCCATACATTTCATTAAAAATAATCTGTAATCTCTTATGACAACATACACCCTCTGATACAGATTTTAAGAAGTCCCAAGTCATGAGCACCAAAAGGTTGATTTTTGTTAAGGGGTCTTCAAGTACTAAATAATTGCCTCTCTATTAGAGATTTTACTTATCATTACACACCTGCAAAACATTGTTTATACTAAATTATTTTTAACTATCATACAGATAACAAAAGCATGATTGTGATGTCTTTTAACTATCCAGACCGAATGCTGGACCCTCCTGAAAATCTATCTTCATCCATTTCTCTTTCCATATCTGCAATGAATCTCCAGTGCATTGAACCAGGTAAATTTGCAGAGACAGGCTCACAAAGTGCCCCAGATCTATTGTGCTCAGCAAGTATCAGGATTTCACAGAGATATGCTCTATTCACATGACCACAAAGCTGCATACCTGGAGCAAATTGCCTGCTGTTCACTTGTTTTTAATCTCTACTAAAGTCAATGGCTTTAGTGGTTTAATGTAATCTAATTAAAAAACATGAGATGCCACAGACAGGAAACTGCAGACGTCTCTGTATGTTATAGCAGACATTGTTTTAATTTGCCCATTTTAATTTATAAGCAAATAAAACTAGAAGAGAAATACCACATTCATTAACATTTACTCAGTTTAAGAATATTCTAAATGTTTTATCCTGAATTATATATATTTATATTATGTATTATAATCATT
>NW_016810178.1:2723226-2739099 GCF_001698545.2 Rhinopithecus bieti
TTTTTTGAGATGGAGTCTCGATCTGTCACCCAGGCTGGAGTGCAGTGGTGCAATCTCAGCTCACTGCAAGCTCCGCCTCCTGGGTTCACGCCACTTTCCTGCCTCAGCCTGCCGAGTAGCTGGGACTATAGGTGCCCACCACCACGCCTGCCCACTTTTTTGTATTTTTAGTAGAGACGGGGTTTCACTATGTTAGCCAGGATGGTCTCGATCTCCTGACCTCGTGATCCGCACGCCTCGGCCTCCCAAAGTGCTGGGATTACAGGCGTGAGCCACTGTGCCCGGCCTATTATATATATATTTTTAAGATAGAATCTTGCTCTATCAGCCAGGCTGGAGTGCAGTAGTGCAATCGATCACAGTTCACTGCAGCCTCAAACTCCTGGGCTTAAGGCATTCTTTCACCTCAGCTTCACAGGTAGCTGGAACTACAGGCATGCACCACCATGCCCAGCTAATTTTTTATGTTTTGTAGAGATAGTTTCTCACTATGTTGCCCAGGCTGATCTCAAACTCTTGGGCTCAAGCAATCTTCCCTCCTTGCCCTCCCAAAATTCTAAGATTACAGGTGTGAGCCACTGCACTGGGCCATGAATTATATTTTATTTATTGATTTGATAATCTGAAAAATGGATTCAGTCCAGGATCCAAGAGCTATTTATCACAAATTAAGCTCGTATAGTTAAATCTTCTCTATGTATAAGCTTACTTTAGCATAGGTAATTTCTAATATCCAATTTAAATACATTCTAAACTGTTTTTAGAGTTTAAGAGAAAAAGTATTAACACTAATATTCCTGTACCTTGCATAGTATGCCATTAGCCGTTTCCACAAGCTTTTGTTCTAACTTCTTGATTATATCAATGTCAAGGTTTTCCCTTCTTCTGCTAAACTGTGCTTCTGTTCCATAATTCCTTGATGTGTTTTACAGCGAATACAATGCATAAATATTTGTGTTAGCCATTCATGAGTTTTACCAAAACTATCCAGATCCTACTCTTCTGGGCACTTAGTAGGATTGTATTTCCTGGTTCCTTTGAAGAAGAACAAGGTAGTATAACATTTAGTCAATGAGTCCTAAGTAAAAGTGACATGTCACCCTCTCAAGTCAAAGCGTGTATTACATACATGAAAGCATCTAGAGCTCTCTTTATTTCTGTCATAGTGACCACAAAGCCTCAAGATGGTGGCTATTTTGTTTGCCTGGTCTCTGAGTGACCACCGAGAGCAGAGCCCACCAGCTGATCTATGATGAACATGTAGCTTGAGGAAGAAAGAATTATTCTTTGTTTTCAGCTAAAGATAATTGGGCTGTTTATTCTTGCAAGATAATTGAACCTATCCTGACTGAGCCTACTACAGTCAAGTGCACTTTCAGTTGCTTCCTCGGCCCTTGATCCCCAGTGTAAATCTAGCAAGGTAGGCTGCGCATCCTAAGGCTTTGTAATCACGCCTTTCTCCATCTCCCTTGAAATTAGGCCAGAACAAAGTTCTAGCAGCCTTCTTTTATTATTTTTCAGAGCATAGTCCTTTTCTAGCATTGCTCCTAAAGGTGAAGTCACTTCGTAAGATAACCATACATTCAATCCCACTAATTACTCTGCAAACAAACAATGTTTTTCAAAGTATATCTTAGAAAAACTGAGTTGGTCCCACCAACAATTTTCTTTTAAATTTAATCGTGTGTGTGTGTGTGTGTGTGTGTGTGTGTGTGTGTGTGTTTGTAGCCTTCACTGCATTTTCTTAATTTGGGGAGCTGTTAAGATTAACAGATTTTAACTGTCAGTCATATGTTAATCATGTTGGCTGGGAACATTGGGTGGCTCACACCTGTAATCCCAGCACTTTGTGAGGCCAAGGTGGGAGAATCGCTTAAGCCCAGGAGCTGGAAACCAGCCTGGGCAACATAGTGAGACCTCATCTCTACTAAAACAAAACAACAATAACAAAAAGGAATATGGGTGTCACTCAGGCTAGCCAGTCAGAGTACTTTACTATGAGAAGAACATGGTTGACACAAGGACAGGCACTGGTCCTAAGCAAGTCCAGCCATAAGCCCTTTGAGGGGTTGACATAGATTCTGGTCCAATGAAGGTCGTGTTCTTTTTCCATAAGATCACAACGTGTAAGGATGATATACATACTGGTCTGCCAGGGATCATCCTATTGTTACATGGAGAAAGCCTGACTGAAAAAAGGAAATGAAACTAAAACTGAGAAAAAGAGTTGTGTCGAGGGGTGTGGGGGGATGGTGAGAACAGGGGTTTCTGATGACATCAACTGACTCTTTTTAGTTATATCATGCCTAAGTTTTGAGTCTCCTAATTTTGAGGAGTCTTGTAACTTTTGTTTGTTATTTGTTTTGTTTTGCTGGACCTAGTTTTAGTTGGCTTATCAACAAGAGTCTTTTCCCCTGACTCCTCTTCTCCCACATATCTGCATGGATACTCCCCACATCCCTTTTGGATTTCTAAGTAAAAACAGTCACCAACACAGAGGGCTCTGGCCTGGCCACATTGATGTATGTATCATTTTCACTTTTGTACTTCTTATATAAGTTTGCATTTGTTTGCTGTGATCCTGTAGAAAGCAAAGTTTTTAGAGTGTAGTTCACTGTTACATCTCTCATATCTACTATAAGTGTCAATATATATTTGTCAAATACAAGAAGAGATGAATAAATGTGTGTTCTCTCCCCACTATGGCCACATTAGTTGTCTTACCTAATTCTGCTTTTCCTTGGATCCACAAGATCTTTATCTATATGGCAAATATGAAAATACTTTTATGACAAAATTTAAATTGGTCATGACCTTGACTTTCCCTCTTCTTCTGCCTAAATGTAGTTTCTTTGCAATAGATTCTCCTTGCTGTCTAGCTACATTCTAAGAAGCTACACTACTTTTCAAAACCACCTGAATACTATTTAGTAAATTATACTTTCAGTAAATTTTTATAGGTTTAATACCTAAACACTTAAGGGACTAATTTTCAGAACTGTGCCCTTGTGGCAATGAAAACAAAAAGCAATTTCTTCCAAAAGTTTCTACATCCCTGACAGGAAGTAGCTAAGACAAAGAGGTAAATTTTATTTTCTTATCAAATTTTACTTTATTAGCACCATTCAGCCTCACAAACCCTTCCCCCAAACTACTTTCCCGTTCTGTATTCACTGACAGCACAGTTGACCATGCAAATCAGATAGATAATAGATAGGTAGATAGATAGATAGATAGATAGATAGATAGATAGATAGATAGATAGATAGATGTATATATACATTACACACTTACACACACACGCACACACACACACATACCCTTGCAGTCACTTATGAAATGGCGTATTGCCTCAAGAATTATATCAGTACAAATTAAATGAAATCCAAAATTAAAAATGGATTATGAGTATTAAGAACATACCTTTTTTTCCTCTTTTCCAAATCTCCACAGCAAGGGAAATTGTTTTAAAGGGTCAATCCACAAAGGAGAAAGCAGAGACAAAAAAGTAATACAGATTTAGACGTCGAAAAGCAGATGCATTTGAGTAAGCCAAAGCTTAAATTGCAATGAGGAATTTCAAAAGGCAACTCAATTTACCATCCAGAATTACCAAAGTGCTGTGGAATTGGTAGCTTCCAGTCCTTCTAAAGATTGTGGAGAAAAGAACTATTTCTTATTAATAAGTGATTAATTGAATATTTATTTAAGAAACAGTCATAACTCCAGATGTCCTCCCTTACATTTGCAAAAACTAAAGTTTTACTCTGCAACAGTAATGCAGAGACTTCCTATTTCAGACTGTACACAAGATGCAAGGACTCTGACCCACTTACCTCTCTTCTATTCCAAAAGGCTGGTATCTAGGCTTTTGCCCTTCAAAAGAAAACTAGTTAGTTTCTGCTTTGAGGAATATGTACAGTATGACTACACAGCCCTGCCAGAACATCCTGTAGTGAAGCTCACAGTGAACAAACGCAATCATGTTCTCAGAGTCCCCAACCAGCATTTAAGTTCCTCACTGTTACCAGCGAGCAGCCATCATAGATTATGAGACACTTGAAGAAAGCCTCTATGAAAAAAATCAAGACCAAGTAAAAAGAGAAAAGGGTAATTTAAAGGGAACAGAGACCATGAAGTGTTAGTATGCATATATTAAAAAGGAAAATATTGTAATAAAATTAGACCCGATGCTATCAAAATGAAGAATTAAGATAATAAAAAATAAGTACCCCGGAAAATTAAAAGAAAATTATAGCAAAAGGCTTTAAAATATTAAAATAAGTGAAAAGGTAGAATTTAGGGCATCTATTATGTTTTAAAAGTTGTTAAAAGGAGATGAAAATAAGAGATAAAAGATAAAACTAAATCAGGAGACCATTGCACAAATTTCAGTAGCCGAAAGACAGCAGTTCCAAAACAAATGAACAGCAAAAACTGGAGAAAAGAAATACTCTCTGAAACAATTAAGAGATCTCCACAAATAAGAACATGAGTTTGTACATTGAAAGGACACTTCAAGTGCCCAGCATAAAGGATGAAAAGAGACCAACAGAGCCATTTTATCTTTCATTTTCAAACCACTAAAGACAAAGAACAGCTCACCTAAGCTGCCACAAAAGGAGAAGAAAAAGTCACATACATTGCATGAGGGACTAGTAAGGCTTCATATTTGATAGCAAGAATACTAAAATATATACACAAAAATCATTTTAAATCTAGAATTCTATGTCTAACCAAGCCTGCACCTATAAGATATCCCATTCAAGGTTCAGTGCAGGAAACAGAGACAACCATAGTTAGTGTCAAGTAGTATGGCAGGGTATCAAATGACTGAAGAAACAGACTTTATGTTGAGCTTTCAGGAATGACTGAGAGCTTTGCTAATAAACCAGGCCACCAAAGGACTACTACCTCCTCCTCTATTCAAGTCACCACACTCAGGAAGTCTCCATGATCAAAATATACCTGTCCACAGTGGTGCTTTCCAACAAAGCTTGGCGATTTCTTATTAATAAATTTAAAATTTGTGTAAGTGCATCTTATTGGCACAAACTACAGGACTTTTAGAAGCCTACTGTGTGGAAGTCTCAAAAATAGGGTTTTTAGCTTTCCATACACTAAAAGACATTTGGAATTGATGCTGAATAACAAGTCACTGTACCCATGTAACAAATTCTCAAAAACGTATTTCTCAAATATTCTTTCTCTTGAATTTCCTGGAGGGCATATTTCATCTCTCTAAACCTAGAGACAGTAAGGCATATACAGAAAAAAAGAGATGCAGTAACATGGGCAGAAGATGAGAGGACCTCCCAGGCAAATCCAGGATAACAGCTGTGTCCCGGGCAAGGAGGGCAAACTGGGGTTGGAGCAAGTGAGAAGGTTTTGGGAAAGACTTGTTTAAAAAGATGGAATAAATAGAACACCTGAGGTGTCTGCAGTCTTGGTTTTAGTGAATAACCAATTTGAGACTGGATTAGTGAGAAATACATTGAAAACTAAGCAAATGATAAACATGAGAGTTTCAGGTGGGGAGTGGTGGGAAAGTGAGCAGGAAAGGAAAGTTATCAAAATTTCTACTCACATATATGATATATCCTCAGAAAAGAAAACAAAAAGCATTAACTCCTCTTCTTCTCTATAGTCTAAAGTTGAAAAAAATCAAGGAGGAATAATAAGCATGTTATTTCAAGCATAGAAGCAAGTATTAAAATAACTAAAATTAAGTGAGCGTAATTGTCTTTAGAGAAAGAAATTAGGGGAAGAGAGTGCATGGATTTCTGTTTTCTGTATCTAATCATATAGAATTATTCGATTATTACAACTACAAGCATTTAGATGTTGAGTAAAATTAAAACTTGGGGAGGATTTGAGAAATAAATTATAGCTCTTTATGTTACCCCATTCCTAAAATAAATCTATTCTGCAAAGGCATACAAACATTTTTAAAATTAATCTCACAATCAATTCCTCTTTCAATCTTGGCTACATCTGAAATAGCAAAGGCTGCTCCAAGTCTAGAAATATGATGACATATGATTCAGCAGTAGCTTTAAAAAAAGTCATATGCTATTTGAGAGTTCATTAATCATTCACTAGATGGGGCTAACACACTGTGGAGAGGTGATGACTAACTAAACGCTTCCATTTTGTAAGTAATAATGGCATTCGAAAGGAAATCTATTCTGTAAATCTGTTAGGTAAAAATTTGCTATTAAACAACATTATTTAAATTCTATTTTATAATATAAACAGAAATTGTTCACTTGTAATAAAAAGGCAAAGTGTTATAGGATTTTTAGATTAAACAAACAAACAAAGAAACCTTCAGTGGTTATCTACTTGAACTTCCCAATTGTATGTATAGGAAAACTGTGGTCCAGAGAAAAAGCGCTTGCCTGACATACAGCTAGGCATAGTGCCCAGGCCAAATATCCAGATCTGCTGAAAGAAAAAAGCCTACTCGCACTTGAATTGTGCAAAATCCAATTACCTCTAACACCTACAGGCCATCCTGTGAAGAAATGAGTTCAACCCTCCATCCATCAGTTTCATGTGAAGTAACTGAATGCTGATCTATTCTCCTACAGAAAATTTTGTTTCTGACACCAAGCTGGAGAATCCAATAACTTGGATGTAGAAATTGTGACAAGGAATTGAATATTTTTATTAGATCTAATGAAACTGTGCTTACATTACACATTGTCTGTGTCACCTGGAAACAAATCTGAAAACTCTCTGGGTATACTACTGGATGTCACATGTTCATTCCTTGTTATTAAAATAGCTGTGAGAATTCTCATTGTCTTACTTTTACCACCAAGTCTCATCCCTCTAAGCGGAATTGGATGTAGAGTATATTATGTTCAAAGATAATATCTTTGTTATTAATCGAAGTTTCCTTCCCCATATTTCCTGATGCCTCTACTTTTTCCCAACATTCAGGTAGCAATGACAGTTTTACATTTACACTACCTTCAAAGGGTGACCAAGAACAGATAGTCAGTTCTTGACCTATAAAATTCTTTCTTCCAGTTAAGCCTATGACTTACTAAGGAAAATGCTTTCCCTGGATTCATGGCTGTTATAGAAGGAGAAAGATATTGCCTCAGTAGAAATTACAAGATGCAGAATCTGGATGAATCATCGCTACCGTGGATTCAGAAATTCCAGTAACCACGTCTTCTGAGTTTCTTATAAGCTTTTCACTTAGTCAAAGTATGCAGCAAACATGTGCCTTGATGTACAGCACATTAGATAGCTGATTGAATTTCATTTCTGCATCACATGATTAAGTCTTATACTAAGTCATTAAGCCATTTTACCTATTCTTAGCACAGTAGAAATTTATCTTTATGAGCAACATTTTCCACTTATTTCAGCCCATTAAAGGTTTACATACTTAGATAAAATAAATACGTAATATATTTATATGAAATATCTACATACATAACCATGTTGTAACATGTTATTTTGGGTCAGTAATAGAGTAATATTAAAGACTAACTTATTCATTTCTACATCTCTCCCCCACTATGCTATATATAATAAATAGCATCATAGGTAGCATGATGAATTATCTCATGAGATAAAGATAAAATAATGCATATTTGGAGTCAACGAATTTGTTTTTAAAACCTGTTTTCACCCAGTACTAACAAGGTGATCCTGGGTAAGTCAATTTACCTCTCTATGAAATGTCGTATTCATTAATAAGGATAATAATAACAGTAATAATAAAAGGATAACCTCTACCAAGTACTTTATGCCAGGCACTGTCCTAAGCACTTTGCATGTAGTAACTCATTTGATTCTCATAAAAACCTTTGATTTTGATAACTATTCAAGTCTCATAGGTAAAAAGTCTGAGACACAGAGAGAGTACTAACTTGAATAAGGTAGCATAGCTATATGTGACACATCCATAATTTGAATTCAGAAAGCAAGCATCAGAATCCACACACTCAATACTACTCTATATTACCTCTCTTAAAGTTAAGAATGGAATTAATTAGACATTTTTAAAAGTTTTCCCAATGTATAAATGAGAGAACATGTGTATAACACTCAAGCCAAAAAGGAATTGACAGGGTAGAATATCAATATTTGCCGTCTTCTTAATTTGTAGTTGTATGATATAAAAACATTAGACTTATTAAACAATAGTCTGTTAGTATCACATTTATTTAAAAGAACAGCAGAGAGGCATGGTTCTAATACCTAATTAGCAGCTGGACTTGTAGTTTTCAAATCCACCATGTAATTTGCTCCTAATTATGACTACTAAAAAAAAAAGTGTTTCTAGTTAGTAGTTCATGGTACTAGGCTAAGAGAGGTTAAATAATTTGCCTCCATCCCAGAACAAGGAAGTGGAAGAGCCAGGACTTTCCCCCTGTTTCTGCCCTTAAGAGCTCACTACATCATTCAGCAAAACCTCAACAGATGGCACTGAGTCACTAAAGCCCAAGTGACATGCAGGTTTTGAAGGTTACAAAAAGCACTATCATACTATATTGTACACATGTTAAATAGTAGGGTCTGAGTTGTATTTTACTGGAAATTATGGTACATAATGAACTTATGACTGAAACAATTAGTAACAACTCATAAAATCTTCATTGCCTTGAGTTACACAATTTTATCATCCCATTGAACTAGGAGCAAAACATGATTAAAATTGGGGTCAGTGTAAATGACATTTCTATAACCATAATTATTGTATTCTTGTATGCTATTTTGTGTAGATGAAAGAGAAAGGGTAACATTAGATATGAAAAAACTTGGTGTAATAGTTTATTTTACCCTTTGATTAAAAGAAATCTGTTGCCATGGAATATAGATTAAACCCATCCTATGGAAAAATATTTTCACTGGCAAAAGATGCAATTGAAAGCAGTTTTCCATGTCTATAGTTGACTAATTTAACTGAATGTAAATAAACCCATGATAATAATTATGTTATAGATTATCAAAAGGTAGAAATCTTCAGTTATGAACAAGTTCTGATCTAGTGTACAGCATAAGTGGCGATGGATGTGTTAATTAACTTGATTATAATAATTAACATATTTTCATATTCAATGTATATGTGTATCAATCACATTGTACATTTTGAATATATATAATCCTTATTTTTCAATTAAATATTTTAAATCTTTTTAAAAAGGAACTGAGGCCGCAAGAGAGCAAGTGACATGATCAAGTTAACCCAACCAGTCGGTGGCAGAGTTGGAATTTGATCACAATAAATACTAATTAATTTAGAATGGGATATAATTCAGGAAACCAGCAATGAAAGTATTTTTAAAAGTTTCATGAAGACAGTAAGAAACTAGGATTGGAATTGTGGGAATGGTGATGAAAGGCAGTATTGATTAGTGGTTAAATATCTGGGTACTGCCATGAAACTATCCATGAAACTATCTACATTTAAATCTAATCTTTATCAGTTATTTGCTCTGACTTTAGTCGGGGGTGCACAAATTTTAGGTCATAGACTCTTTACCTATAAAGTGGTGATGATTATAAAAGCACCTCTGAGCTATTGTGAGAAGTTAGTGAGTTAATGTCATAATCTTTATAGGAGAACACACGAGATATAAGAAATATTAAATTAGTATTATTATCAGGATGACATTTTTAAGTTAGAGAGTAGTCAACTTTCATATTTTGATGAAGAGATGAGACCATCTAGGGTAAGAAGATGACCTAAGAGAGGTTTTTTTAATTATTCAACATTGAAAAAATTGATGCTGGGAAACAGATCCCATGAAGAGATTATTAATAAGGAATAATTCAGAGAATTAAGGAGAAAGATTGAAAATGCTAATGTCATGAAAGCCAACTGTTTTAACAGCAAATTCTAGAGAAATGGTAAGGCAAGTCCTTCATTTTTCTGTAAGATTTCCTTGAAGATAATATATTTCCAGTTTTACTGGGGCATAAGTTGCATAAAATAACATTCAGTCTTTTTAAATTTTTTTCTGAGATGGAGTATCACTCTGTCACCAAGCCAGAATGCAGTCTCAATCTTGGCTCACTGCAACCTCCAACTCCCTGGTTCAAGCAATTCTCCTGCCTCAGCCCCCCAAGTAGCTAGGATAACAGGCACGTGCCACCATGCCCAGCTAATTTTTGTATTTTCAGTAGAGACAGGGTTTCACATGTTGGTCAGGATGATCTCGATCTCCTAACCTCATGATCGATCCACCTGCCTCGGCCTCCCGAAGTCCTGGGATTACAGGCATGAGCCACCGGGTCTGGCCAAAGTTCAGCCATTTTAACTGTACAATCTGACATGTTTTGGCAATTGTATACAGACATGTAACTGTTAGTAAAGAATGACTTTTAAATGGAAATTCATGACTCCCGTACAAATATAAAATAAACATTTGTCAAAGATTTTAATTAATTCAACAATTAATAAGAGAACCAGAAACACACTATACTCATTCAAAGGAGAATACAAAGACCATATGAGCACATCAAATTGGTAAATATCTACAAAGCAATAATCAATTGCTATCCAGGAGACAAGTCTCCATTTCTATTAACAAGAACTATTTCCCTTATTAGTAGTTTTCTACAACTTACAGAGTTGGAAAATAGATTAAAAAATTGAAAGTCACAGAAACCTTACACAAATAATTCAGAATAATGTTCTCTAAACAATCCATAGTTCCACGGAAATCTCAGCAATCTTTTAATCCACTTAAAAATCTTTCACGATTTCCCTACACTACTACCATAATAAGTATGTACAATATTTCCATTCTCAATAAAATTTTGCATTTATCTTCTGTGATGCCCGAAATATAGAAAACAAATACGTTAAACTTCAGCTTTCAACCCTGAGAGAGTTTCTAGGCTGTGGTGCAGGAAAAGAAGCATTGGCATTCACCCGGAGTTAAACAGAGCTGGGAGTATAGAGAAGCAAATCAAATATATATACACACATATATATATAATATATATATATAATTATATATATAATGACCAAGTAGAATTTAGCACAGTAATGCAAAATTGGTTTATTAATCAAAATCAGCAAATGTAATTTAACACATCAAGAGACTAAATTAGAAAAACCATAAGATCATCCAAATTGAGGCAGAAAGACATTTGAAAAAAAAAATAGCCCCCATAACTAGTTAAAAACAAGCAAACACGAAACATACTGTTAGGAAATTACAAACAAAAAACAAAAAAATACAGAAACACCCTCAATCTCATAAAGTGAATCACGCAAAAAAACTTGCACCTATCATATCCCATCTACCAGCACCTATGCCCACAAACATCATCAGTGGGCCTGAGAAAAGACCCACCCTGTATGGCAGAACCCCTCCCAATGCCTGTGTATACTGTCCAAGGGGACTGGGGATTGATCTGCCTCACCAGCTGCCATCAGAGTCCACTAATGCCTCCTGTGAGCTAAGGAGGGGCCACTGAGTCTGTCACCACCACTGCCACCAGTACTCACCTTCATGTGCCTCCTGGAGGCCTGGTGACTGGCCTTCCCAGTCCACTGCTGCCACCAGTGGTGCCCGTGTATGCCACAGGAAGGTCTCAAGATTTACCCACTGCTGGTACTGCCATCACCAATACCATGCCTGCTGCCCAGAGGCCCAAGAACCTTCCTGCCCATCCAGTCCACAATTACCTCTGCTGGCACCCGAACAAGTTACCTGGAGGCCCAAAGATCAGCCCACCCAGATTCTTTACCACTGGAGTCCACATACACTACTTGAGGGCCCAAGGTCAGGCACACCACTGCTGCCACCGCTAATACCTAAGGATTGACCCACCTGGTACCCCTCTCCCCAACAAAGCTCCATTGCAGCCTTCATTATCACAGTCTAAGCCACTAAAGAACTTAGATACCACTGATACTCAATAACAGCTGAAGAGATCATACGGAGCATACACTATTGAGCCCACCCAAAATCAAAGCCAAAGTACCATATCCAATGTGCTCTATAGGTACATCTATAAGAAAATATATGTTCCTATGAAAGCCAATTCATACAATTTGAAGAAGTGATACCTACTACACCAAATGTGCAGATATCAACATAAGGACAGAATAAACATGAAAAAGAAACAAGGAAACATGACATCTCCAATGGAACACAATTATTCTCCAGCAATAGTTTCCATGAAAAGGAAATCTATGAAACAATTGAAAAAGCATTCAAAATGATGATATAAAAGAAGCATGATGAGGTGGAAAAGAAAAAACATAAAAAACACAAAGAAATCAGAAAAACAATTCATGATCTAAAAGAGAAATTTAACAAAGAGTTTGATTCAGAAAAATGAAGCAAATAAAAAAATAAATGAAATTTTTAAATACAATAAACAGTTTCAACAATAGACTAGATCAAGCAGAAGAAAAAATTTCTAAACCTGAAGCTAAGTCTTAAATTACCCAATTATGCCCAAAAGAAAGGAAATCTGTACATCAAAGAGATATCTCCACTCCTATGCTTGTTGCAGCACTGTTTCCAGTAGCTAAAGTTTGGGGCAACCTAAGTGTCCATCAACAGGTGAATACTTTAAAAAAAAGTGGTACATATATACACTGGATAACTATTTGACCGTAAAAAGAATGAGATCCAGTCATTTGCAACAATATGGATGGAACAGAGATCATTATATTAAGTGAAATAAGCCAGTCACAGAAAGACAAGCATAACATGTTCTTACTTATTTGTGGAATCTAAAAATCAAATCAATTGAACTCATAAATATAGAGAGTATAAGGATTGAGTAAAAGAAAATAAAGAATGAATAAGAATTACTATTTGATAGCACGATACGGTGACTGTAGTTAGTAATGAATTACTTGTATATTTTTAAGTAACTTAAAGAATGTTACTGGATTATTTAACTCAAATGATAAATGTTTGAGGGGATGGATAAAAAATAAAATAAAATAAAATTGCCCAGTTAGATAAAAAGGAAAATAATAAAGCAATAAAAAAGAAAAAATAAATCTTACGTGACATAGGGGACATCATGAAGTAACCAAATGTTTGAACTAGGTGTTCTAGAAGGAGAAGAGATGAACAGGCAAAACATAGAAAACCTTTTAAACAAAATAATAGCAGAAAACTTCCCAAGTCATGCAACACATACAGACATTCAGATAGGGGAAACTTAAAAGTTTCCAAATTGATTTAACACAAAAAGATCTCCAAGGTATATTAGAATCAAACTGTCAAAAGTCAAACAAAGGGAGAATTATAAAAACAGCAATTATAAAAAAAGAGATAATGTCAAGTCATATATAAGGGAATCCTCATCAAAGTAACAGAGAATTTCTCAGCAGAAATCTTACAGGCCAGGAGAGAATGGGATAATATATTCAAAGAACTGAGAAGAAAAAAAAAAAGTTAGCCAATAATACAATATGCTCCAAAGCTTACCTTCAAAAATGAAGAAGACATAGAGTCTTTCTCAGATAAGCAAAAACTGAAGGAATTCATCACCAATCAACCAACTCTACAAGAAATACTTAAGTGAATTCTGCATGTGGAGCAAAAAGATAATATTTGCAATTATAAAAACACACAAAAGCATAAAACTCACTGGTACAGCAGACACTCAAGTGAGAAAGGGGAACAAATCAAATGTTACCATTATAGAAGTTCACCAAACCACGATAAACAATAAAAGGGCAAGAAAAGAATACGGGATATATAAAACAATCAGAAAACAAATAACAAAGCAATGGCAGTAAATCCTCATTTATCAATAACCTTGAATGTAAGTGTACTAAATTTCCCACTTAAAAGACAGAGACTAGCTGCATGAAATTTTAAAAAATGATTCAAATTATATGAAGCCTATAAGAAACCCACTTACCTCTAAAGACACATATAATCTGAAAGGGAAAAGGGGTAAAAAGATTTCACGAAAATAGCAATCAAAGATGAGAAGGAGTAGCTATATTTATATCAGATAAAGCAGACTGGCTGGGCGAAGTGGCTCATGCCTATAATCCCAACACTTTGGGAGGCCAAGGCAGGCAGATCACGAGGTTAGGAGTTTGAGATCAGACTGAACAACATGGTGAAATCCCGTCTCTACTAAAAATACAAATATTAGCCAGGGGTGGTGCTGCACACCTGTAATCCCAGCTACTTGGGAGGTTGAGACAGGAGAATTGCTCGAACTGGGAGGCGGAGTTTGCAGTGAACTGAGATCACACCACTGCACTCCAGCCTGGGCAACAGAATGAGATCCTGTCTCAAAAATATATGTATATTGTTCAGCAATATTCACTCTTCTGCAGCCTCCGCTGCTGATACCCAGGCAAGCAGGGTCTGGATTAGACCTCCTGAAAACTCCAACAGACCTGCAGCTGAGAGTCCTGACTGTTAGAAGGAAAACTAACAAACAGAAAGGACACCCGCACCAAAACCCCATCTGTACGTCAACATCATTAAAGATCAAAGGTAGATAAAACCACAAAGATGGGGAAAAAAACAGAGCAGGAAAACTGAAAAATACAAAAAATCAGAGCACCTCTCCCCTTCCAAAGGAACACAGTTCCTCGTCAGCAATGGAACAAAGCTGGACAGAGAATGATTTTGATGAGTTGAGAGAAGAAGGCTTCAGATGATCAAACTTCTCCAAGCTAAAACAGAAAGTTCAAACCCATTGCAAGGAAGCTAAAAACCTTGAAAAAAGATTTGATGAATGGCTAACTAGAATAACCAAGGTAGAGAAGTCCTTAAATGACCTGAGAGAGCTGAAAACCATGGCATGAGAATTACGTGACAAATGCACAAGCTTCAGTAACCTATTCGATCAACTCGAAGAAAGGGTATCAGTGATTGAAGATCATATGAATGAGATGAAGCAAGAAGAAAAGTTTAGAGAAAAAAGAGTGAAAAGAAAAAAACAAAGCCTCCAAGAAATATGGGACTATGTGAAAAGACCAGATCTATGTCTGATTGGTGTACCTGAAAGTGACGGGGAGAATGGAACCAAGCTGGAAAATACTCTGCAGGATATTATCCAGGAGAACTTCTCCAACCTCAAAAGACAGACCAACTTCCAAATTCAGGAAATACAGAGAACACTACAAAGACAGTCCTCGAGAAGAGCAACTCCAAGACATATAACTGTCAGATTCACCAAAGTTGAAATGAAGGAAAAAATGTTAAGATCAGCCAGAGAGAAAGGTCGGGTTACACACAGAGGGAAGACCATCAGACTAACAGTGGATCTCTTGGAAGAAACTCTACAAGCCAGAAGAGAGTGGAGGCCAACATTCAAAATTCTTAAAGACAATAATTTACAACCCAGATTTTCATATCCAGCCAAAATAAGTTTCATAAGTGAAGGAGAAATAAAATCCTTTACGGACAAGCAAATGCTGAGAAATTTTGTCACCACCAGACATCCCTACAAGAGATCCTGAAGGAAGCACTAAACATGGAAAGGAAAAACCAGTACCAGCCATAGCAAAAACATGCCATAATGTAAAGACCATCAATGCTAGGAAGAAATTGCATCAACTAACGAGCAAAATAACCAGTTAACGTCACAATGACAGGATGAAGTTAACACATATCAATATTAGCCTTAAATATAAATGGGCTAAATGCTCCAACTAAAAGACACAGACTGGCAAATTGGATAAAGAGTCAAGACCCATCAGTTTGCTGTATTCAGGAGACCCATCTCACATGCAGAGACATACATAGGCTCAAAATAAAGGGATGGAGGAAGATCTACCAAGCAAATGGAGAACAAAAAAAAGCAGGGGTTGCAATCCTAGTCTCTGATAAAACAGACTTTAAACCATCAAAGATCAAAAGAGACAAAGAAGGCCATTACATAATGGTAAAGGGATCA
>NW_016810178.1:2741282-2801299 GCF_001698545.2 Rhinopithecus bieti
GCAGCCAACAGACACATGAAAAAATGCTCATCATCACTAGTCATCAGATAAATGCAAATCAAAACCACAATGAGATACCATCTGACACCAGTTAGAATGGCGATCATTAAAAAGTCAGGAAACAACAGGTGCTGGAGAGGATGTGGAGAAATAGGAACACTTTTACACTGTTGGTGGGACTGTAAACTAGTTCAACCATTGTGGAAGACAGTGTGGCGATTCCTCAAGGATCTAGAACTAGAAATACCATTTGACCCAGCCATCCCATTACTGGGTATATGCCCAAAGGATTATAAGTCATGCTCCTATATAGACACATGCACACGTATGTTTATTGCAGCACTATTGACAATAGCAAAGTCCTGGAACCAACCCAAATGTCCATCAATGATAGACTGGATTAAGAAAACGTGGCACATATACTCCATTGAATAATATGCAGCCATAAAAGGATGGGTTCATGTCCTTTGTAGGGACATGGATGCAGCTGGAAACCATCATTCTCAGCAAACTATCGCAAAAACAGATAACCAAACACCACATGTTCTCACTCATAGGTGGGAATTGAACAATGAGAACACTTGAACACAGGAAGGGGAACATCACACACTGGGGCCTGTTGGGTGATGGGGGGAGGGGGGAGGGATTGCATTAGGAGATATACCTAATATAAATGATGAGTTAATGGGTGCAACACACCAACATGGCACATGTATACATATGTAACAAACCTGCACATTGTGCAAATGTACCCTGGAACATAAAGTATAATAATAAAAAAAAACTACTTCATGTCAAAAACTGTGAAAAGGAACACAAAAGGGATACTATATAATGTTAAAGGAATCAATTTAGCAAGAAGATATAACAATTCTAAATATGAATGTACCTAACAAGAGATCACCCAGATATATAAAGAAAATGTAAGGTCTAAAGAGATAAATTGCCTCCAATACAATAATAGTTGAGGACTCCAACACCCCACTCTCAGTGTAGAACAGATCATCTAGAAAAAAAAAATCAATAAGGAAACATTGGATTTAAACTGCACTTTAGACCAAGTAGACATAACATGTATTTATGGAACATTTCATCCATCAGTTGAAGAATACACATTCTTCTCATCAGCACATGGAACATTCAACAGGGTAGACCATATGTGAGGCCACAAAACAAGTCTTAATAAATTTTTTTAAAACTAAATTATATTAAGTATTTTCTAGGACCATAATAGAATAAAACTAGAAGTTAATAACAAGAGAAAATTTGAAAACTCTACAAATACATGGAAATTTAACAGCATACTCCTAAATAACCATTTGATTAATGAATAAATTAAGAAGGGAATAAAAAATTTTCACAATGAATAAAATAAAATACAACATACTAAATCCTATGAGATACAGCAAAAGCAGTGCCTACAGGGAATTTTATAGGAATTAACACCTATAGCAAAGAAGTAGAAAGATTTCAAATAAACAACCCTGACAATGCACCTCAAGGAACTAGAAAAGAAAAAAAAAAAAAAAAAGCAAAATTAGTATACAAAAAAGAATCAAAGGCTAACTGTATACAAAATGTAAAAGCAAAGGAAAACAAAACATAAACAAGCTTGCAAAATAACCAGCTAGCATCATAATGACAAGATGAAATCCACACATAACAATACTAACCTTAAATGTAAATGGACTAAATGCCCCAATTAAAAGACACAGGATGGCAAGCTAGATAAAGAGTCAAGACCTATCAGTATGCTTTCTTCAAAAGTGTCTCACATACAAAGACACACATAGGCTCAAAATAAAGAGATGGAGGGGAAATTATCAAGCAAACGAAAAACAGAAAAAAACAGGGGTTGCAATCCTAGTTTCTGGAATAACAGACTTTAAACCAACAAAAATCAAAAAAGACAAAGAAATGTATTACACAATGGTAAAGGGTTCAATTCAACAAGAAGAGCTAACTATCCTAAATATATATGTGCCTAATACAGGAACACCCAGATTCATAAAGCAAGTTATTAGAAACATTCAAAGAGACTTAGACTCTCACACAATAATAAGTGGGAGACTTTAACACCCCACTGATGTTATTAGACAGATCAGTGAAACAGAAAATTAACAAAGATAAGTAGGACTTGAATTCAGCTCTGGATCAAGTAGACCTGATAGTTATCTACAGAGGTCTCCACTCAAGAACAACAGAATATATATTCTATTCATTGCCACATGACACTTACTCTAAAATTGATCACATAATTGGAAGTAAAACACTCCCCCAAAATGCAAAAGAACTGAAATCATAACAGTGTCTGAGACCACAGCGCAGTCAAATTAGAACTCTAGATTAAGACGTTCATTCAAAACCATACAGCTACATAGAAATTGAACAACCTGCTACTGAATGACTTTTGGATAAATAATAAGATAGAAATCGAGTTATTTGAAATGAGTAAGAACTAAAGACACAATGTGCCAGCATCTCTGGGATACCGCTAAAGTAGTATTAAGAGAAATACATATAACACTAAATGCCCATATCCAAAAGCTAGAAAGGTCTCAAGTTAACAACCTAACATCATAACAAAAAGAACTAGAGAACCAAGAGCAAACAAACCCCAAGCTAGCAGATCATAAGAAATAACCAAGAGTAGAACTTAAGGAGACAGAGAAATGAAAAGCCTTCAAAGAAATCAATGAATCCAGGAGCTTATTTTTTGATTGACTGCTAGCTAGGCTAATTAAAAAAAAAAGGAAAGAATATTCAAATAAAGAAAATCAGAAATGATAAGGGAGATATTGCCATTGACGCCAAAGAAATACAAGCAATCATCAGAGAACAATATAAAAACCTCTATACACTACAAACTAGAAAATCTAGAAGAAATGGATAAATTACTGAATATATACACCCTCCCAAGACTGAACCAGAAAGAAATTGAATCCCTGAATAGACCAATAATGAGTTCTGAAATTGAAGCACTAATAAATAGCCTACCAACCAAAAAATAAGAGCCCAAGACCAGACTGATTCACAGCTACATTCTACTATAGGTATGAAGAAAAGCTGGTACCATTCATACTGAAACTATTTCAAGAAATTGAAAAGGTGGGACTCATCCCTAACTAATCCTGTAAGGCCAGCATCACCCTGACAACAAAACTTGGCAGAGATACAACAAAAAAAAAGGAAACTACAGGCCAATATCCTTGTTAAACAAAGGATGGTAAACAAAGGATGCAAAAATCCTAAACAAAATACTAGCAAACCAAATCCACCAGCACATTAAAAAGTTTATCCACCATAATCAAGTAGGCTCCATCTCGGGGATGCAAGGCTAGTTTAAGATATGCAAATCAATAAATATTATTCATCACATAAACAGAAATAAAGACAAAAACTACATGATTATCTAAATAGATTCAGAAAAGGCCTTTGATAAAATTCAAAATCCCTTTACATTAAAAACTCTCAATAAACTAGGTACTCAAGAAATAAGCCTCAAAACAAAATGAGCCATATATGACAAACCCACAGCCAATATCATACTGAATGAGCAAAACTGTAAGCATTTTCCTCAAAACCAGCACAAGACAAGATTTCTCTCTCTCATCACACCTATTCAACATAGTATTGAAAGTTCTGGCCACAGCAATCAGGCAAGATAAAATAATAAAGGCCATTCGAATAGGAAGAGGGAAAATCAAAATATCCCTGTTTGCAGATAACATGATCTGATATCTAGAAAATCTATCTTCTCAGCCCAAAAGTTTCTTAAGCTAATAAGCAACTTCATCAGTCTTAGCATACAAAATTAATGTGAAAAAATGCTAGTATTCCTATACACCAAGAATAGGCAAACTGACAGCCAAATCAGGAATAAATTTCCATTCACAGTTGCCACAAAAAGAATACCTAGGAATACAACTAACAAGAAAAGTGAAGGACCTCTTCAAGAACTACAAACTACTACTTGAAAATATCAGAGATGACAAACACAAAAAAATGAAAAAACATTCCATGCTCATGGATAGAGAATAATCAGTACATTAAAAATGACCATATAGCCCAAAGCAATTTATATATTCAATGCTATTCCCATTAAACTACCACTGACGTTCTTCACAGACTTGGAAAGAACTATTTTAACATTCATATGGAACCAAAAAAAGAGCCTGAATAGACAAAAGGCAATGCTACATAGAAAGAATAAAACTGGAGGCATCATGCTACCCGACTTTAAACTATACTATAGGGCTACAGTAACCAAAACAGCATGATACTGGTACAAGGACACATAGTTCAATGGAACAGAATAGAGAACATAGCAATAGGACCACACACTTACAACCATCTGATCTTTGACAAACCTGACGAAAGCAAGCAACAGGGAAAAAATTCCTTATTTAATAAATGGTGCTGAGAGAACTGTCAAGCCATATGCAGAAAATTGAAACTAGACCCATTCTCCATTAGTCTGTTTTCACACTTCCATAAAGAACTACCTGAGAAAGGGTAATTTATAAAGAAAAAAGGTTTAATTGACTTATAATTCCACAGGCTTAACAGGAAGCATGACTGAGAAGCTTCAGGAAACTTACAATCACACAGAAGGCAAAGGGGAAGCAAGGACCTTCTTCACATGGTGGCAGGAGAGACAGAGATGAAAGAGGAAAGTGCCACACAATTTTGAACACCCAGATCTCATGAGAACATACTCACTATCATGAGAACAGCAAGGAGGAAGTCCACCCCCATGACTCAATCACCTTCCACCAGGTCCCTACCCCAACACAAGTGGATTACAATTTGATGTGAGATTTGGGTGGGGGCACAGAACCAAACCATATAATTCAGTCCCAGGCCCCTCCCAAATCTCATGTGCTTCTCAAATTTCAAAACATAATCATGCCTTAACAACAGTCCCTCAAAGCTTCCTCTGAGACAAGGCCAGACTCTTCTGCCTATGAGCCTGTAAAATCAAAAGCAATTTAGTTGTTTCCAAGATACAATGGGGGTATAGGCATTGGGTAAATGGTCTCATTCCAAATAAGATAAATTGGCCAAAATAAAGGGGTCACAGTTTCCATGCAAGTTTGAAGCCAAGCAGGGCAGTCCTTAAATCTTCAAGCACCAAAATAATCTCATTTAATCTCCTTTGACTCCATGTCTCACAGCCAGGGCACATTGATGCAAGAGGTGGGCCCCCCAGGCTTTGGGTAGCTATATCCCTGTGACCCTGCAGGGTACAGTCCCCCACAGCTGCATTAACAGGTGGACATTAAGTGTCTGCAGCTATTCCAGGTACAGGGTGTAAGCTGTTAGTGGATCTACCATTCTGGGGCCTGGGGGATGGTGGTTCCTCTTCTCACAGCTCCACCACGAAGTGACCCAGTGAGGACTCTGTGTGGGGGCTCAAATCCCACCTATCCTCTCTGTACTGCCCTAGTAGAGGTTCTCCATGGGGATCTGCCCCTGCAACAAACTTCTGCTTGGACATCTAGGAGTTTCCATACATCCTCTGAAACCTAGGTTTCCAAGCCTCAACTCTTCTTGCCCTTGGTGCACTTGCAGGCCCAAAACCACATGGAAGCCACCAAGGCTTGGGGCTCGCACCCTCTGAAGCAACAACTTGAGCTGTACCTTGGCCACTTTTAGCCATGGCTAGAGCTGGAGTGGCTGGGGTGCAGGGTGCCATGTCCCAAGGCCGCACAGAGCAGTGAGGCCCTGGGCCTGGCACACGAAACCATTTTTTCCTGCTAGCCCTGTGGTCCTGTGATGAGAGGGGCTGCCATGAATGTCTCAGACATGACCTGGAGATATTTTCCCCATTGTCTTGGCTATTAACATTAGGCTCCACTTTACTTACACCGATTTCTGCAGCCAGCTTGAATTTCTCCCCAGAAAATGGGTTTTCTTTCCTACCACAAGGTCAGGATGCATATTTTCCAAACTTTTATGTTCTACTTCCTTTTTAAATATAATTTCCAATTTTAGACCGTCTATTTCTTTATGCATATAAGTGTACACTTTTAGAAACAGCTGGGTCACATCTTGAGTGCTTTGCTGCTTAGAAATTTCTTCTGCCAGATACCCTAAATTATTTCTCTCAAGTTCAAAGTTCCACAGATCTCTAGGGTAAGGGTAAAATGCTGCCTGTCTCTTTGATAAAACAAAGCTAATATAACCGTTATGCCAGTTCCAAATAAGTTCCTCATCTCCATTGGAGGTCACCTCAGCCTGGACTACACTGCCCATATCATTGTCAGCATTTTGGTCAAAACAATTCAACAAGTCTCTAAAAAGTTTCCACATTTTCCTGTCTTCTTCCAAGCCCTCCAAACTGTTCCAACTTCTGCCCATTACTGAGCTCCAAAGTCACTTCCACATTTTCAGTTATCTTTATTGCAGTGCCCCACTTTCCTGGTACCAAATTTCTGTATTAGTTCATTTTCAGTCTGTTATAAAGAACTACCTGGGCCAGGCACAGTGGCTCATGCCTGTAATCACAGAACTTTGGGAGGCCAAGGTGGGTGAAACACTTGAGGTCAGGAGTTTGAAACTAGCCTGGCCAGCATGGTGAAAACCCATCTCTACCAAAACTACAAAAATTAGCCAGGTGTGATGGTCCACATCTGTAATCCCTGCTACTCTGGAGGCTGAAGAAGGAGAATGTCTTGAACTCAGGAGGCAGAGGTTGCAGTTAGCTGAGATCGCATCACTGAACTCCAGCCTGGGTGACAGAGTGAGACTCTGTCTCAAAAAAGAAAGACAGACAGACAGACAGAAAGAAAGAAAGAAAGAAAGAAAGAAGAAAGAAAGAAAGAACCCACCTGAAACTGGGTAATTTATAAAGAAAAGAGATTTAATTGACTCACAGTTCCAAGGGCTTTACAGGAAGCATGACTGGGAGGCCTGCCTCAGGAAAATTATAATGATGGTATAAAGACAAGGGGAAACGGGGACCTTCTTGACATAGTGACAGGAGAGAGAGAGAGAGAGAGAGAGAGAGAGAGAGAGAGCGAGCAAAGGGGGATGTCCCACACATTTTCTAACAACCAGATCTCATGAGAACTTATTCACTATTATGAAAACAGCAAAGGAAAAATCCTCCCCCATGATTCATTCACCTCCCACCAGGCCCTTTCCTGATACATAGGAATTACAATTTGAGATTAGATTTGGGTGGAGACACAGGACCAAACTATAACAACTTCCTTACAACATATACAAAAAATTAACTCAAGATGGATGAAAGACTTAAATGTATAACCCAAAACTATAACAACCCTAGAGGAAAACCTATGCAATTCTATTCAGGACATAGGCAAAGGCAAAGATTTCATGACAAAGATGTCAAAATCAATTGTGACAAAAGAAAAAATTGACAAATGGGATCTAAAAAGACCTTCTACATAGCCAAAGAAACTATCAACAGAGTAAATAAACAACTCACAAAATGGGAGAAAATTTTTGCAATTTATCTATCTCACAAAGGTCTAATATCCAACATATATAGGGAACTTAAACAAATTTGCAAAGGAAAAATAAACAACCCCATTAAAAAGTGGGCAAAGGACATGAACAGACACTTTTCAAAAAAAGACACACAAAATAACACAGAGAAGAATTCAGAATTCTATCAGATAAATTTAACAAAGAGATTGAAATTATTAAATAAAATCAAGCAGAAATTGCAGAGTTGAAAAATGCAATTGACATACTAAAGAATGCATCAGAGACTCTTAATAGCAGAATTGATCAAGCAAAAGAGAGAATAAGTGAACCTGAAGACAGACTACTGCAAAATATAGTCAGAGGAAATTAAAAAAAAAATAGAAAACAATAAAACACACCTACAGGATCTGGAAAATACCTTCAAAAGGACAAATCTAAGAGTTATTACTTTTAAAGGGGAGGTAGACAAAGAAAAACATATAGAAAGTCTATTCAAAGTGATAATAATAGAAAACTTCCCAAAAACTAAAGAAATATATCAATATCCAAGTACAAAAAGGTTATAGAACACTGAGCAGATTTAACCCAAAGAAGACTACCTCAAGATATTTAATAAACCAACTCCCAAAGATCAAGGATTTAAAAAAAGTCTTAACAGCAGCAAGAGAAAAGGAACAAATAACACACAATGGAGCTCCAATATATCTGGTAGCAAACTTTTCAGTGGAAACTTTATAGACAAGGAGTGGCATGAAATATTTAAAGTGCTAAAAGCAAAATATTTTTAGCCTAGAATAGTTTGATGAAAATTTAAACATGAAGGAGAAATAAAGACCTTCACAGAAAACAAAAGCTGAGAGATTTGATTACCAGACCAGATCTGTCTTTAAAAAAAAAATGTTAGAGGGAGTTCTCCATTCTGAAAGAAAAGAGCATTAATAGGCATTAAGAAATCATATGAAGGTACAAAATTCACTGGTAATAGCATACACATAATATTATAACACTAATCAGAGTGTGTAAAATACTCTTAAGCAGGAAGACTAAAAGATGAACCAAGTAGAAATATCAACTATGACAACTTTCCAGTTCATAGACAGTACAATGAGACATAAAGAGAAATAACAAAAAGTTAAAAAGTATAGAAATAAAGTTAATATGTACAGTTTTATTAGTTTTCTTTTACATGTTCGTTTATGAAATCAGCATTAAGTTGTCATAACTTTAAGATAATGGGTTATAAGATAGTACCTGCAAGTTTTATGGTAACCTCAAATTGAGAAACATATAACACATACTAAAATAAAAAGCAAGAAATTAAACCTACCACCAGAAAAAAAATCACCATGCCTAAAATGAAGAAAGGAAAGAAGGAAGACCACAAAATAACCAGAAAACAAATAACAAAATAGCAGAAGTAAGTCTTCACTTATCAACAACAACATTTAATGTAAATGGTCGAATCTATCCGATCAAGATACATAGAGTGACTGAATAGATTCTTTAAAAAGCAAAACTTAATGATCTGTTGCCTACCAGCAACAAATTCATCTCTAAAGATTCACATAGATTGAAAATAAAGAGATGGAAAAATATGTTTCATGACAATTGAAACAGAAAGAGCAGGAGTAGCTATACTTATATCATACAAATTAGATTTCTAGACAAAAACTAAGAAGAGAAAAAGAAAGTCATTATATAATGATTAAGGGGTGAATTCAGCCAAAGTACATAACAATTGTAAACACTGAAGCACATATGGACAGATCTTCCAGACAGAAAATCAGCAAAGAAACATTAGACATTATCTGCACTATAAAACAAATGGCCCCAATGGATATTTACAGATCATTTTATTCAAGAATAATTATTTATTCAAAGAATGTACAGAATATATATTCTATTCTTTAGCACATGGATCATTGTGAAGAATAGACCATATGGTAGGCCACAAAAACAAGTCTTAAAACATTCAGAGAAAATTGAAACAGTATCAAACATAGTCTCTAAACAGAAAGCAATAAAACTAGAAATCAATAATGAGAAATTTTGGAAAATATATGAACACATAGAAATTAAACAATATACTACTGAATCACCATTGGGTCAATGAAGAAATTAAGAAGACAATTGAAATATTTATTGAAATACATGGTAATTGAAACACAACATACCAAAACCAATAGCATACAATGAAATCAGTAAGTGGGAACTTTATAGCTATAACTTCATACATCAAAAAAGAGGAAAATCTCCAGACAAATAAAGTAATGATGCATCTTGAAGAACTAGGAAAGCAAAAGCAAATCAAATGCAAAATTAGTTGAAGCAAAATAATAAGGATCAGAGAAGAAATACATAAATTTGAAATGAAAAACTCAGTACAAAACGTCAATGAAATTAAAAGTTGATTTTTTAAAAGATAAATAAAATTGAAAAACCTTTAGACAAAGAAAAAAGAGAGAAGACCCAAATATTTAAAGCAGAGATGAAAAAGAAGACATGAAAACTGATACTATAGAAATTAAACAGACTATTACTACTACAAGCAAATATATGACAACAAATTGGAAAATCTAGAGGAAACTGATAAATTCCCAGACACATACAATCTACCAAGATTGAAGCAGGAAGAAATCCAAAGCTTGAACACATCAGTAACAAGTAACAAGATCAAAATAGAAACTATTTCATTAAAGAAAACATTGAAAGAAAAACTAATATCAAGCCTACTCCAAACTATTCCAAAAAATAGAGGAGGGAATATTTCCAAACTCGTTCTCCAAGTCCAATATTACCGTGATACCAAAACCAGACAATGACACATCAAAAAAAGAAAATTACAGGCCAATGTTTCTAATGAATATTGATGCAAAATTCCTCAACAGGGCTGGGCGTGGTGGCTCAAGCCTGTAATCCTAGCACTTTGGGAGGCCGAGACGGGCGGATCACGAGGTCAGGAGATCGAGACCATCCTGGCTAACATGGTGAAACCCCGTCTCTTCTAAAAAAATACAAAAAACTAGCCGGGCGAGGTGGCGGGCGCCTGTAATCCCAGCTACTCGGGAGGCTGAGGCAGGAGAATGGTGTAAACCCGGGAGGCGGAGCTTGCAGTGAGCTGAGATCCGGCCACTGCACTCCAGCCTGGGCGACAGAGCGAGACTCCATCTCAAAAAAAAAAAAAAAAAAAAAAAAAATACAAAAAGCTGGGCATGGTGGTGCATGCCTGTAATATCCCAGTTACTCTAGAGGCTGAGGCAGAAGAATTGCTTGAATCTGGGAGGTGGAGGTTGCAATGAGCCAAGATTGTGCCACTGCACTCCAGTCTTGGTGACAGAGCAAGACTGTCTCAGGGGGAAAAAAAAAACCCTCAACAAAATACTAACAAACAAAATGCAACAATACATATGTAGCAGCCACACAGCAGTATCATACTGAACAAGGAAAATCTGAAAGCCCTTCCTCTAAGATCTGGATAACAATAAGGTTGCCCACTTTCACCACTATTATTCAGCACAGTTCTGGAAGTCCTAGCCAGAGCAATCAGACAAGAGAAAGAAATAATGGGCATCCAAACTGAAAAAGAATCAGTCTTGATTCTTGCTGACAATATGATCTTATGTTTGAAAAAAATCTAAAGACTCCAACAAAAATTATTAAAACTCATAAACACTTTCAGTAAAGTTTTAGGATAAGAATATCAACATACAAAAATCAGAAGCATATTTATATGACAATAGTTAACAATATGAAAAAGAAATCAAAGGAGCAATCCTATTTACCATACCCACAAATAAAATTAAATACAAAAAATTAAACAAAGAACTGAAAGATATCTACAATAAAATCTATAAAACACTTGGGCAAGAAATTGAGGACACACACACAAAAAAATGGAAAGATATTTCATGTTCATGGATTAGAAGGATCAGTATTGCTAAAATGTTCATACTACACAAAGCAATCTATAGATTCTATGCAATCCCTACCAAAATACCAACAACAATTTTTGCAGAAATAGAAAATCAATCCTAAAATGCATATGAAACCATAAATCACCCAGAGTAGCCAAAACTATTCTGAGCAAAATGAGCAAAACTGGGAGAATCACAATACCTAACTCCAAATCATAGTTCAGAACTATGGTAACCAAATCAGTGTGGAATTGGCACAAAAACAGACACATAGACAAATATGACATAATAGAGAACCCGGAAATAAATCCACACACCTACTGACATGGTTTGGATCTGTGTCCCCACCCAAATTTCATGTCAAATGTTAATCCCCAATGTTGGAGGTGGGGCCTGGTGAAAGGTGATTTAATCATGGGTGTAGATGTTCCACTTGGTACTATTCTCATGATAGTGAGTAAGTTCTTGTGAGATCTGGTTGTATAAAAGTGTGTGGCACCTCCCCCTCCTCTCTTTTGTTCCTGCTCTGGCCCTGTAAGATGAGCCTGCTCCCCCTTTGCCTTTGACTATGATTGTAAGTTTCCTGAGGCCTCTCCAGAAGACAAACAATTGCTATCAATGATTCCTGTATATTTTGCAGAACCATGAGCCAACTAAACATCTTTTCTTTATAAATCACCCAGACTCAGGTATTTCTTTATAGCAATGCAAGAATGGTCTAATACAGAAAACTGAGAAGTAAAATATTGCTATAAAGATACCTGAAAGTGCAGCAACAGCTTTGGAAATGGGTAATGGGCCGAGGTTGGAACAGTTTGGAGGGATCATAAGAAGATAGGAAGATGAGGGAAAATTTGGGAATTCCTAAAGACTTGTTGAATGGTTGTGACCTAAATGCTGATAGTGATGTGGGCAGAGACGACCACGCTGAGGTGGTCTCAGATGGAGTTGAGGAACTTATTGGGAAGTGGAGTAAAGTCACTTTTATTATGATTTAGCAAATAGCTTGACTGCATTGTTCCCCCGCTCTAGGGATCTGTGAAAGTTTGAGCTTGAGAGTGATGATTTAGCGTAACTGGCAGAAGAAATTTATAAGCAGCAAAGCATTGAAGATATGGCCTGGCTGCTTTTAACAACCTGTATTCTTACACAAGAGCACATAAATGACCTAAAACTGGAACTTTTATTTAAAAGGGAAGCAGAGCATAAAAGATTGGAAAATTTGCAGCCTGGCCATGTGGTAGAAAATAAAAGCCCGTTTTCTGGAGAGGAATTCAAGCAACCTGCAGAAATTTGCATAAGTAAAAAGAAGGAGCCAAGTGCTAACACCAAGACAACAGGGAAAAGGCCTGGAAGGTATTTCAGAGACCTTCTCGGCAGCTCCTCACATCAAAGGCCCAGAGTCCAAGGAAGGAAAAATGGTTTGGTGGACAAGGCCCAGGGCCCTGCAACCCTGCACAGCCTTGGGACACTGTTCTCTATATTCTCGCCACTCCAGCTCTGACCATGGCTCAAAGGGGTACAGGTACAGCTTGAGCTACTGATTCAGAGGTGCCAGTCGTAGCCTTGGCGTCTTCCATGTGGTGTCATGGGGCACTGCCTAGTGGATCTGTGAGAGGGACATAAGATTTGGGAGGGGCCAAAGGTGGAATGATATCATTTGGATCTGTGTCTCCACCCACATCGCATGTTGAATTGTAATCCTCAATGTTGGAGGTGGGCCCTGGTGGGAGGTTGATTGGATCATGGGAATGGATTTTCCACTTGGTACTGTCCTCATGATAGTGAGTTTTCATGCAATATGGTTGTTCAAAAGTATGTATCATCGCCCCGACACCTTGCTCCTGCTCTGGCCACGTAAGATAAGCCTGCTCTACCTTCACCTTCTGCCATGATTGTAAGTTCTGTGAGGCCTCCTCAGAAGCCCAGCAGATGTCAGCATTGTGCCTCCCATATACCCTGCAGAACCATGAACCAATTAAAACGTTTTTCTTTATAAATTACCTAGTCTTGGGCATTTCTTTCTAGCAATGCAATAATGGTCTAATGCACTTACAGTAAACTCATTTTTGACAAAGGTGCCAGTTAAAATGGAATGCAAGGATGATTCAACATATGTAAATCAATAAATGTGATATACTATACCAACATATTGAAGGACAAAAACCATAGCATCTCAACAGATGCAGAAGAAGCATTTAATATAAAGTTTAACATCAGTTCGTGATGAAATCTCTCAGGTAATAACAAATGCTGGGCAAAGATGTGGAAAAAAAGAGAACCTTTATATACTCTTGGTGGGAATGTAAACTGGTGCAACCACTGTGGATAACAGTTTGAAGGTTCCTCAGAAAACTAAAATTTGAGCTACTATAATACCTAGAAATTCTACTGCTGTGTATGTATCCAAAAGTAAGAATATCAATTTATCAGAGATATCTGCACTCCCATGTTTGTTGCAGTACTGTTCACAATAGCCTAGATTTGGAAGCAACCTAAATGTTGTCAACAGATGATTGGATAAAGAAAGTGTGGTACATATACATAATGGAGGACTATGCAGCCATAAAAATGAATAATTTCCTTTCCTTTCAACAACATTGACGGAACTGGTGATCATTATGTTAAGTGAAATAAGGCACAGAAAGACAAACTTCACATGTTCTCTTATTTGCTGGTGTTAACAATCAAAACAATTGAACTCATGGAGATAGAGAGTAAAATGATGGTTACCAGAGGCTGGGAAGATGAGTGGTGTGGTGAGGGGGAAGTGAAAATGGTCACTAGGCACAAAAATATGCAGATACAGTTAGAAAATATGAATAAGAACTACTATTTGATAGCACAACAGGGTGACTACGTCCAATACTAATTTAATTTTACATTTTAAAATAATTAAAAGAGTATAATTGGATTGTTTGTAACACAAATGATAAATGTTTGAGGGGATGGGACACCCCATTTCCCATTGTGTGATTATTATTCATTGCATGTCTGTATCCAGTACATCACATACCCCATAAACAGATACATGTACTTTGTATCCATAAAAAAATTGAAAAGCATAGACAAAAATTTTCTCAACAAAATACTAGAAGATTGAAGACAACAATGCATCAAAAACATAATACATCATGATCAAGTGAGATTTATCCAAGGAATGCAAGGATGATTCAACATATGTAAATCAATAATGTGATACATCATATCAACATAATGAGGTACAAAAACCATGTGATTATTTCAATAGATGTAGAAAAAGCATTTAGTAAAGTTCAACATCACTTCTTGATTAAAAACTCTCAACTAATTAGGCACAGAAAAAACATACCTCAAAATAATAAAGGCCATATAGACAAAACTGCAGCTACCATCATACTGAATTGGGAAATGCTGAAAGTCTTTCTCTTATGAACTGGAACAATACAAGATGCCCATTTTCAGCATACTTGTTCAATATAGTACTGACAGTCCTAGCCAGAGCAATCAGGCAAGAGAAACAAATGAAAAGCGTTCACTTTGGAATAGAGAAATTAAAGTTGTTCCTCTTCACAGAGGAAATTATCTTTTATATAGACAACCTAAAGTCTCAACCAAGAAACTCTTAGAACTGATGAATAAAACTCTTAGAACTGATGAACAAATTCAGTAAAGTTGAAAGATAAAAAATCAACATCCCCAAACCAGTAGTGCTTTGATACACCAATAACAGACTAGCTAAAAAATAAATCAAGAAAACAATCCAATTTATAGCAGCTACAATAAAAAGTCCTATAAATACATTTAATCAGTGAGGTAAAAGACCTCTACAAGGAAAACTACAAAACACTGATGAAAGAAATCGAAGAGAAACAAACAAATGCAAAGACCATGCCATGCTGATGGATTGGAACAATTAATATTGCTAAAGTAGCCATACTACCCAAAGCAATCTATACATGCAATGTAATTCCTAAGACATTCTTCAAAGAAATAGAAAATACGATTATAAACTTTGTATGGAACAACAGAAGACCCCAAATAGCCAAAACAGTACCGAACAAGAAAAACAAAGGGGGAGGCATCACATTACCTGGCTATTCTCAAAAGGACAAAAAATAACCAATACTGGTGAGGATGTGGAGAAATTATACTCTCCACATCCAAATAAGGTCATTTGGAAAACAGTATGGCATCATCTCAAAAAACTAATGAACTAAAGACTTGTACACTACCGCTCATAAGCTGCTTTATTTATATTAGCTAAAATCAGAAAATCTAAATGTTCATCAGTTTTTTTTAGATAAATTACCATACAATGCAGCAATCCCACTACTGCATATTTGTCCAAAAGAAAGGAAATCAGTATATTAAAGGGATACCTACACCCCCACATTCATTGCAACACTATTCACAATAGTCAAGATATAGAATTAACCTAAGTGTCCATCAGTGGATGAATAGATAAATAATATGCTGTGTGTATACATGATAGAATACTATTTAGCCATACACATTAATGAAAACCTGTCATTTGTAGCAACATGGATGGACTTAGACATCATTCTGTTAAAGAATATAAGCTAGGCACAGAAAGACAAATAGCACATGTTTTCACTCATGTATCAGAGCTAAAATAATTGATCTCATGGAGGTAGAGAGTAGAATGATTATCAGAGTGGGAATGAAGTGAGGCTGGCTAATAGGTACAAAATTACAGTTAGAAGAAATGAGTATTCCTGTTCAATAGTACACTATATTTTAAAATAATATATTGTAGATTTCAAAATTGCTAGAAGACCTGAAATGTTTCCAACATAAGAAAAACCAATAAATGTTTGAGGTGATAGATATCTTAAATATCCTTATTTGATCATTACACATTGTATATATGTATTCAAAATATCATGTGTATCCTATAAATATTATGATGTATCAATTAAAAATAAAAACATAAATTAAAAAAATAAAAGTTTACAATTATCACACACTTATTGGTAAAAGATTGAATGCATTCTCCCTAAGATCAAGAAAAATTTGAGGATTTCTGCACTGTTGGTTTCTCCTGAGTATTTTTCAAGAGGTTCTAGCCAGTGCAATATGTCAAGAAAAAGGAAAATATATCCATTTCAGAAAAGTAAAACATTCTTTATTAATAAGTAACATTATCTACGTAGAATGCCTTCTGGAAACAAGATAAATTAAGCATATATCTACATACAGACTTGTACACTACTGCTCATAAGCTGCTTTATTTATAATAGCTAAAAATCAGAAAAATCTAAGTGTTCATCAGAAAGTGAGTGGATGGGGCCAAGCAACAGTAGTGTAAGTACATGGGTCTTCCACACCACAGGGTTGCAAATTCAGCTGCAGGATGTTCATGCTTATGCTATTACAGCAGTAAGAAATAAACCTTTTTTTAAAAAAATGTGAGTGGATAAAAATGGTATATCCATAAAAATGGCATACTACTCAATAAACTGAAATGAACAGTGAATACACACTCCAAAATAGACAAATCTCAAAACAGTATGCTTATAGAATGAAGCCAAACAAACCAAAAAATGCATACTGTATGATTCCATGTATATAAAAATCTAGAAAATGCAAACAAACCTATGGTAATAGAAACACACACGCATTGTGTACCAAGTTGCAGACTTACCCTAACCACAAAAACAAAAACAAATGGACCTCAGCAGTGTGATTTTATAGAAAAAAACAAGGTCTCTCAATTAATTATTGACCAGGTAAGAAAAAAAAGGCATTTAACTCATTTTATCTGTAAGAATATGCTCCCACTTCTTTTTCATAACATTTTTTTCAAGATATAATTCTATTACTTACAATTCATTCATTTAAAGTATACAATTCAGTGGGTTTCAATGTATTCAGAGTTGCACAACTCTCACTATAGTCTATTTTAGAACATACTCATCACTCCCAGCAAGAAGCCCCATTCTCTCTGGAAATCAACTGCCCCCATTTTCCCCACTATTTCTCCTCCTTATGCAAGCAATAATCTACTTTCTGTCTATAAATTTCCCTATTGTAGATATTCCATGCAAATGGAGTCATACAATACAGGGTCTTCTGTGACTACTTTTACACTTAGCATGTTTTCAAGGCTCATTCATGTTAATATTTAATTCCTTATTCTTACTGAATAATATTTCCTTGTATGGATAAATCACACTTACTTTATCCATTCATCAGTTGATGAACTGATTTTTGTTTATGTCTATGAATATACACATGAAAATGTTAGTGTGGACGTGTTTTTCCATTTTTTCATATATAACAACAGTGACTTGCTGAGTCATAGGGTAACTGTTTAATCTTTTTAGGAACTGCTAGTCTGTTTCCCAAAGCACCTTTGCCATTATGCATTCCCACCAGCACAAATGAGAGGTCCAATTTCTCTTCCCTTGGTTCTCCTTGGTAAACTAGCGAGTCTTAGGTTTAGGTTTTTGCCCTCTTGGACCTATCAGCTTCCTCTCAATTACCACAACTATTTTTTAAGATACTTTTATGTTTGAATTTTCTCGCATTCTGTTTCAAGTCAATTTCTTTGGGGGGAGAGCTTTGGAGCTCCCTGTTCTTGTTACAGGCAGTAGATAGGCATGAGCTGGGCAAGAGAGGGCTCTCCCCCAACCCATTAGAAGTGTCAGGTTACTGTTTGACAATTATCACCCTGCCTCTCTAAAAATAATTTGGCAGCCCACCCAGGGTGCCAGAGAGAGGCCATTTCCTGAGGATCCACAGCTATTAACATGAAAGCATTAACTGAATGCAGATATTAGGGAGAAAAAACTTCCTGGGTGTGGGCACTAAGAGATAAAATGGTGAAGTATGACCTTCTGGGTGCATTCCACCAGACAAAGGAAGAAAGTCTCAGACAGGCATGTGTACAACTTCCTAAACACACTGCATGAGCTCAATTTCCAAGGGTAAAGACAGCACTGCACATGCAGGAAGCCCACCCTAAGGGAAGAATCATGGGAAATAAATGAGCCTATAAAGTCTTAGGATCAAGGTTAAACACCCCTTTTGTTTTCTTTTTAATCTTCATGTGCCTGCTTGGGTCTCTTCTAAGCACACCTTCCTTTCTTTTCTATTCTAAATCGTGGAACCAACCCAAATGTCCATCAATGAAGGAGTGGATAAATAAACTGTGATAGATATATATCTATATCTATATACATATATACTACTCAGCCATAAAAGGAATGAATTAACAAATTAACGGCATTTGCAGAGACCTGGATGAGACTGAAGACTGTGATTCTAAGTGAAGTAACTCAGAAATGGCAAACCAAACATTATATGTTCTCACTGATATGTGGAAGCTAAGCTATGAGAACGCAAAGGCATAAGAATGATACAATGAACTTTGGGGACTTGGGAGGAAGGATGGGGAGCTGCAAGGGATAAAAGACTACAGGCCAGGCACAGTGGCTCACGCCTGTAATCTCAACACTGTGAGAGACTGAGGCGGGTGGATCACCTGAGGTCGGGAGTTCGAGACCAGCCTGACCAACATGGAGAAACCCCGTCTCTACTAAAAATACAAAATAAGCAGGGTGTGGTGGCACATATCTGCAATCCCAGCTATTCGGGAGGCTGAGGCAGGAGTATTACTTGAACCTGGTATGGGAAGGTTGTGATTAGCTGAGATCATGCCATTGCACTCCAGCCTGGGCAACAAGAGTGAAACTCTGTCAAAAAAAAAAAAAGACTACAAATAGGATGCCGTTTATACTGCTCGGGTGATGGGTGCACCAAAATCTCACAAATCACTACTAAAGAACTTACTCATGTAACCAAAAACCACCTGTACTCCAATAACCTGTAGAAAATGAATGAATGAATGAATGAATGAATGAATGAATGAATGAATGAATAAATAAATAAATAAAATTTAAAAAGTTAAAAGGGAAGTAGTCAAAAAATAACGAAATAAAAATACAAACATTTTAAAAAGTCTGGGTGCGGTGGTTCACTCTTGTAATCCCAACACTTTGGGAGACCGAGGCGGGTGGATCACTTGAAGTCAGAGTTCGAGACCAGCCTGGTCAACATTGTGAAACTCCATCTCTACTAAAAATACAAAAAATCAGCCAGGTGTGGTGGTGGGCACCTGTAATCCCAGCTACTTGGGAGGCTGAGGCATGAGAATCGCTTGAACATGGGAGGCAGAGGTTGCAGTGAACCAAGATTGTGCCATTGCACTCCAACCTGGGCAATAACGCAAGACTCCATCTCAAAAAAAAAAAAAAAGTTAAAAAACTTAAAACATATGGCCAGGCATGGTGGCTCACGCCTGTAATCCCAGCACTTTGGGAGGCCAAGGTGTGTAATTCCAGCTACTTGGGTGGCTGAGGCAGGAGAATCGCTTGAACCTGGGAGGCAGATGTTGCAGTGAGCAAAAATCATGCCATTGCACTCCAGCCTGGACAATAAAGTAAGACTCTGTCTCAAAAATAAATAAATAAATAAATAAATAAATAATAAAATTTTAAAATATGGCCAGGCATGGTGGCTCACGTCTGTAATCCCAGCACTTTGCGAGGCCAAGGTGGGTGGATAACCTGAGATCGGGAGTTCGAGACCAACCTGACCAACATGGTGAAATCCCATCTCTACAAAAAAAATTTTTTTTTAATTAGCCATGTGTGGTGGCTGCACACCTGTAATCCCAGCTACTCGGGTGGCTGAGGCAGGAGAATCACTTGAATCCGGGAGGCGGAGTTTGCAGGGAGCTGAGATGGTACTACTGCACTCCATCCTGGGCAACAGAAGGAGACTTAGTTTTGAAAATTTAAAATATAAGAAAAGTACGTATATATATGAAGTAAAGCCATTTAAAATAAACTTCCACTCCTGCTCTGAAATTTGCCTTGGTCTCTTTTTCTGCTTTATGCCCCTCAGGTGAATTTTTCTTCCGAAGAGTCAAAGAGGGAAGTTGCTGCAGACCTGCCAGTAACTCGGGGTCCCTGGGATCGCTTCCATCTCCTCTAAAGATAACATTCTATGGACTGCCTTTCTGAACCACTGCTGCAGAGAGCCTGCTTCTCTCAGAGCAACATCCTTGCTTTATGAGCAGGGCATTGTCCAGGGGTGGTAGCCTTTGTTTTTCTAGGATTGTACCTCCCAGCACGAAACCTCTACCTGCAAGTGGACTGTGGCAAAGGTGTTTGGGGTTCCAGTGTTCTCAGTCTGCTTTGCAGGGGTAGCTAAGGTGAAGCTTCCCTTCTATTAGTGGGGATGGAGTGAAGGAAGGGAGCTCCTGAACTCTTGGCCATGATCTCACCTGTAATTTGGCCTCTGTAACACAAAGCTGTGGGTAATGAGAAACACTGGTGCCCTGCCTTTCATGGAGAGATACCATAGCCCTTTACTGGAACCTAAGAGCACAGAGGGCCTCTGTCTTGTTGGCCATAATTACCAGAGCAAAGCCAAAGCCTCCATCACACCGGACTGGAATGGGATAGAGAGGAAGGGCGTTATGACTCAAATGACACAGACTCACAGTGCTGTTACAAAGATTTAGATTTTCCTCAATAAATATTTCTGCATTTGTTTTATGCACTTAAGACAATTTCCATAGACTTCAAATTCTTGATTTTTAAAATAATTTTCACTTGTTCTGGGTGCTTTCCTAGAAGTGGTCCATGGAGCTCCTCATACTATCATTTGTGAACTGGAACTCACCTTCTGTTTCATTATATTGCAAGAATTACATCTATAGGTATGATTTTTAAAATCATGTACCCTTATTGAGTTACTGTGTTTTTTCCTCTGTCAGCTCACCAAAAAAAAAAAAACAACATTTTTTTAAAATTATGTGATTCAACTCACAAAAAACTTCAGCTTCTACCTGACTGCATTAAAAAAAACATTTTGCATTCTTATACACAAATGTATGGGAAATTCAAAACTGAATTATGAAGAGATCTCTCACTAATTTCTTGCCCATGCACGACTGTCATTTTTAAAGGAAGTTTGCATCACAAGGTTAATGTATGCAAGTGAAATAACCACCGTGTCTCCTATCACAGAAAGATGAGCTAGAGAAAAGCTGTTTCAAATTTCCTCCTACCCCAAAGTGCTGTCAACACCATTCTGTAGTCTTTCAATTACAAGACCCAAATTAGCAGCAATTGCCACTAATAGCTTACTAATTAATACATATTCCCCTGAGGCATCTAGTCTATCAGACAGACCTCAGCTCTGAAAAACATACTGGACCCATTTGCCAGACTACCTTATTCTATGAAATTCCTGTCATCAAACAATAATATCAGCAAAACTAGCCTACTTAGACAATTCATTTTTTGCTATTTCCTTTGATTAGCACTGAAGCTATACACCAAGGTTAATCGTAGCTAAAATTTTGAATTAGATTAAATTTGCCCTTGAAGTTCTCTCAATTAATCTCACTGCATTTCTTTCTCAACTCCTGACACTCGTTTCTCTAAAGACAATATCATCAGATAGGTTTCTTTTCTTTTCTTTTCTGTTTTTGAGACGGAGTCTTGCTCTGTCACCCAGGCTGGAGTGCAGTGGCGCGATCTCGGCTCACTGCAAGCTCTGCCTCCCGGGTTCACGCCATTCTCCTGCCTCAGCCTCCCAAGGAGCTGGGACTACAGGCACCCGCCACCGCACCCGGCTAATTTTTTGTATTTTTAGTAGGGACGGGGTTTCACCGTGGTCTCGGTCTCCCGACCTCATGATCCACCCACCTCAGCCTCCCAAAGTGCTGGGATTATAGGCGTGAGCCACGGCGCCCGGCCCAGATAGGTTTATTTTCACTGGAAATGTCTCTACATTCCAAAATTAATATTTCCATATCTTGCTTCCATCTCTAGGGTAACCCAGCTTTAACTGGATGATGCTATGTCACATAAAGCTGTACATGGACAATGACATTTCAGTGCTTTCCTCTTCTTGAGGCTATTTTTATTATTTAAGTAGACAAATTATTGTATGCAAGGTACTGATGTAAAATACTGATGCTAGCAATGACAAAAAGAGTCAAACTTTGTAAAATATTTGAAGAGATTTATTCTGAGCCAAATATGAGAGACCATGGCCCATGACACAACCCTCAGGAGATCCTGAGAACATGGAACCGAGGTGGCTGGGGGGCAGCTTGGTTTTATACATTGCTTTGGTCCAGAAAGGCAGGACAACTTGAAGGGGTGGTGTGCTTTCAGGTTATAGGTAGATTTACATTTTCTGACTGACGGTTGGGTTTATCTAAAGACCTGGGATCAACAGAAAGGAAATGTCTGGGTTGCAATAAGAGGTCTTGGAGAGCAAACTTTAATCATGCAGATCAAGCCTCTAGGTAAGGGCATCATGCAGAATAGATTGTAAATGCTTCTTACCAGACTTAAAGGTCTGTATTGATGTTAACACTGGAGTAGTATCATGAGGCTTGTCTGAACCCCACTTCTTATCATGGCCTGAACCAGTCTCTCAGGTTAAATTCCAAAAGTGCCCTGGCCGAGGGGGAAGTCCATTCAGGTGGTTGGGGTGCCTTAGAATTTTATTTTGGGTTTACACTAGGAATTCAAAGGTGAATGAAACAAAAATCTGTGACTTCAGTGAATTCCCAAGTTTGGGAGAGATATCAATTTGCTAATAATAATAACAGTATCTAGCATTAATTAAGCCTTCATTGTGTGTGAGGCAATATGCTAAGCTTTTCTTTGTATTACTTTTTTTTAAACCTGACAGCAACCCCTCAATGTGGGCATTATTTTTATTCCCATTTTACAGAAGAGAAAACTTCCAAAGAGTGAAGTCACATATCTAGCAGGAGGCCAACCCAGAATTTGAACCTACATGCATCTGTTCTCAAAGCCAGAGTTCTTAAAGCCTGTGCTATACTATTTGTCATACAATAAAACTGATACAATAATAAGAAGAAATGCTTAGTAGTTGCCAAGCAGTATGCTAAATGGTTTTATGTCTTATCACAAGCATTAGTCATTGCAACCCTATTATGTGTTAAAAACTTAAAACAAATTTAACAGAGTTTCATTGATTAAAGAACAATTCTCAAATCAGGCAGTCCCCAGAACCAGAATAGGTTCAGAATGACTGTGCGGCTACTGCATGGTCAGATAACATGAGAGGGCAGAAAAAGGAGAGTGAGTTAGGCAAAGTAACATCTAGGATGGTTGCAGTTCAGCATTTGACATCATCGAATATGCTTAGAACAGGTGGATACCTGTTATTAACTGAAACTCTGTGATTGGTACAAGAGTAAGCTACAGGCTCTTTCCACATCCATTTAGGTTACAGTTTACTATGTATGGAGAAATCTTTAGGTCAAAATTTTAGACTAAAGATTTATGTGACATAGCATCATCCAGTTAAAATACGTAACACGGGAGCTTTAGGCTAAACTTTATTTTAACATATGGAAGCACCATTATTTTCTAGAATTTAAAATGAGAATAGTAAGACTGGTTAATTTGTCCAGAGATGCAGAACTGTGTGGGATATGATGAGGTTTCTCTTCAAATAATCTGATCAATCTTGTATTCTTTAGTTCATAGTTTCCCTTCCCCTTTTCTCCTTTTCTCCTCTTTTCCTTTTTGCCTTTGTTAGATGCCCGGGCACGCCACAGTACCAGGCGTTATCAGTACCAGCTCACATTCCTTTCCTCATTTGGAAAGAGAACTAACTTTCTAGCTCATTACAGACATCCCTTCCCGTTCCTCTCCACTTTCTTTTACATGCCCACCTTATCCAAAAAAAAAAAAAATCAGATGTTTAGCCAAGCAGGATTAGTTTAGATTGTACGACCCGATCCTGGCCAACAGAGAAAGGGTACAGGGGTGGGCCTTGCGTCAGGAATAAAGGCTCTCGTGCCCCTTTGTTTGGGTGTGCTCTCATGGTGACTGGCCAAGGAGGCACCCCTCTGTGCAGAAATAAAATTGCTTTGCTAAGAACCCTTTGAACAAGTGTTCAATTTCCTTAGGATTTTGAGCATTATTCCTAACAACTGGTAAGTAGAAGAATTAGGATTTGAACTCAAGTTGAGATAGTACAAGTGGCAGCTATATCAATAATTTTGATATATTTAGAGAAAAAAATTAAGGAGGTATTAAAATACTATTTATAATATCAGAAAATTCCTTTATTTGTTGAAAAAATACTGGGGGCCTATTGAGAGCCTATTAAGTGCTTGTCTCCAGAGTAAAGGCAAAGAAAAAGAACTAAAAACACTCGCTCCCTTTAAAGTGGGTGCTGCGGGTGCAACTGGCTGGGGCCAGTGTCGTCATGGGTGGTAAAGGATATTACCAAGACATTCGTAGGTGAAGAAAGGAAGATTTATTACGGGGAAGGTATGTTGAAGGGAAGCAACAGGCAGCATAGCAGAGAGGGGGCTGTCTGCAAAGAGGCAGGGGCTGGAGGGAAGTTTTCTAGGCCTGTGCTAAAGAGGCTATGTGCCGAAAGAGGTGTTTGGGAACAGGATGTTGTGCCAGTAGGTTGCTTGCAATTAGCCATTTCTCAGAGCATTTGTTTTCTTTTACCTGGGACCCCTTCCTTGTTGTTGCTTACCTATCTTATCAGGACTCCACAGTGGACCTCAGTCTCCCACGAAAAACAGCAGATGGGTAAATAAGCAACCACTCTGGTGAGATAAACTCAGAGGGGATATGGGGCAACAAAGAAGGAGCACCTAGCTTAGACTGAGTGGAAGAAATACCTAGGTTGAAACGTAAAGAGTCAGGTAGGTAAAATGAAGAGGAAAGTTGCTCTACCTAGAGAGTGTGAAGACCTAGATTCACAATACAACAGGACTCATTCTCAGAAATGGGGCAGCTTAGGATGGGGGGGATAAAAAAGTACAAGATGAGACTGAGAGAAGACTCTAGATCCTAAGCCACTTTGTTTGAGTCTTGACAAGAAATTAAGCAAGAATCTTGAGAGTTATGCAGAGCCCTGGGAGGGTTTTAAGCAGAATGGCAACTCCAGATACACCATTTTAAAAGACTGCTCTGATTGCTAAGCGAAGAATGGGTTAGAAATTGGCAAATAGTGAAATTTTAGATGGGGAAGTTAGAAAACTTTTGTGGTAATCCATGAAAAATATAGTAGCAGCTTAAAGGAAGAAGGTTGGCAGTAAGCCCTAAGATAAAGATAAATTTACTACATCTTTGGTTCATTTTTTATTGTGCTGTTGTGGTGGATCTAGTCAGATATTAACATAACTAATAGAACTTTTGAAAGAGTGTACTTTTTTTTTGAGACAGAGTCTCGCTCTGTCACCCAGGCTGGAGTGTGATGGCACGATCTCAGCTCACTACAACCTCCACCTCCCGGGTTCAAGCGATTCTCCTGCCTCAGACTCCTGAGTAGCTGGGATTACAGGTGCGTGCCACCACACATGGCTAATTTTTGTATTTTTAGTAGAGACGGCGTTTCACCATATTGGTCAGGCTGGTCTTGAACTCCTGACTTCGTGATCTGCCCACCTCGGCTTCCCAAAGTGCTGGGATTACAGCCGTGAGCCACCGCACTCAGACGAAAGGGTGTACTTTTTATTATTAAAGGCGAATATTCAATATGCCGTAGCTGGAATTTTTAGTAGTGTGAATTTTAGTGGGAGTTATGTACATATAGACCTTCTCAAATTTTTAATAATAGTTGTCTTATCGATAAATTAGAAAAGTTTTCTAGCCATAATTTGAGCAATTTGAACCATAATGAGTCATGTATTTAATGCATGCTTTTATATTCCAAAATTGTTTGAGGCTGAATTACATATATAATACATACAATTAAAATTTGTGACTTGTAAACCGAGAAACAAGAAGTCCTAAATGTCTTATGCGAGGCTTAATTGTAGATATAAACTGAAAAGATAATTAACTCTCTAGTACATCTTAGCACATCTTGTTACTGTTAATTTCAATACTCTATAGAAAACCAAACGTTCATCATAACTGACTAAATATGAAAGACTATAGGAATAGTTTAATCTTTACTAACATAACAAGTTAGATTTCCTATGGGTATAGTTTGAAAAGTAATGCAAGAGAAATGAAAGTTAATTGACAACACAGTCAAGTTTGAAATACGAGCATAGAAAAGAATAATCATTGATAAATAGCTTACTCTAAAAAAGATGTATTTTCTCATACTTCCCCCTTCCATCCCTACCTATAGACTTATTTGAGCTTTGTGATAGAATATAATACTCATCAGGTAAGGCAGATTAGTATCTCACTTTTTCATTTCATTATACTTCACATTTTCCAAAAAATTTTAAGCTTGCTTAAACAGATAAAAAATAAGACAAAAGAAAAAATAAAAGTTTAAAAAAATTAGCTAGATCCAGGTGGAAGGCAATCTACTGAATTTGGCTGTGTTCACAATTTGGTTCCAGTGTTTTCTACTTGTATGACTGTGGATGATTATTTATTCTTTCTGTTCTTAGTTTCTTCATCTGTAAAATAGGAATAATAACAATATCTATATCATAGATTCTGATAATTAAATGGAATAATCCATGTAAAATATTTCATAGGATACTAGTGAGACACCTAAGTAAAATGGAGTCCCCAGAGGATCTCCCACTAGCCTAAGCACTGAGAGGATGGGGCGAAGGCTCAGGAAGTTTGCACCCTTTGCATCGGGAAGGAGCCCGGGCTCTCCTGTTCCTGTGTGGTAACCTGGGATTCAATCTGTGAGATGGGGACCTGTTAACAGGAACCGCTCTTGCTTTGCTGAGTTTTTTCCTTTTAGCGGAATAAATTCCATTCCCCCTCACCCTTCAAAGTGTCTGTGAGTCTGTCATATGACAAGAACCCATTTTTTTCTACAACACTAGCTCATGGTGTGAGCACTTCATAAATATTAATCATGTTTAAAAAACAAACCTCCATGAATAAATCCTCTGTGTTCCAAAGCTCATAGAGCAAAACAAATCCATTGATAACAAGTATTCCTTTATTTGAGAATGAAGAAAATTGTATAGTGGAGATCCTAATACAGAGGACAGTATGTAATAGAATGGGTCTCATCCTCAACAGCATCATTCCATATACAACAATGATCTGCTTAAGACTATTTTAAGGCCTTTGACATAGTGTAGCAATGATAAACCAAAATGTAACTCAGTTAAAAATAAATTCTGCATCAGACCAATTTGGTATGATCCCAGTGAATGTCTTGATAATGGTCTGACTAAATCAAAGTATAACATGTGGAATAACTGGATTAATAATGGGCTGAATATTTTTCAAGAAAATTTCCACAAATATTTTCTCAGTATTGTTAAGCATCTGGAAGATATTTAAGAGCGATTGAGCTTCAGATTATATTCTGTTATAAGTGATATAAATCTTATCTTTAAAGGCTCCTGGAGATTATTTATGCCAGAAAAAAAGCATTGTAGGAAGAGATAATGTATCTTTGCAATATTCTAAGGGAGAACAATAAGCAAGTCTTAACAACCAGTCTATCGATAAGAAGACAATGGCCCCTGGCATAGCTGCAATTTTATATATATATGAAGTATTTATTTGTAAATAGTTGTATTTATATATATATATGTATATATAGATATATGCACATAAACACACACACATAAACAAATATCTCCAATCCTGAACTTGAGAACTGCTACATTGCAGAGTAACATGTTAAAATTGTAATAAATCATTGTCTATGCAATCAGTAAACATTTATTGAGTGCCAGTTATGTAAAAGGACCTGTATTAGGCTCTGAGAACACAGTGGTACACAATAAAGGTGAGACCACTATCCTCCTGGAGCTTACATGGTTGTGTTGGTGAGAGATGAGGAGGCATTAGGTATTAAAAATACCCTTTTTTTCCCCACGTTATAACTGATTCTAAATAAGACAGAAGGGGCAGGCAGGAGAAGATCAAAATAACCAGCCCATATGGTTACAAATAAATGGTGGGACAGGTCAATGAGAAGAACAGAAGCCTTGAAGATCATGGAAAGTAATTTAAATTTTATTCTGTGTGCAATGAAAAGGAATTAAAGGCTTTTAAGTAGGGATCAGTGTTACATAATTTAAATTGTGCAAATGTCATGATGCAGCCTATGGGAATTTGATAGATACCAGGAGTGGAAGCACTGAAACTTTTAATGGACACTAAGAGTTGATTCTCAGACTAGAATAGCAGTGGGGAAGTAGAGAAGAGGATGGATTAGAAAAATATTTTGGAGAGAAAACAAAGCTCTTTAATTTTGTTTAATGCAAACGTACATTTGATTTTTTAAGAAAATATTTTGCAAAACATCTTTTAATAGCTGGATAGAGTTCCAGAAAACCTGGGAAATGTTAACAGAAGCAGTTCATCCAAACTTTTTCCACCTCATACCACTGACCAGCAAAACAAGTAGGAAGGACTGTCCTTGCCAAACACATTCTACATACTGAGAATAACCCTCATCAATAATAAAATAGGCTATTACTAAAATTAGAAGCTAGGCAGCTCTGATCTACCTTCAAACCCCACTGGGTTAAGAATATGAGAATGATGGGTAAGGTAAGGATGCCCAGACATCTGATGATATCTATGGTGAACTGAAGCAGAAACAGCAAGAGGCGAAGTAAGAAACGGAGAACAGATATTGTTAAGAGTGTGCTGAAGCTCAATTTCAAGCAATAAATAAGATTCGCTGAATGCTTACAAGGAAACACAATCAAGCATGCCAGGTGTGCAGTAATCAGAGACCAACTGGTCCTTTTTGTGTCTAGGAATCAATTTTAAAGAAAGACAGACTCTGGAATATGGGATGAAATCATAAGGAAAATGACTCTTTCGTGTCTACAGTGTGTTCCAGAGAGAAATAACTATTGAGAATTTACTGCTTCTTTTTCTTATCAGTCAATCACACAAATAGCAATTGCTAAATATTAGTAACACCTCTGTATTTTATGCCCAGGAAAGAAAACAAAATAAATAAGTAAAATGAAAATAAATCTTACATCTCAAAATATTTCACAAATTATCTCACTTAATCCTCCAATATTCTGATCTCCATAAACACAACAAACTTTCACCACAAAAAAGTTTGGATGTCTTAATTTATAGGCCTTATTGCTCTCTGCCTTTTCCTCCTTACATATCTTTAGGAAAAACACTCCTATCTCATTTGTTTCATAGATTGATACTTAGTTGAACATTCTACAAATGCTGTTTCTTAGCAACCTAATCATAGCACCCCACCTAAGTCTTCATCTATTAACCTTTTTATCTATCCATTAAGCTTGGTTCTTGTACTCCAGTGAATACACAAAAACTTTGCCAGATTATCATTCCTTTTTTTTGTTTGTTTTGTCAGTTTTTAAATACTTCTGTGACTTTTCTGATTCAACTATCTAATCTGTCTCTCATTGCAGGTTACTGAACAAGTGTCAGGGAGCAAAATATACGAACGAGTTTCCAGTTCTGCATTGTTCATGAAACATTTGGACTGTATGTCATAATTTCAGAGTACACTGAAAAAACAATAATTTTACATAGTTATCAGTATCTTTGAACCCAAAATGCCAAACAAAATTGACTAAATTCATATTAAGGGTGACAAAGCATGAACTGTAAAATAGTAACCAAAACTGTGAATACTGAAAACTAAAGGAAAAAATACATTATGGACTCAAAACAAACTTCAACAGTAACACAATTTCTGGCAGAGGTTATCTTTATTTTCAATTTGATGTTTTACAAAAGAACTAAAAAAGAGATCAATCAAATACAAAAATTCTGAAAGATGACATGAGTTTCTCTTATGATATTGGTATCAATAAAACAGCTAATTCACCTCAAGCATGCTGTGAGGCAGAAGACATTTAGAGTATACACGATGTACTGGAAATTGTTACGGTTTTTATAACTTGTGTGATAACTCACACATCATTGCCTTTTTCTGAAATTAAAACATCTCCAAAGCTTTCACAGATTCTGAATCACTCCATATTAATTCATAACTCAAGTAATGTTCATTATGCAACTTTAATTTTCTCTACCAAGAAAAAGTCAAATCAAATGTGTTGCTCTCAGCAGACATGAAATATGCCCAGTACTAAATGTATTTTTAAGAAAAAAAAACAGTAAAATTAAATGCAACCTATAGAATAGTTATGGGGGGTCTAGCTTGACAAATTTTTCACATTCCAGTGAAAAATATGAATTTTAATTCTTTCAATATTATACATTTTCTAAAGAATGAATATTATATAAGTTATAGAGAATTCTGATTCCAAAACACAAAGCTTATCAATAGAGTTCTAGGAATTTTGTATGACTATTATGCATATGATATATATTTTATTAAACAGAGTAAGGTTTGGAATATTCTGAATGAACTATATCAAAAAATAACTAAGGGACATTTTATTAATTACTATCACTTCATTTAGTTATTTTTACATGCAAACTTCTCACATGCAAGGGGGTCAGAAACTAAATTAACAAAAGAAGAACCAGAGGAATAAAGTGTAGGGAAGTGTATATAACAGTGCTGTAAAGCCATTCTGAAAACACTGAATCTTGTGTGCCCTTTTGTACATAAAGCTGGCAACTAGCAAAGAGATGGTTCAAGATATTCTGTCTCTGAGAAGGCTCACCAAAGATATTTTAAAAGTTAGTTAAGATTTTTATGAAGTCTTCCTGGAATCTTTAGATAGAAGTTCAGCTGCAGAGTATGTATGACATATTGTCTCTATAATGTGTGCCACAGTCCTCCCATTAGCATGTCTACTTCAGTGAAGCCAAGTCTGTACCTTCTCAACAATTATCACAATAAAACAATGTTATTTTACTATAGATTTTAAAAATATGCATATTTTTATATATATTTCTTCTGCTTAATGTGTCATCTTACACAATGATACTAGAAAAAAGATTACAAATTCAGAAGTCTAATGTATGTACATACTTTATAAAAAATGACCATAATACCTTTCATTTTTCTAATTCATGACTTTTTTTTTCTTGCAGTCAGCCTAAGGCTTTCATCTGGAGGGTTGTGGAAGGTTTGACTAATCAGTGTTGCCTTGGTTATAGAGACCATGGCTAAGCTGTGAAGCTTTCTTCCCTGGAGTCTGAGGGATTTGTATCCTAGAGCAGTGTTTTTTATGAGAGTGCTATCAGCATTTGGGAAATGTCAATTCTTTCTTTCTTTCTTTTTTTTTTTTTTTTTTTTTGAGACGGAGTCTTGCTCTGTCGCCCAGGTTGGAGTGCAGTGGGGCGATCTCCTGCAAGCTCCGCCTCCCAGGTTCACACCATTCTCCTGCCTCAGCCTCCCGAATAGCTAGGACTACAGGTGCCCGCCACCACGCCCAGCTAATTTTTTGTATTTTTAGTGGAGACAGGGTTTCACCGTGTTAGCCAGGATGGTCTCGATCTCCTGACCTCGTGATCCGCCCACCTCCACCTCTCAACAAGCTGGGATTACAGGCGTGAGCCACCTTGCCTGGCAGGGAAATGTCAATTCTTTATTGCCCATAAAGTAAAAGATGTTTAGCATCTATAGATCCAGGGTAGTACTTGCCAATAATATTCTCCAATCATTGTGACAGGTAAAGCTAACACCCACCACCAACACTGACGGATTTCCAAATGTGTCTTTAAGATGGCAGTACCAACACTGATTGAGGACCCCGATTTAGAAGCAGAGGGGAAAAAACATGTGAATAGGCAGGGCACGGTGGCTCAAGCCTGTAATCTCAGAACTTTGGGAGGCCGAGATGGGCGGATTAAGAGGTCAGGAGATCGAGACCATCCTGGCTAACACGGTGAAACCCCGTCTCTACTAAAAAATACAAAAAACTAGCCAGGTGTGGTGGCGGGCGCCTGTAGTCCCAGCTACTCGGGAGGCTGAGGCAGGAGAATGGAGTGAACCTGGGAGGCGGAGCTTGCAGCGAGCCGAGATCCGGCCACTGCACTCCAGCCCGAGTGACAGAGTGAGACTCTGTCTCAAAAAAAAAAAAAGTGAATAATTAATTTAAAAACTAGGTGATGGGAAGAGGTAGAGAATATACTTACTTTGACAATTTAAGTATAGGATTTATAATGTTTACATTGTTCAGGAATGAAAGACATATGGGACTTGTCTTTCTACAGCTCAGCTACAGGGCTTCTGTATCCTCTATAAATACATATATACATTGATGAGAAACCCCAGCAAGTCAGGGAGGGGCTTTTAGAAACTTCCAGAAGTTACTGGCCCACCCAGGAACATGTGAGTTAACACTTTGCTATTGGTGTTAGTGAAAAACTATAAGCTTTAGGAGATGCTCCATACCCTGCCACTTCCAACATGAGGCAGTTTTCTTTTTTGTGGAAGCAATAGTAGATTACAGATAGATAAACCTAAGATAGATAGAAGTGGCCCTTTACACTGCTACGTAGATACAGAGTTGAGGTGCTGGAGAGGTGTGATAAATTACCGTTTATAACCTCAAGCTGATGGGAACAGGCCTAAATGAGGAAGCTAATGGCCTCTAGACTTCATACCCATGAATACCCCAGTAGCTATTAGTCCAGGAAGCCTGGACTAATAGTCCTGTTAACCAGTGATCCAACTGACCACACTTAGACTAGACTGGAGAACATTATCTCTTTGGGTCACATACTGCCCATTTGGAGAACGGTAGAAAAGATGCCAAAAATCTGAGAGACTGAACTTTTTTTTCCCCAAAAGACTATGCATTACCTAAAGGAAATATTTAAATTATTGGATTAGATTATATGTATTTAATTATACTAAAAAAGTAGGATTTACCTGGTACCTAGGGTGAAGAAATTTATAAGAAATAGCTGACTATAGGTAAAATTAATCACATTTTTTCTGCCTGCCTAACAATGTGTAAATATTCCTATGTTCACCTCTGTCTCTCTGTCTCTCTCCCTATGTGTGTGTGTGTGTGTGTGTGCGTGTGCGCGTGCATATCTACATAAGATATATTAGATTCAAGAAACATTTTGTTGAAACCATGCAAAGAAAAACATGCAAGTCCTATACGTCTTTCATTCCTGAATGAAGTAAACATTATAAATCCTATACTTAAATTATCAAAATAAGTATATTCTCTATAACAATAGTTTTCAAAGTGTGCTCTATAGATCATGGGGTTTGATTAGACCCTGTGAGGGGTCTCTGATGTTAAGAAAATGTTTTTCTTTATTTTATTCTAGACAATATTTGTGTTTTTCACTGAGTCTGTTTTCACTGATGATGAAAATCAATGATTGGTACAACTGCTTGTGTTTTAGCACACCTCAAAGCAGTGGCACCAAACTATACTAGTTGCCACTCTGTTCTTCACATACTTTCAGGGAATAAAATTCCAGTTTCACTTAACAATATTAACAATGAACAATAAGAAAAATAAATTTTATTACATTTCATAATGGAATACATGTCTTTTTAATGTTTTATTTGACTAAATTGGAAGTACACTGGAGGCCTTCTGCAGCATATCTCGGTAACATGCTTATCTCCCGACAAAGCATTAGTGTGGCTGTTTCGGGTTGCAGAATGAGCTAGCCACTGTTTTCATGGATCACCATTTTCACTTGGAAAAAAAAAAAAGGCTGATAGATGAACTATGGTTATTCAGAGGTTTATAATAATTTCATAAAAATGAATGCATGGAACCTGTCACTGTCAAGGAAACCTAACAATATTTTTCTGCTGATGATGAAATTTGAGCTTCCAAGTGAAAATTCGAATTTTGGAAAACACATTTGTACTACCATACGCTTGATAACTTCCAAATCATTAAAAAATTATCTGATTAAATTGGTGGTAACATTAACAAAAGTGATTGTTTTGTTGTTGTTTAGTAAAATATGTCACTTTGGGAAGTTCTGCATATCTAAGAAACAACCATTTTCTAAGTGACTAGTGCATGACATAACAAAATCATGTATGGATTCAAAAGAAATCATTCCAAGGACAGGATAGATCATGGATTTTAATGTAACTGGGTATGAGAAATTCATTGATACAGTTTCAGACTTCATATTGTAACTAATCTGTCAGGTTCTGGAGTAGTATCAAAGACAAATTTATATAAAATATATGCCAAAGTTATTAAAATACCCTCTATTTTTTAACTGTATGTCTGTGTGACGCTGGTTTTCTGCGTAAGATTCAACCAAAATACCAAGTTGCAACAGCTTGAATACAGAAGCAGACATTAAGTCAAATATGAAAGTGATATGAAAAATTGTCAAACAACGTCACTCTTCTCACTAATTAAGGGGAGACAAATACATTTATTTTCAAAAATGTGTTCTTCTTTACAGGTATTGTGTTTGTTACTATTATTTTAAATAATTTAATAAATGAATATTTTTATTTTTTATGTTTTAATTTGAATATGGTTAAGATATAACTCACATGAATAAAACCTGTTTGGGGCCCTTAATAATTTTTAAGAGGGTAAAGGGGTCCCAATGCTGCTGCTTCCTATAACAGCCATAATTTCAAAACCTAAAGCCATGAGAACAACTTTTTTAGTAGAGTACAAGTTCTATACTTCTTTCTTCCATTCCTGAACAATGTAAACATTATAAATCCTATACTTACATTGTCAAAATAAGTATATTCTCTATAACAATAGTTTTCAAAGTGTGCTCTATAGACCCTGGGGTTTGATTAGACCCTTTGAGGGGTCTTTGATGTTAAGAAAATGGTTGTTTTCATCCAGTTTTTCTTCTATAAGAAAGTGATGTCTATCACTTTATTAGAGAGAAGCTCGCTTACTTTAGGAGTCTTCTTGCTCCAGGGACAAGTGCTGATTCAAATATGATTCAAAAATGATGAAACTGGATCATAATTTCACAAGCAAACATGGCTTCCATGTCACGCAATGCTTGCCCATGCTGACATTGACAGAGGTCACAGGCTGCTTTCTCATGGTCTTATCCAAGCACCTTTATGTTCAAATATACCCAAACTTGCTTTTTGTTTTACATCTAGTCATCAATAAATAGTTTACAAACAGCTACATTGCCAGCTATTAACACGTTATTAATGGAAAAAAAGGGAAGCAGGCCAAAAGTTAACCATTTTCAAATAGGAAGTGTTTTTTTCTTACTTATGCTTAAAATTGTTTTGATACTTTCCTATTTATTAAACAATATTAAGTGATAAAACACAATTTTAGTATACCTATATCTTTTTTATTTCTTTCTTTCTTTAGTTTTTGAGACAGGGTCTTGCTCTTCGCCCAGGCAGTAGTGCAGTGGTGCAATCGTGGCTCACTGCTGCCTTGACCTCCCTGGGTTCAAGCGATCCTCCAGCCTCAGGTTCCTGAGTAGCTGGGACTACAGGCACATGCCACCATGCCTGGTTAGGTAATTTTTTAAATTGTTTCTAGAGACAGCGTTTTACCATGTTGTCCAGGCTAGTCTTGAACTCCTAAGCTCAAGCGATCTACCCACCTCAGCCTCTCAAACTGCTAGGATTACAGGTGTAAGCCACTCCACCTGGCAATGTCTTAATTTTTAAAAATCAAATTGAAATACTTGCTCTCCACATACATATAAACACACAACTCAAAATTTCCATTTGTTTACTCAATAATTATCTTTTCTTGATTTTTCATAAGCTTCTGCTATTAAAAATAAGACATATGGGGCCCAGAGTCAACATAAATATTGAACCTATGACTACGCTGATGATTTCTTAAATTTATTTTAAAAGTTCTTATTTATTTTATTCTACCTTTTTACAAAATTATTGGAGGATTTATTTCCTTTTTTAAAAAATATTGTAAGTATAAAATGATATTTCTCATTGTCACCTTAAGAATAAAACATTCCCTTGTACTAAAATGGATACATTTGACCTTATAGCAATCAAACCAAAAAGCAGGCCTATGACAAATTTACTATGTTTTGACTTCCCTCTGGATTCTCATTTGGTTTAGATTTCCGGGAAATCTGTTTGTGGGAGAACTGTGAGGCTGAGTCTATAACTGAGATGTCAATCAGATGCAGTGGTGTAAAGGAGAAGCCATATGGCTCATTGCTACTCTTCATGTTGCAAGAATGACAAATTTGTATGTTCAGTTGCCATCAATATAATTACACGGTGTAGAGAAAATATATTCTGGAATACATGCACTGATTCTGGGCTCTTTTTTAAAACAACAAAACAAGATTCATGTGTACATTCCTTTTTTTTTTTTTGGTACCAAAAAGAAAACTGTAAGAAAGTAGAACATGCTGCTAAGTTTAAAAAGCACTGACTTGGGAGTTAAAACAGAATTGAGGTTATCCCACTTGTGTGCAATTATTTAATATGTACAATATTTACATTAGTGTTCTATGTGCTTAAACTGAGATTAGAATAATATGTATTCTATAGTTTCACAATCCGTTTAACAAAAATATTTTGGCACAGATTTTAGCATATGTGTCCTAAAAAGTTACTTCATGTTTTTTTCTTTTATTAGATTACGTTTAAAATGGTATGAGGATGCTATTTAAAAGGACTATACCATATAATTAAGAACCATTTTGCAAAGAAAATTGCCTTTCTCTTTGCTTATCTTTACTATTTTCCTTACATTGTCAATGATTGCTCATTACTTTTCTTGCATAGAGTAAGGAAATGTAATCAACCAAACTAGTAATCATTATAAACTGCAATGTTAGCTTTTCATATGTGTGTGTTGAATGTGTATATTCGTATGTATTGTATATGTGATATACTATACTTTATACACATATTATATCTGTGTGTTCCCATAACTACCCCCGAATATTGTAAAAGTACATGTCCATAAATATTTACTGAGTGATACACTTCTCATAGGGAAAACCAAGGAAAATTAACATTAAAAACCTTCTGGGACGGGTGTGGTGGCTCACACCTGTAATCCCAGCACTTTGGGAGGCCAAGGCAGGCAGATCATGAGGTCAGGAGTTCGAAACCAGCCTGGCCAACATAGTAAAACCCTGTCTCTACTAAAAAATATAAAAAATTAGCCGGGCATGGTGGCAAGCACCTGTAATCCCAGCTACTCAGGAGTAGAATCATTTGAGCCCGGGAGGCAGAGGTTGCAGTGAGCTGAGATCACGCCATTGCACTCCAGCCTGGGCGACAAAAGTGAAACTCCATCTCAAAACAACAATAACAAAAACCTCGTAACAGTATGGAGCGCAAAGATTACCTTTCTTCCAATTACAAGACGAAGTTCTCAAGTTTACTGAGTTCCTTAATAATGAAGGAAAGTACTAAATAGAATAAGGAATAAGTCTAAAGGCAATTTTGCTTCTAGTATTAATAAATCATATACACTCAAATGAGAGGCACAGTTTTTAAAGGTTCCATATGACTCAACCTTTCTCTATCAAAATAAGGGAATTTGATAGAGTTGAGTAAAAAGTATTTAATTGGAATTTTCAACTTCAATATTGGGTTCACATAATAGCTCCCAGAGAACTTGAGATGCGTTTGCTCCACTGCTTCTGAATCTTGTTTATAAAAACTTAATTTCAACGTAATTATAAAAATTAGTCTGGTGAACAATAAGTATCCTGAGTCTATGCATTTTTTGATAATTCAAGAAAAACTCAACATGCCTTTGGTATATAGTAGTGACAAAGTGAAAAATCATTTAATGATCAATCCAATCGCCTATCTCTTTTGGAAAATGATTATTTTAAAAAATTGAATTATTTAAATGTGAAATCACAGTCATATGTTGGTTATTGCTGATAAGTAGAGTCATTTCTTAATTATTTGGAGCATATAATAGAAATGTTCCTTTGTCAAAATTATTTGCAAAGAAGAGTGGAAAATGTCTAACAGTGATTTCTCAATACACATTATTTTTATATCAATGCCCTTCAATGAATAAAGGCTTTGAGTCAAACAAACGTGTTCAAATCTATATCTACTATCTGTTTGACACTTGGAAAATTATTTTAACACTCTGATCCTGATTTCTCATCTGGAAAACCAAAATCATAATATTACCTTCATTGTTGGGTTATGTAAAATATAAAAGAAATGAGATAATATTTGTAAAATTCTTAACATAATGCCTATCATCTCGCAGGTTAGGCATCTTGCAGTTAGGTACTTGGGGGTAGCGGGAAGTATAAAAAAATTCCTGAAACATAATAACAAAAGTGATAAGAATGACACTGCACTATACGTTTTACATGGATTATCTCACTTAATTTTAAAACAATAACATAAAGTACTATTGTTATCCCCATTTTACAGATTAGGAAAATGAGACTTACAGGGTTTAAGAAACTTGTTAAGGTCACGCATCCCATAGAAGGCAGAACAGGGACTAAATACATAAAGGCAACAGCTATTATTATCATATTATTATCCTCACCATCACCGTCAGCAACCCATCATGCTATCTCTGTAGCAGACTAGGCTATAAAAATGATTTCTTGGGTACTTCCAAAGATAATTGCCTTCCCTTGGAAGAAATCCAGAACAAGCCCACATTAAGCTAAATTCTGCATTAGAGTGGGCTGTCATAGAGTTGGAAGAATTTATTCCAAGCGCCTAGAAGGCACATGAAAGATGAATAGATAGAATTTGTCAGATTTTCTTTTACCTTTAAACATATCCCAGTGCAATGAAGGAAAAAAAGATAAAGTCATTTTGTTCACACACAAAGACATTTTTAAACATCATCACAATTGGTACATCTATCTGGTTGTCAGTTCCCGAGAAATCAACGACAGAGCCAAAGATACGCATACCTCACCCAAAACATTGTCTGCATTGTTGATGAATGATAAAAATTAAATGAATTTAGTGTAAATGTATGAAACTACAGTGAGGGAATTAAAAATGAAAATCTAGATTTTACTTAAGTTGAATTTTATAAAGCTGTTTATTCAAGATTATTCACTCATTAGATTTCCCATGTCTATCTAATTATAAAAAAAGGTTGTGATATTTTGGATATAAATTAATAATGAATTTACATTTTCCTAAAAAATTTTAATGGCTTATGATCATATCTGTGTAATTGTTTTAAACATTCATATTAGAGATAAGCATTAATGATTTCACAGAAATATTATAATGTATTATTCAAAGGTATCACAGATAAACAGAATATGATATTAACATAAATATTCTCATGAATTCTTCAAAACCTAAATGAAGTGTTACATATTTTTAACAGTAGGATTTTCTAATAAGCTTAAAATGACTTTTAACTTTTATTTTCATAACTGTTATTGAGTTAGACATTTAAAGTATGCCATGATTCTTCTTTTGATCTTATTTGTAATTTTAAGAATATACACTCTTCATTAATAAACTTAAAATACTCATAAAATGGAAAGAATTAAAAATACTAGTTGTCGCTGGAGATTCCATTTCAAGTCGATATGTGTAGAATTGATAGATGAAGCCAAAAGCAAGTAGAGTATTTCATAACAAGAATCTTAATGGAAAATCACTCGAATATAACATCTGATGACTAGGGAATATACCCAAAGCCTTTAGACTGTCGGGTTTTTACATTGCAGTACTGAGCAACCTCCCACATGACAATCACATTCCTCCCATGTTATGTAGAAATGAAATGGAAAGCATGACCTCACCACCTCCAACTACTTATCAGCAGTTCTCCTTTGACATACCTCAGATTATACCTCAGGTCAGGATTAGGGCTAAAAGAAGTATCCTTGAAGTGGACATATTTCCCTTCTTATTCTATGGTATGTTCTTCCTTGGAGTCTCTTACTAAAACCTGGGCCATCAAGGAAGGAAAATCAACAGACTTAAGGGAAAGGCACAGAGCACAGGTGGGGATTTGTATTACTCAAGACTCTATATTTTAAAAAGGGGTCATTTATATTTATATACTCCATGTTGACTAATCATCCCCCTAGTTATGATTGCCTTGATTAGTGTAAATTGCTATAACTACAATCAATGCCCAATTGAAACATTTAGGCTGTTAGCAGTTGAGACAGAGTCAGGAGTCAGAAAGGACCTGTTTCAAGCCTTTCATATACCCCTTCACATATTCACTATGTAAGGTAGAAAGTGACTTTCTTAGTGCCTATGAGCATCCAAGTTGAAATCCATAACTAAGGATTACGGTGCTTACATCATAGGATCATTGTGAGAGGTCAGATGTGTAGCAAAGAGCCTGACTCTTAAGGAGAGGTTATTATAACATTCTACAGGACAACATTCATCACAACTGAGGTTCAGTGGCTTAGTGGCAGGGGAGGAGACCTGGAAGCCTGTCATCTTTCACTAACCTCTGGCTACCTGTCCAAGATCTCTCTCCTCACCTAAAGCTGTCATTCTCCTTTGAACGCTTTCCTCTTTCCTCACCATAATCTGTAAAGCTAGTATAGACTTTTATTGTTAATCATGGTATGAATAAGGCTTAACAGAACTATGGCCTTTTGCTTTTTTTCAATACCTAAATAATCTCTAATTGAGATGTTGGCGGAGTTTTCTTGCTGTGCAGGGGAAAGCTCCATTACATTAAAAAATAATAACAATACAGTACCTATACAGAATGATGAACTACTGACTGGGATAAATCTAGCATCTCTGTATTTACTGTAGGGAAGAGTTCTTTATGGAGAGAAGTTAACCAAATGGATGGCTGTCAAAAAAACCATGCTTATAAATATTATAGTTTAAAAAAGTTTATTGAAGTCCCCCATTTATTCTCAGAGGATTACTATAAGCTCCACAACAACAGAGATCTTGTCTGTTCTTCATTGATATATCGCAAGTGCCCTGAATAGTGCCAGTATATAGTGAAAGCTCAGTAAACTTTTGTTGAAAGTGTGATGAAAATACCTAATTAAACTCCTGTCCTTCATTAGAAACTTGCAAACAAAGAAAATAAAAGCAACCACACTGACTTATCAACCAAAAAAATAATGTTTCTAGCATTTTGTTTATGAAGGCAGCCTCTGACATGTAGTCCTGGGTTTGATTTGAACTGTGTGGCCCTTTGTAAATCATTTAATTTCCCTGTGCCTCACTTTTCCTTTCTGTAAAATGTGTATATGCTACCTCATAGTGTTGTCATTATGATTAAATTAGGTACTGCATGAATAAAGAGCCTACAAATTTCCTGGCATAAAGTAAGCACCCATTAAATGTTGGGTGTTTTTATTAAAACTTGAAATTTCACTGAGGAAGGCACTAAGACCCTCGAAGTAAATGATAGCTAGACGTCCCACAGCCAGTTGGCAAAGTTAGAACTAAACAGTAACGTTTTTGTCCAATCTATGAAAAATCTTATTCTACTACATCAGGCTGCCTGCTTGTGTCTTTATATATACTACCTAATATGTGTGTGTGTGTATACTTTCTAATATATACTTATATATGTAAGTGTATACATAATATATGCTTTCCAATATGTATTCTGTATATACATACTAGAAAACAACAAAGATGAGTGTGGTTCACTCTCTCTGGCAAAGACTGGAAAAATGCATGATTCTGAGATGCCTGCTGAAAATGAGAAAACCTTGAACCATGCCAAACAAAGCAGTTAATATAACTGCCCTAACCTCAAGTTAAGCATACTGATCAAGTTGGAAATTTTGTTCTGGAACATTTGCAAAGGCACATCCAGGGAAACGGGAATCAAATGCAGTAATTCTGCAAGTGTATTCAGGATGAATATAATATTCAGTGTCACCAGGCACCTCACTCCCCCCGCCCCCACCCCCGCCGTCTCACCTCCCTCCCTTAGATCCTGCCACTCCTCTCTGCTGGTGCTGGAAGCACTGGGCGGGTGGCTCTCCGGGCTAGAGCGGGCGGGGCGGACGCGCTTAGCCTAAGCCCAGGGTCCAGGAGCCCGGAGGGAGGTGGAGGCAAGGCGAGGCAGCAGGCGCTGAGTAGAGCTCAGTTGGAGCACAGTTTCCCTCCTGGACCGGTCGAGTCAGACCTCACGTGTAGACCAAGAGGATCAAAGGAAGGGTACGTTACCTGCGGCGCCGGTTGTGCGCAGATCAGATGTGCCAGGAGCTGCAGGTGAGTCACTTGCTCTTCCCTCCCGCCCCCACCTCCTCGCCCGGAGTCCAACAGGTTGGATGGAGCGCAGCTTCCAGTGGCCCCGTGGGTTCACTTCTACTCTAACCTGGGCGCTGGCCTCGGCTTCTCCCTTTACCGAGGGAGGCCGTCGTTACTATTTAAATTTCTGCCCCAGCCCACGCTTGTTCTATTCCTTGCCTTTTTGCCTTTCCTTCTAAAATGAGAGCTCCGCTGTGCTCAGAACACCTGCTCTCCGGGAAACTTGTAGGGACAGAAATGGCTAAAAGGAAGGGTGCCTCAACAAAGTGCCTCAACACGAGGTGTACACTGGACAGGGTGGGAACTGACAGTGACATTCCTAGTTCTTAGTGACCCATTGGGGCTTCAATAAAAAGTCATCATTAATTATTCTTGTTTCTCAACCAGGAGGTCAAAACCTAAGGGAGACAGGAGAAGAAAATGGAGCGTCAGTGATCATCAGACTAGAATGAGAGTGAATTGGGAGAAAATGGTGCGGCCCCCTCACCCAGAGCACCCTCCCCCACCTGCTCACATCCCCAGCGAACACCTCTGGGGAGACCTATGAGGCAGCAGTAAAAGAAGAGGGAGGAATATAAAGTCTCAAGTTGGAAGGGACCCGGTTACCACTTCCTTTGCTTTCTGAACTTTTTGTTTTGGTCTCCTGCGGGCAGGAGTGAGTCTCGCCATCCCCCTTGCTTGCTTGCTTGCATTCAGCTAAGAGTCATCTTCTCTCTTCTTCTTCCTCCTCCGCCCCACATCTCCCTCCTTCCTCCCTTCCCCAACCCCTCCACCCACCAAGTAGCGAGTCATTCAATCTGTACACCTCCTGGGCTGAGAATCGCAATTGCGAAGTTGGGAGGCGGAGTGACAACGTTTGAGAAGGGCCAGGGCGATCGGCAGTGTGCACAGGGACTGTGTCGGGCTTGGACCTCACCTCATCCTTTCTCTTAGAGCGACCCTTCCTCTGCTCCCAGTCTCCTCTCTCTGCCACTTGTGCGCTGCTTCCGCGCACTCGCGGCTCCCTAGCGGCAGGAGGAGGAAGGAGCACAGCGGGTGGAGAGAGTGCGCCAGGGAGAGGTAACCCCTTCGGGAGCCCGGGGAATCCCGGTCGCCACCAGGGGCCGTGCCACCGCCCTCGCGGGACCAACGCTTCCGGCGTGTCCCCAACTTTGTGGCGCCCTCAGGCCGCGGCGACTGGGATAGAGATGCCTTCCAGCGGCAGAGCGCTGCTGGACTCGCCGCTGGACAGCGGCTCCCTGACCTCCCTGGACTCTAGTGTCTTCTGCAGCGAGGGTGAAGGGGAGCCCTTGGCGCTCGGGGACTGCTTCACGGTCAATGTGGGCGGCAGCCGCTTCGTGCTCTCGCAGCAGGCGCTGTCCTGCTTCCCGCACACGCGCCTTGGCAAGCTGGCTGTGGTGGTGGCTTCCTACCGTCGCCCTGGGGCCCTGGCCGCCGTGCCCAGCCCTCTGGAGCTTTGCGACGATGCCAACCCCGTGGACAACGAGTACTTCTTCGACCGCAGCTCGCAGGCGTTCCGCTATGTCCTGCACTACTACCGCACGGGCCGCCTGCATGTCATGGAGCAGCTGTGCGCGCTCTCCTTCCTGCAGGAGATCCAGTACTGGGGCATCGATGAGCTCAGCATCGATTCCTGCTGCAGGGACAGGTACCCCGGAGGCAAGCGGCGGCTGGGCTGGGAGGCGGGCGCGGCAGAGAAAGAGAGGAAGGCACAGGTAGATTTGAGGCTTTACATAAGCTTCGCTGGAGCCAGGCCTAGCAATAAGGTGTGGCCACTTCTGGGTTGACAGGTGGGGTGGGGGTAGGGGACTGGAAAGCGTCATCGCCAACTTTTGAATAGAACTTTTTGAATCTCTTTGTTCCCTTTTTTGAGTATGCTAATTTAACGTATAAGGCAAGGGACTTCAGGCCCACAATAAATATTTGGTGACTGAATAAATGAATCAGAAAAGCCATGCTCCAAAAGATGCATGTATAGGGATAAAAGATTTGGCACGCAGCATTATCATTCATCAAACCTAGAACACTGACTGAAAAACTTGAATGGAGAATTGTTTTAAATATAGAAGATAAAAGGTTGGTCCCTTGATTGAAAGATTGTGGAACTCTGAGGTTACCTTGCTATTATTACCATTTCTTCATGAATACATTTCCTTTACACACACAAAAAAGTTCCATCTGCCAAACATCCGTTCTTGTTACCAGAAAATGGGTAATAAAATGTATTAATCCAAAGTAGCTTTGCTATGTATAAACTTCTACTAAGAAAGTGTCATTTTAAAAATTATAATCCAGTCCGGTCGTGGTGGCTCACGCCTGTAATCCCAGCACTTTGGGAGGCCGAGGCGGGTGGATCACTTGAGGCGAAGAGTTCGAGACCCCCACCCCGAGGCAACATGGTGAAACCCTGTCTCTACTAAAAATACAAAAATTACCCGGGGTGGTGGCGCACACCTGTAATCCCAGCTACTTAGGAGGCTGGGGCAGGAGAATCGCTTGAACCTGGGAAGTGGAGGCTACAGTGAGCTGAGATCACTCCACAGCACTCCAGCCTGGGCCGCAGAGCGAGACTCCATCTCAAATAAAATAAAATAGAATAAAATAAAATAACAAGAAAAAAGAAAAATAATCATAATCCTAAGGGAGAAATTCTGAATACTGTGGGTAAGACACAACCTAACTAAAATATGAATAGACATTTTTCTCCATTTCGTTGAATGAAGTCTGACCTCCCTGCCATATTTAATTATCTTATACTTCTGTATTTTAATAAAGTTCGACTAATCACCAAATTGTTTTCTCTACAAGATACTTCAGAAGAAAAGAGCTGAGTGAAACTTTAGACTTCAAGAAGGACACAGAAGACCAGGAAAGTCAACATGAGAGTGAACAGGACTTCTCCCAAGGACCTTGTCCCACTGTTCGCCAGAAGCTCTGGAATATCCTGGAGAAACCTGGATCTTCCACAGCTGCCCGTATCTTTGGGGTCATCTCTATTATCTTCGTGGTGGTGTCCATCATTAACATGGCCCTGATGTCAGCTGAGTTAAGCTGGCTGGACCTGCAGCTGCTGGAAATCCTGGAGTATGTGTGCATTAGCTGGTTCACCGGGGAGTTTGTCCTCCGCTTCCTGTGTGTGCGGGACAGGTGTCGCTTCCTAAGAAAGGTGCCGAACATCATAGACCTCCTTGCCATCTTGCCCTTCTACATCACTCTTCTGGTAGAAAGCCTAAGTGGGAGCCAGACCACGCAGGAGCTGGAGAACGTGGGGCGCATTGTCCAGGTTTTGAGGCTGCTCAGGGCTCTGCGCATGCTAAAGCTGGGCAGACATTCCACAGGTATTCAGATTTCATTGATGACTTTTAATTTGCATTGCATGTCAGCATTTGTTATTTGACCACAGTACAAGGAAAGTCACGCTGAACTGATATTCAAAACTACCAACTCCCATACTTTACCCGATCATGACCTCTAAGGAGATATTGGGAAGATAAAACCTTGAAGTTGTTATCACAGGTATAGAGAAGTGAGCTCTCACATACCTCCTCTCCATAAGAGAAATGTTGAGAGAAAATTTGACCATTTGCTAACCTCAGTTTATTTGAAACCATTGCCCAGAAGATTTACAAAAATTAAAGGCACTCTGCCTCTTCAAGGTTCTAGACAAAACAGGCCTAAATGACACATAAAAAGATACAAATAAATTATATATGCTATATAGGGACATAAACCAATTTATCTTCAGTATCCAAGAAGTACTTGCCACATATACTCCTTGGCAGAAGGGAAAGTCAGCCCTTCAGAGCGTTCTCTGGCCATTTAGAAAGAGAAATGACTAGGCACAGGTGGCCTTTCCAAAATTTTCGAAGACGCAATGAAAATATTTTGCTTTGGGAGAAAGCAAAATGAACTAATGAAATGCTTTATCTAGTATCTGAAGGTTTTCTTGTCCCTAACCTGGGATGTATGAGAGAGGGGAATACAGAAATCCCTTAGATTTTGTGTGCCATAGAGCCTTTGAAAATACAATTAATATTTTCCTAGAAAAGTCTCCATATAACACACACACAAACACATTAAGGTACGTGAAAATTATAATCAATATCAGTGAAAATCACAGGAACTGATTAAAAATGATTCTTGCATCCCCAACAGTAGTAGTTATCAGTGGCTGGCCCTGCAACTGTCAGATGTTTTGGAGTACATGAGTTTCCTTATGACATACCTTAATGAAAATAAGAATCCTCAGACAAGCTTGTTGAAATACAGCTTCTGGCTCCAATCCCCAGAAAGCTTGAGGCCGGATCTAGGAGCACACATTTTATAAATAATAAGTTCACCAATGACTTTGATGTAGGTGGTTCTTGGACAAAACCTTGAGAAACACTGAAGTATGATGTCATATTAATTTTATATATGTTGACACAAATACATATTAGCACAAACAAATTGACTACAGATTACTATGCCTATTTTATTTCCCTAGATATGTGCCCTGACTGACCACCTCAAAAAGGTTGATGGTAGTTGTCCTTCTAATAAATGTTGAGTGAAATTAACTTCTGATATGTTTTTCTTCAACATTTCTCTGGTAATTAGAACTTATTATAATATAATTTTGGTAGTGTATTTTCCTAGCTAGTCTCACATACCAGGAATTTGATAGTGGTGTTTCTAACAACTTTTACAAGTACCACTCTTTGTTTTCTGACACAGATAATGGGATGCTTTCTTCAAGTATTTATAAACTCTTCACAAGACTCAATGTAAAAACACCCAGTAAAGACTACATTTTTTTCTAGAAGAAAGGAAAAGGAAAATAACAGTAATTTCCACAATGTCACCTCTTCAAAGATTTTCTCCATTCTAAAACATGTATAAAGTTTTAGTAAACCCTTAATTATTAAAATATATGACTAGGATATTTGACAATTTTCCCTCAACACTACACTTATTAAAATTTAAATATAGATGATCTATTTCCCCATGTAATAATTATAAATAAAAATTGAGAGGTGTTATAGAATAATGGGTTTTTGGCCAGACAACTAGGTTTAAATCATGGCTCTGTAGCTTTCTATGAGATAAGCTATCTCTTCATGCCTCAGCCTCCTCATCTGTATAATGGCATAACAATTACCTTGTCCCTCTTACATCCTTTCTTTTGAGGATTCTCTGAGTTAATAGAGATAACATGCTAGAAATTCCACCCACTTTGTTTTCCTTTACAAAATTGCTTTGAACATTTGCTTTAAATTAAAACAGTGTTCCCAGACAAATGCTATGCATCTCCTCATGTGTTGTGAATTTATTTAAGGAATGTAATTTCATGTAGACACATCAAGGCCAGTTCTTTATAAAGGTAAAGGTATTATAAAGGTATTCTGAAAGATATTCTTTTAAAGTTAAACTTCAAACTATTCAATGATCTTTAAAAATAGCTGGTTAATAATTCAAGAATATCTCAAACTTTGAAGAGCAAGATTCAAAATCATAAGAGTATGATTAGTATGCTAATGCATTTGAAATAGTTTCTAGTGAGTGAATAAAAACAAATAATGATTCTAAGGGGTATTATTTTGGACTTCTGAGGCAATATCATTTTGACATCATGTTGATAATATTTCAAAATGTGGACAAACTTTATTAACCACCCTCTAGTATTAGGGAATAAATCGTATGGTTCATTCAAAGCCTGGTTCCATAATGGGCTTTTCTTTCTTTCTTTTTTTTTTTTTTTCTGAGACAAAGTCTCATTCTATTGCCCAAGTTGGATTTTAATGGCGTGATCTCGGCTCATGGCAAACTTCGCCTCACGGGTTCAAGTTATTCTCCTGTCTCAGTCTCCCAAGTAACTAGGATTACAGGCACACACTATCACAACAGGCTGATTTTTGTACTTTTAGTAGACACAGGGTTTCCCATGTTGGCCAGGCTGGTCTTGAACTCCTGACCTCGTGATCTGCCTGCCTCAGCCTCTCCAAGTGCTGGGATTATAGGCGTGAGCCACCACGCCGGCCCATTAGGGGTTCTTACTCCCCTTAGGACCTAGTGTCTTCAGAGACAGAATTGGACTATCGAGGGTCTGTCTCCCTGGGGTTTAATAAATCCTCAGATCTAGGAATGGAAAAGCAGCCAATGCTTCATAATGAGTAAATTCTCTAGTGGTTCCATTTTCCATATCTTTGTGCAATGGAGGAATATTCTGTATTCAGGTCTGCTATTATAGGAAAGCAGAAATTTTATGTACTCAAGGGAGATAATTTCCTATAGCTTTGGTATTAAGGACTAGGGTTTCAGTGGGTGTCCTGGGAGTTCAGACCTCCTCTTGATATACCGCTGAGAATATCCCCTGAATATACATGTGATGTTCTCATGTCAAGTTTATCACCAATGCCTAACTTCCTTCTGCTGCTTCACTTTGTTGCTATGGTGCCCATTGTTTACTTTTTCTGGCTTTCCGGTAATCAGGTTCCTGATTGTGTTAAACTTCACAAGGAAGGTGAGAAAAACAGACACATAAAATACAAGACAACATAAAAGTGGCATTAGAAACAAGTGCTAAAATGATGCACTGAAATGCAGATGTGACCAAATGAGCCCTCCACATACAACACCACAAAGGCCTCTTATTGTGCAGACTAAAGTACAAAACTCCTATCATACCACCCCTGCCTGCCTTCAGCCTTACTTCTCACCTTCTTTTTAATAGTAGAAGTTCAATAATTCTATAGGTGAATTAATGAATCTAATTATATTTCTCTCTAGCCTTCTCAACTTGGTCCCATCAACTAGACTGTGAACTTCCTGAGCACAAGGATTATGATTTAATCAGCTTTGTATCCCCAGAACATTGCCCAGTGCTGGGGACATTTAAGTGTGCAATGCAGTTTGTGGGTGGAGAGCAAGGAAGGAGAGGGGAGGGAAGGGAAGGAAGAGAGAGAAGAGGGATGCCAATGACTGACAACATTTGTTCTATTGCAGGATTACGCTCCCTTGGGATGACAATCACCCAGTGTTATGAAGAAGTTGGCCTACTGCTCCTATTTCTATCCGTGGGAATCTCTATATTTTCAACTGTAGAATACTTTGCTGAGCAAAGCATTCCTGACACAACCTTCACAAGTGTCCCTTGTGCATGGTGGTGGGCCACCACCTCTATGACTACCGTGGGATATGGGGACATTAGACCAGACACCACCACAGGCAAAATCGTGGCCTTCATGTGTATATTATCAGGAATTCTTGTCTTGGCCTTGCCTATTGCTATTATTAATGATCGCTTCTCTGCTTGCTACTTCACCTTGAAACTCAAGGAAGCAGCTGTTAGACAGCGTGAAGCCCTAAAGAAGCTTACCAAGAATATAGCCACTGACTCATATATCAGTGTTAACTTGAGAGATGTCTATGCCCGGAGTATCATGGAGATGCTTCGACTGAAAGGCAGAGAAAGAGCAAGTACCAGGAGCAGCGGGGGAGATGATTTCTGGTTTTGAATTAATTTTCAATTTATTTACAAAAGCTATGTACAATTTACTAAAATGATAAAGCAGGGATGTGGATTTCTGTATTCTGATGATGAGTCTCTTCGGAGTACTGCTCATCTTAATTAATTTTTGCTGATACATTGCTTCGTCTACTAGAATATTTCACATCACCTATAACAACTGCACAGTGTTCTGACACATCTGAGTATCCAAAATAGCCAATTAACACAATCAAATACAACTGGGCAAATATAAACATGTTTGAATTGTCAAATATAAAATAATGTTATTGCAATACATACAAAAAGTTAAAGATTTTATGTATCGCTAATAGTAGGAATTTTCTGCACCACTATTTTTTTAAAAATGGAAGTTAAACTGCATAGCTCAGAGAAAGATAAGTAAATATTTAAGAACATATTGAACAACTTTGCTATTTAAAGATATTATCCAAGTACATAAATTATTCCTTTCTCTATCAATTCAAGCTATTGAATATAATAATTAGCTTTACAAGAGGAAACCCTTATTTGATGGGCAGAGATTGTATCCCTACCTTCTTTTTCGTGTAAACCACTGGTCACAAATGAACTGATCTCTGTATCCCATTATTACTCTAAGAGGTGGGAATCCCAAAACTGCTTAGATTGCAGTACATAAGTCTGCACAAAAACTTCAACAATTGCACATCTTCATTCTCCCAACTGAGTGTAATATGTGGAGCATAAAACAGCATATTTCTTAGTACTTCATGAAAATCAGATGGTCTTTAAATGTCTCTTTATGGATGTATTGTTCACGTTATGGCTTTAAAATAATGAATATGTGAAAGTGAGGTAGTGAACATCCTAAATTTCTACACTGAAATTATTAAATAATCTTATTTCATAAAATGGGAAATATATGTTGAATGACATCACTGGATGAACTTGAAGATCTTTTATTTGTTAACAAAAAATATTATGGACAGCTTTCTGACTGTTGGGGTAAATAGCAAATGTTCAAACTTTACAGGCATTTTGACATTCATGATAATAATACAATTCCTACACATTGTGTTATATAATTAAAGCCAAAACCTCTAAAGCTAAGAACTAGCTCATGATTCCCATTATTTTAGTAAATGAGATTCTAAAACCTAAGAATAACAAGGAATGCATCACTTTCATACCTACATTTCCAATATAATAGAGCCCCCAAGGGGAAGAAAATTGGTTCTTGAGGAAAAAGAAAAAATCTTTTCACTTCATATACAAAACACAGATAAGCACATTGAGTATATCTGTGGCATTAACATTTCATGGGGGTGAGATATTAGGGAAAAAATGCCTAGAAGGCTCTTTGCCAGGGGTTCGTGGTGATAAGAAATAAACATTGAGGACTGCTTTAATATGTAGCTATAACATATTTCATAAACTTTATTCAAGACATCCTATTATGCTATGCACTACCAAGAAAGAAAGATGCCAGTCAATTGTAAGATGCCATTAACTGTAAAATGCATCCGGATTTCAGATATGTAAAAATTTAAAATAAGCACCTTAAAATCAATGAAATATCGCATGTTCTACCTCCTGTTTTCTGGTATGCATGGTTAAGCTCTGAAAACATTTTCACTGATGGCATGAGTTTTAGATTGTGTGCTAAAGTACTTTAATTCATTTAACTTGTTTCCACTTCTCCTAAATATTAGAAAAGGTTCAGGAGATATGAATATTAACAAGATAAATATTTTCCTTCTTACACACATACATGGGTGCTAGAGTGTGGCACGGGGCCACTAGTCGTAGTAGAAATCCCTTCCACAATCTGAAAGGGAAGTAGAAATTAGACACAGAAGGCAACCTTACTCCAGCTTTTCTAGAACTTTCCCTAAGAATAGTTACTCTGATCCAGGACTGTGCTCTGTATTCATCATGTATTATGCCATTTTCTCCTCAAAATATCCCTATTATATAATTACTATTCTTATACTCTTCAAAATACATATTTTATATATTTGTTAACTCAACAAATATTTATTAAGGATCTTTTGGTGTGCCAGGGACTAGGGAGTCTTTCTTAAACAAGACTAGGTCCTGTTTTCTTGTACTTAACATTCTATTCAAAGGTGTGTGAGGGAAAGACAGAGAAACTGAAACATTAAAAGGTATAAACTTGCCTAAATTCACACAGGCTATAGACGGCAGAGCCAGGGCTGAACACCAATCTGCCTGACCCTGAAAACGACGATCCTAAAAGTCAAGTTGCAGATTTCATTCTTCCTAAACAAGCTCTGCATAGAAATTTATTTTTTAGGCAGGCAAGCCAACTTCTTGTGCATGGAGAAGTTCAATATGCCTTAAGTAAAATATCAGCTTATTCTCAGAGGTGGAATGGTGCTTTTAAGTAAAGGCTGTGGTGACACCTTATAGTCATTATTAGATTAAAAAAATATTATCTTTAGAGTAAATAGTAGTTGGAAAATAAAAAAAAATTAAAAACTATGTGTATACTTATGTATATATGTTTTTATCACGGAGGATCCTAAACATCTTCTCTACAAATGTGCTGTTAGCTATATAAATGTTGTCAAGATGTAAGTATTCAGAAAGAAGTTTTAAAATGTCATTGCTTACTCAATTTTGCTGTTAAATAAAATACCAGTTTATTTATCCAATGAATGTATATATAAGCAAACCAAATTTCATTTAAGTAAAATTCAAAGCAGGAACTCTGCCAATTTTATATCCCATTGTTTTAACACATTAAACACTTTTAAACATCTAAGAATTATTGTTATGAAACAATAATTTTTAAAAATATAAATAATTGAATTATTGTCTTTCTCTAAGCTATTTAGAGAACACTACTTTCTTTGTTTTGTCTTGGTTTTTTGAGATGGAGCCTCGCTCTGTGGCCCAGGCTGGAGTGCAGTAGTGCAATCTTGGCTCACTGCAAGCTCCGCCTCCTGGGTTCACGTCCTTCTCCTGCCTCAGCCTCCCAAGTAGCTGGGACTACAGGCGCCCGCCGCCATGCCCAGCTAATTTTTTGTATTTTTAGTAGAGACGGGGTTTCACCGTGTTAGCCACTTTCTTTGTTAATTTAACTGTTATTTTAAGTTCAGGGATACATGTGCAGGTTTGTTATACAGGTAAATTTGTGTCATCAGAGGTTTTCTGTACAGATTATTTCATAACCCAGGTATTAAACCTAGTACCCATTAGTTATTTTTCCTGATTCTCTCTCTCCTCCTAACCAGCACCCTCTGCTAGGCCCCAGTGTGTGTTGTTTCCCGCTATGTGTTCATGTGTTCTCATTATTTAGTTCCCACTTATAAGTGAGAACATGTGGTATTTGGTTTTCTCTTCCTGCATTACGATAATAAGGATAATAGCTTCCAGCTCCATCCATGTCCCTGCAAATGACATGATCTCATTCTTTCATATGATATGGCTGGATAGTACTTCATGGTGTATACATACATTTTCTTTATCCAGTCTACAACTGATGGGCATTTAGGTTTATTCCATGTCTTTGCTACTGTGAATAGTGCTGCAATGAACATACATGTGCATGTATCTTTATGATTACACAATTTATATTCCTTGGTTATATACCTATAATGGGACTGCTGGATCCAATGGTATTTCTGTTTTTAGGTTTTTGAGGAATTGCCACACTCTCACATGGCTGAACTAATTTACACTCCCAGCAACAGTGTATAAGTGTTCCAATTTCTCCACAAGTTCACCAGCATCTGCTTTTTTTTTTTTTTTCTTTTAATAATTGCCATTCTGACTAGTGTGAAATGGTATCTCACTGTGGTTTTGATTTGCATTTCTCTAATGATCAGTGATATTGAGGCTTTTTTCATATCATTGTTGGCTGGATGTATGTTTTCTTTTGAAAAGTGTCTGTTCATATCCTTTGCCCACTTTTTAATGGGATTATTTGTTTTTTTTTCTTATAAATTTAAGTATCTTATAGATGCTGGAATATTAGACCTTTGTAGATGTATAGTTTGCAAATATTTTCCCCTTATCTGTAGGTTGTCTGTTCACTCTGCTGATAGGTTCCTTTGCTTTGACAAAGCTCTAGAGTTTAATTAGATCCCATTTGTCAATTTTTCCTTTCGTTGCAACCGACTTTTGTGTCTTCATCACGAAATCTCTGCCTGTTAGAAAACACTACTTTCAAACATTTAAATGCATATGGGCAATGCTTGAGTACCTAAAAAAGCAATTTTAAGAAATTACTGATGTATCTCTATTAAGAGTGACATATTCATATTTTATTTTATGTGTATATTATTTATATAACATACAAGAAATTGTTGCATTTATCATTTTAATGCAAAGTAGTATCAACTATAATGGATTAGATGCACAAATAACTGAGGTAGGAATCTCAGTTCTGTGTTTTAATGTGGAATTCTTATGCTTATTAAAATATTTTGATTAGCTGTTGCAGAAAATAGATATGCTGACCCAATTTATCTAAGCAAAACATTGTCACTGGATAAGCTTACTACCTTCAGAAATATTTTTATTGATACATTGTGTTAACAAGAAAAGTCTCTTCTTTTGAAATATTAGCCATTAATAACTGTCTTATGAATCCTTCAGTTCAGATCCAACAAGATATTGGATAACAGGCAAATGATGTGTTCTGATGATTTCCTTCATGACTTTTCTTCGCAAAGCATCACCACCCCAGAACTCTCTCCAAGCCATACTAATATAAGGAAGATAAATGTCACATAGGGAGAGCTTTACTCACCAACAGGCAATTGCTCACATGGTACATTTTTAAGGATGATAGGAAAACCTGTATACTCACCATCCTTATGTTCTCACTGTGTTAATATTATATTATATTGTATTATATTATATTATAATCACTCCCTTGCTTGCCCTCTCAACTCTAGTGCCCCTCTCTTCCTTCCTGGTATTAAATTGGCAATACCTTGACTCTAATTAAATCCAATCCAATGCCTTCTTGTGCCTGCCCTTGTAGAGTAGATCATGCCCTACAGAAAAAAACACAATGCCTGCAGACTGCTCTCACTTTACATTCATGTCTACAACCCCAAATGGGTTCTTAAAGCTTCCAGGCAATCTCATATGGCAATTCCTGAGTCCATTCACTTTCCTGAGACAAGTAAAAACCTCTAACACCTCCCTTGGATTCCGCTTTTACTCAGAAAATAGAATCAGAAGAGGATTTTTTAAAAAAGAGTCATCACCCACATTTATCCACCTACCTCCATCTGTGCCTATTAACTCTGCCTTTCCTCACTTTACGAGGTTTGGATCGTCCATCCACACTTTATCTCCGACTCCAGGACGTTGCTACAGAGAGCTTTTCCCCTCTTCTTAGTATTTTATCAAAATTCCCCCTTCCTACTTCCTGTCAGCACACAAAAACATGATTTTTTTCCATCTTAAAATTAAAAAAAAAAAAAAAAAAAAAAAAAGCCGTCAAAATTCCTTGAATCTATTTCATCCTCTAGAAAACATCGAATTCTCTTCTCTTTTTTATGGCAAAACTATTTGACAGCAGTCTCCATACTCACTCTCTCCCTTTGTATATTCACTGTGTATCTTTCCATTCTTTCCTGAAAATTCACATAAGTCTACCACCCCTACAACTCCTGTAAAACTTCCTCTTAAGGTCAGCAGTGACCCCATCATTGCCAAATCCAATCATTTCTTAGAACTCATATTGCCAGATTCATCAACAGCATTTTGCAAGATTAATTACAGATTCTTCCTTAAAACACTTCCTTCACTTGATTTCCAGTCCTTCATGCCTTCCTAATTTAATCCCCACTTCACCGTTCAGTCATCTTTTCTAATTGAGGTCGTAAATCAGAGCTTAATCATCAGTCCTCTTTTATGCTTCATTTATTCTGCTCCCTTGATAAAAACCACCTGATTCCATGGCTTACATATCATTGATTCTTGGTCAATTCCCAAATTTCTACATCCAGATTAGAACTTTCCTCTCACTGTATTTCCAGATTTGTGAACTAACTGCCTGTTCAAAAGATGTCTAATAAACATCTCGCAATTTGCACATCCAATAACAAATTATTTATCTTTTCCCCAAACTCTAAGTTCAAGTCCTCTGAGAAGCAGATGCCAAGACAGGTGATTTTTACAATATTGATTATGTGCAAGATATATACTTGGGGAAAAATGCTTATGAATAATAAAGAGAAGGAATCTAGAGAAGGTGGGAAGACTCTTCAGACCGTGATGCAGGTCTGACAGCTATGAAGAAGAGGGAGGAGGAGGAAAATTGGGTGAAAAAAAAAAAAAAAAAAAGGCACTGATTACATCCCATTCCTAAGAAACTTCAGCCGGTTGGATGGAAAATACTTGAGAAAAAGTAGTCCATTAAGGAGTCCTACATTTTTTAAGAGATGGGATTATTGGCATATCTCAGAGATATTACAGGTTAATTTCCAGACCACCCACAATAAAGTGATTATCACAATAAAGTGAGTCACACGAATTGTTTTGATTTTCCATTGAATATATAATTGTGTTTACACTATACTATGGCATATTAAGTGTGCAATAGCATTAGGTCTAAAAAACAATGTATTAACAATGTAAAACTAGTTTATTGCTAAGAAACACTAATAATCATCTAAGCCTCAGCAAGTTGAAATCTTTTTGCTGATATAAGGTCTTGCCTTAATATTGATGGCTGCTGACTGGTTAGGGTGGTGATTACTGAAGCTTGGGGTGGCTGTGGCTATTTCTTTAAATAAGACAACAATGAAGTATGTACATCGATAATTGATATTTTCTTTCACAAATACTTTTCCATAGCATGAAATGCTGTGTGATAACATTTTACCCACAGTAAATCTTCTTTCAAAATTGGAGTCAATCCTCTCAAGCCCTGCTGCTGTTTTATTAACTATATCTCTGTAATATTCTGAATCATTTGTTGTCATTGCAACAATATTCACAGCATCTTTGCCAGGAGTAAATTACATCTCAAGAAATCACTTTCTTTGCTGTTCATCCATTAGAAGCAACTCCTCATCCATTCAAGCTGTGTCATGAGATTGCAGCAAGTCAATCACATCTTCAGATATCACTTCTAATTTGAATTCTCTAGCTATTTCCACCCCATCTGCAGTTAGTTCCTCCACTAACGTCTTGAACCCCTTAAAGTCATCTATTAGGTTTTGAATCAACTTCTTCCAGTCTCCCATAAAAATTGATAGTTTGACCTCCTCCTATGAATCACAAATGTTCTTAGTGACATCTAAAGTTGTGAATTTTTTCTAAAAGGTATTCAAATTACTTTTCTCAGACCCATTAGAGGAATCACTGTAGCAGCTATACTCTTATAAAATGTGTTTCTAACATAATAGGACTTTAAAGTTAAAATTATTCCTTGATCCATGGGATATAGAATGAGTGTTGTGTTAGCGGGAATAAAAACAACACTAAACTCCTTGTACATCTCCAGCAGAGCTCTTGGGTGACTAGACACATTGTTAATGAGAAATGATATATTTTGAAAGTTTTTTTTTTTTTTTTTTTTTGAGCAGTGGGTCTCAACAGTGGGTCTCAACAAATATTCAGTAAGCCATGCTACAAACAGACAGGTTGTCATCCAGGATTTTTGTTTCACTTATAAAGCACAGCAAGAATAAATACAGCATAACTCTTAAGGGCCCTGCAATTTTTCATATGGTAAATATGTACTGGCTTCAACTGCAGATCATCAGCTACATTCGCTTCTAAAAAGATAGCCTGTTTGTAAGCTTTGAAGGCAGGCATTAATCTATCCTCTTTAGCTATGAAAGTACTAGATAGCATCTTCTTCCAATGCATGCCTATTTCATATATATTGAAAACCTACTGTTTAGTGTAGCTACTTTCATCAATTATCTTCACTAGATCTTCTAGATAATTACTGCAGCTTCTGTGTCAGCACTTGATGCTTCACCTTGAACTTTCATATTAAAGTTTTTAACGTTTCTGGAAAGCATTTTTTTCCTTAAACCTCATCAGCCAAACTCTGTTAGCTTCAAACTCTTCTTCTGCAGTTTCCTCACCTTTCTCAGCCTTCATAGAATTGAAAAGAAGGAGAGCCTTGCAGTGGATTAGACTCTGGCTTAAGGGAATGTTGTGGCTGGTTTGATCTACCTAGACCACTAAAACTTTCTCCATATCATCAATAGACTGTTTAACTTTCTTATCATGTGTGTGTTCACAGGGATATAATTTTTAATTTCCTTCAATAATTTTTTCTTCATGTTCACAACTGGCTAACTTTTTGGCACACAAGGCCTAGTTATTGGCCCATCACAGCTTTTAGCATGCCTTCTTCATTAAGCTTAATCCTCTCTAGCTTTTGACTTAAAGTGAGAGATGAACACTTAGAGAGGCCCTTTTAGGGTTATTAATTGGTCTAATTTTCATATTGTCATTTCCTAAGGAGATTTAATATTGTCATTTCCTAATATTGTCAGGCCTAAGGAGAGGAAGAATGGCTGGTCGGTAGAGCCATCAGAACACACACATTTATTGATTAAGTTTGCCATCTTATATGGATGAGGTCTGTGGAGCCTCAAAACAATTACAATAATAACATCAAGGGTCACTTATCAGAGATCACTGTATTAGATATAATAATAATTTAAAACATTGAAATATCATGAGAGTTGCCAAAATTGGACACAGAGACATGATGTGATCACATGCTGTTGACATATATGTGAGGCTCAATAAAGCAAAGTGCAATAAAATGAGGTATGCCTCTACATTAATACTCCAACAGGTCTACAGCTCAGGCTGCCAGTCAGTTATACTTCATTCAGCAGGAGATATGAAAAGTACCTTTTTATTTCCAGCACAGGTAATCCATAGAGCTAACGGAGGTTCAGAAGTAGGCCCACCATGAATCCCATGGCCTCTTCTGACAGGAAGCTTAGTAAAAGAGCTTGTGAAATAAACTAGAGCCCTCATTGCTGCAGTTAGTATCTGGACAGCAGCTTATGGTCATTTGCTCCTTCTTCCACTGTCCACAGTACCCAATCAAAGCACATAATTTCTTCCACTATACCCCAGCATCCTAAAAAAGTTATAAAGAAAATTTTAGCCTTCCTATATGAACCTCAGAGAATAATTTTACAGGCTAGAACACACTTTTTATTGTGTACTAAAGCACACCATAATTAGTTTTCCTGCACAAAATTGTCATTGCCATGCTATTTATCTTTATTATTGCACAAAGAAATGGCATGAGTAAAGGTATTTCAGGGGGAGATTTTATAACTGTCTAAATCTCATTTTTTTTCTTTTCTAAACTGGTAACATCTCACCCAGTGAAATACTGTTTTAATGGACACTATTAATAACCCAATGACTGAAAAATAATTTCATGTTTACAAGTTAACTTCTCTAAGGCCATTGAGATAAATAAATAGATTCACTTTCAATAGCATGATGCAGCTTAATTATGGATTTCCTTCTCAAGTTAATTGGCAGTTCTTCTAATTATACGAAACCTTGTTTTACCTTCTTTAGAAAACTATGGTCTAAGAGGTTTGGTAAATAAAAAAGTTAATTTTAATGCATATACTTTCTACATTATTCTGTTGTCCAATACCCAAATTATTTCCGAAGAAGTAGTAATTGAACTAAAGAAGATTTGAGAAGTCAGGAATGTGCATGTAAACATACCCAGGACAAGAGAAATTAAAAGTTTTGGTAACAAATGGAATTTTTAAATTATAGTAGGGAAAATGTCCCTTGACATATAATAGTTATCTCAAACTTCACACTGGATATTTAGGTAGAATTTCAGTCATCTACCTAAGTAAGAAAATCAAGTCTTTCTTAACAAGTAATTTAAGTTTCTCTAAACCAGAACTATTTTTCTGAAACCCTGTCTTTATACATGTCTTGGCTGTACAGAAAATGTTTTAGCTTAAGTGGTCTATAATTATTGTCAACTAATTCTAAATGGTACGTGTGAAAATAAAAGACAGTTACAGTTGCCATGGAAACTATACTACGTAGGAAATTTATTTCAATAAGCCTCGCTTCTAAAATTAAAAAAAAAAAAAAAAAAAAAAAAAAAAAAACAACAT